>NC_090442.1:653510421-653813451 GCF_031143425.1 Pleurodeles waltl
GTGTGAGCATTTCCCTCACAGGTGCTTTAGCATCATGTTTTATTGGATACCGAGGTTGTGGTTGGGGTTGATTTTTAATAGGAATTACATGGTAGGTAGATTCTTTAGCCCATCCTACATGATTTCGATATAATGCAGGTGCCTGTGCCAAAGCCCAATCAATGGCGCAGGATCCAGCGAATTCCTCTGGAACAAGGGGCGAAAAAGAATGTTTAATAACATCTTCTCCTTATGGGCAGGTACAGACAAATTCAGATGGCCAATCTTGTTCGGCCAATAAAACATCATATATGTTTACTACGTGATCCCAAAAGATTGCGTCTATTATGCGTTTAGTGTCTCCTTCTCACTGTAGCGTTACTTTATACACCCTATCAGGTGTGGAGACACGCATGTCCGCAGTTTCTACTTGTAGAAAGTCATCAGTTGCTTTCACCTCCAGATGTTCTAGAAGCCTCCGGTGAACTATTGTGCCCTGTGCCGCGCTGTCTAGAAGTGCTAGTGCCCATTTCTGTTTTTCAAGAGGACCCTCTTCTTGAGTGGCATGTTGAACTGCGACTGCTGCCAATTTTTTCTTTTTGAATTGGGGTTTTTGTTGGGCAGATTTTTCTTCCTTTTTAACAGAAACCTCCGATGAGCTTGTGATTCCTGTTGCGGTTTCGCATACTCTGTTCTTCGCTCTGATCGCCCACCTCTCTCATTTAGTTTTTCCGTTGAGTCCTGAAAGGAACGAGATTGGCGTGTATCAGTATATTTATATCTATCAGGCGTTTTTATATTATCTCTATTTCTGAAATTATATCTATTCTGTGGAGTCTCTGTCTGCGGAGATTCTCCCCTTTCTTTTTTAGGTGTTTGTTGCTTTTTATCCAACGTTTCTTACTACCCTCAGGAGCTTGCTTGGAAAAATCTTTATTAGATTTGCCCTGAAATTGTGGTTTAGTTAGTCTAGCCCCTAGACTATCTCAACTAATGCTATAACAGGTCTCTGTGATAATCTTGGGCAGCTTGCGTTCCTGATCCTGTTGAGGAACATCACAGAGCTGCATGCGCACCACTAATGCAACTGCTTCCCCTTTAAGATTACTTAAAATAATTGAGGATACCGTGGCAAAATTGCCCATTAGTTGCATCCCCAAATCCAGGGGCCGGGGAAGCCCCGTATTCATCTTGAATTTGCTTCAACACTTTCAGCAAATTGGCAAGTGTTGGTACACCGTGCGCGGTTGTATAGAGTGTGGCAAATACCGTGCCCCAGGTATTACAGTTGTCTATTGTAGGGACCATCCCAAATGGCAAGCACATCGTTAGAATTATATGTTTATCCTGCAGTCCCGTATGGGGAAATATTGCCTCCAGCACATTTATTTTTTGTGCTAACCAAAAAGGAGTTTCCTCCCATGTGGCGGGCACTTTACCCATGATCGAATGTACAGTCGCAGGGTTTATACCTGGCGTCACTGCAAGTGGTTGTGCTGGAGCAGCACGTGCTGGGTTTGTATTTAATGTTTGCATCACAAACTGTACTAATCGTCTATATGTCGCTGTTAATTCAGTATATAAGCGACAAACCTACTGCAGGGTGTGGTGTATATGTGGCCAATAAAGGCCAGGTAGGACCATCATTACTTGGAGGACCTAACCTTACTGGTAGTATTGCGTGGAGCAGGACGCCATCAAGCCAATTATTATGTTCTCGATAAGATAATGGCATTTCTAAATATGCATATGCCCTGTATCGTCCAGGTACGTTTGCAAGTGTATAATAATGAAATGTATTTATGTTCCCATCAACTGCTGGAAATGTTACCCAAGAATAAAAAAGTTCTGTTTTATAAGCTGGCTGGGCGCCCACCACAAATGTGACTGGAGCCCCCTGGGCTGTTAGGCCATTTGCTAATAAATGTGCAGTCAGTGGTTGTCGCATGTTGACTGCTGTTGCTACCTGCTGTTTATTCACCATGCTAGATAGAAGATATGTTCAGAGAAGGCACACCAAATAGGGACTTTCCTTTTAGAGTTCAAGCTTGAACAACCTCCAGCACTAAATAGGATAGCCTACGTAGCTGGGGCGGAAACCCTCAGTACCACAGACGTCTTCGTATACAGTACTGCAGTATCATTGTATATAATGAGACAGACATACTCCGGAGGACCCGAAAATTAGAGCCTGACCAAACGTTGGCAGCGCCATGTCACGTAGGCTCTCATTATTCTAATGAGACTACTGGATTTTGAGTGGCAGAATCGCCCGCGGTGTGGGAGACTGAGCCTAACCCACTTGAGGTGATACCTGTCGCTCCAATCCAGGTTCTGCTCCAGCCAACTAGCAGTGCCTCATCCTTACCCAAGGGCAGGGATGACTGGGCAGCCGAGCGCATTACATAATTGGTTTCTCAGGGAAGTCGTGGTCACTCAGGTCTCATCCGTTTCTCTCAAATACCTTAGTCTCACATAAAAAATTACAAACAGAGGCAGTATAGGTTTCAATAATGGTTTTAATAAAACAACTGCATCTTAGATAGCAAAGCATGAGCTGCAATAACCAGGACGACACAGCATGACAGTATTAAAATTGTGACAAGGAGAGTGAAGCATAGAAATAACGCTAACATTTTGCCACTATGATCAGTAGACTAACTCCTACCTAGGCTATGGTAGAGCACAGGGTGTTACACTCTAATTCTGCCCTTCAGATTCCTTGGGAAGACATCATCCTCCATACCTGAGCAAAGGCCTGTGGTTTGCATTAGCATCTGTAGCGAAGCATTCAGCAATCAGCATACATCTGTGGTTCTCTGGGTGGAATCTCCCTCTAACGTGTAGGGGGCAAGGAAGTGTTTTTATAACAACACAGCTGATGTTCTGAGAAAATGTCCCCATATAAGGATGTGTGTTTTCTACGAATGTCGGAGACTAAACTTATACCACATTCACCAGCAATGTGCCTTGCTGTAGCCTTGGAAGAAGCACAGAGTGAGCAAGAATGTCTTGTCTGAGAACAGAGTGCTGACCTAGGCAAAAACAGTTAGATAAACAGAAAATAAAACAGACCGTAAAAGTGGCTATTGTAACAATAATAAAATGAAGCCGAATAAAACATATCTAGGCTAGAGTGCACAGTGGTTTGGCCTAGTGTGTTAAAATAACGTGCTTGGAGCTATAGCTAAAATGTTTACACAAAAGATGTATGGAATCCAATTACAAACTAGGATTACAATGGTAATTATATGTGTTTGCAGCCCTGATGAAGTCTTAGCGATTACTTTCGCATGACAAAACACGTGTTTTGGAGGAGGCTGGAATGTTGATAGAAATTGTGAAGAACTATGATCTCATGTCAGAAGAAGGCATCGCAAGCATGAAATAAAACAAATTGAAACTGGAGAACACACAAGACATTGATATTGACTTTGCATTTACTTTAAACAATTGCCTTCGACTTTATTCAATTTGTGAAAACCCCTCTAGGGTATTTATGGGGGAGTTGGGTGGTTCTTCCCTTTCAGGAGCACCGTATACACTTATGTATATTTTTGATTTTGGTGGAAAACCGTCAGCACCCTTGCCCACAAAACACCTTTCTATATATTTTATAGTACAGATATGTACATGTTCTGCCTTTTACCTACGTAACACCCTGCCCTATGGGTTACCTAGGGCCTACCTCTCAGGGGTGACTTATATGTAGAAAAAGGGGAGTTTAAGGCTTGGCAAATACTTGTAAATGGAAAGTCCAAGTGGCAGCAAAACTGCACACACGGGAATTGCAATGGCAGGCCTGAGACATAGTTAAGGGGCTACCTATGTGGGTGGCACAATCAGGGCTGCAGGCCCACTGGTAACATTTAATTTATAGGCCCTGAGAAGTTGTAGTGCACTTTATTAGGGACTTATAAGTGAATCATTTATGCCAATTGGGGATGAACCAATGTTACCATGTTTAAGGGTGAGAGCATAAGCAGTGGTAAAGTGTGAAGAGTCCTAAAACCAGCAAACACAGTGTCAGAAAATTGTAGGAAGGCAGGCAAAAAGTTGGTGGATGACCCCCACTAAGGCTGACAGGTCTAACACAAGCCATAATGCAAAAGGTTAGTTGACAGGGTGAATGCAGTAGGAAGTTACCCACGCACATTGGAGGACATCAGGAAGAGGTAGAACGACTTCAGGTGGAAGGTACATCCCATGGCCTCCAGGCACCAGCTGGCGGTCCTCAAGACTGGCCATGGGCTACTACCTCCTCCCCCACAGTTCACATCATGGGAGAAGAAGGTCTTGGACATCCTGCATCCTGAGGGCCTGACAGGAATACCTTGGGGAATGGAGTCAGGTAAGTAAGAACAACATTCATGTCACCAAACAGTTATGTCTTGCATGCTTACTGATCACCTTTCCCCACCCTAATGGCTAAACCACCCCTTTTCCAAATCTTCAAATACCACTTACTGCAATGCCACATGTCAAGTAAAGTCACCTTTGGCCACATTGTTTGGGAAGGGCACATTAAGTCCTGGGAACTGACAGCCACACAACTCCCAGAAGGCATTGTTTCAACATTAACAATACCAGAACCGTGTACTAAATTTGAAATGTCTTACATGTGAAGCTAACAATCAATGAAACCAAACTGAATGGTCCTCCATGTAACAGTTCAGGCAATAACAGCTATGCAATGGCCCACTACCATTACAAGAAAATCACAGCTACAGCTGTGTCCCATACCTAACTGGACTCAGAGTAAACATCCCTAAAAATGTTATGTACTCATCTGGGGGGAGGGGGGGAGAGGGCACCTACATGGCAAACTGGACGCACTTAAAGTACATCCAAACAGAGGGCCAGGGCAAATTGTAACACCAATTTTCTGTGCCAGCTTTGACACCATTGTGCATTGTTTAGCTTCTAGTTGACTCAATGATCCCATACAACTCACTGGGAGAGAAATGAACATTGTCATGTCTTTACTCAGACAAATATGAGGGTATTTGCAGCTATGTAAACACCAGCATACTACAGGGGCATAGAGGATGCTCTATGCAATTGCAATTCTCTGTGTCCCACGTTGCACCAACCCAGATTAAATAGCAGCTGTCATTGTCACATCAGGGGATCATGTAAAGGCAGTGTGTGCATCTCACATACCATGTTTAGTTGTCTAATTTATATATCACTTGTTGCATCACTTACACCAACTGTATGTTCCACTTCTCCTACAGGTAACCCTGCCATCCCCAACATGGCGAGGATACCAGAGACAGACACTACCCCTCAGGATGAAGGCCCCAGTGAGGAAAACAACCCTGGATGTCTGGACACTGAGGAAGAAGCTGGCCCATCAGGGACACCTGGTCAGTCAACAACTCTCAGCCTCACCCTACCCACAATGACTCCTCCCAGCCCTGTTGCAACTACATTACAAGCATCCTTTCGCCCCCAAACCTGTGTCTGGAGGACAGTCACTTCCATCATATGCCCCCCAGTACAGGTACCTGAGTCTCCTAATGTCACCCCTGACAATGATGGCCCTGCCACTAGTGGGAGTGGGCACACTATGCCAGGGGCACATGTACGTGGGGGTAGGGTGTGTGGGGGGGTGGTGTGGGCCAGAGGATTGGGGCTCCAAGGGACACAACTGACCAGGAGATCATCTCCCAAGTCTTGGGAGCCTACCAAAATTCCCAAAGAATGATGGGCCAGGTACTGACCATTATGGGGGAGATCAGACAACTGAAGAGACAACCACCAGGAAGCCATGCAGCAGTGGCAGGCCCAAAATGCCATCCTTGGTTCCATTGCTGGGGTGCTGAGGGACATCAACACTACCCTGAGTAGCTTTGGCACCCAATATCAGACCTCTTCCACGAGCCAAGAGACATCATGCCCCTCGACATATGTGGCTGCTAGTGAAATTGAGGCCCTGCCAGGGAAGGGAATGCCTCAGACACCCCACCTTCTGTAGCAGAAGGACTCCCCCTGCAAATGTGGACGTCTATCCAGATATCTAGGAGTAGCAGATGCCAGGACTAAACCCAGGAAGTGAACCTCTCCTGATTGGTTCCCCTCGTGTGTGACTGATACACCCTGTTGACTGTTCTGATACCAAGTTCCATTTTCCTATGGTGCAAGGACACTGGACTTGTGTTTCCAAATGGTGTAGCTGCTACCCTGATGATTTCATCCACCATGACTGAACCTGTCACTGTTTATTTCATTTCTGTTTCAATTCACTCATTTTGTTGTTCACTCCCCAATAGCTACCACTTAACCACAGATCCTATGTAAGTGTGATGTATCAACCATATATAACTGTCATGCATGACAACTATTGTACCAAAATGTTCCTCTCCCAAGTTATACATCTGTAATGGTCATCACACATGTACAGGGCAACCAGGATTCATATTGCATTGGAATTGTAACATACACATGACACAAGTCACATGTATTATACATCTCTGCATCTCTGCATATTTGGAGCATGGCAATCAGCACATTGTGAAGTCATGGTGTGGACTTCAGTGTTTCAGCTTAGGTGTCATTCACTACCAACCCACAGAATACAGAAGTTAGGGGCATGTCAGTACATCACCATCCCAGGAGGCAGACAGTTTGGTTCAATGTATCAGGATCTAAAGCTTTATCACATACCCATAACTCATCCTCTCAAATGACCATACCTCATGAAACAGACAGAGGTCAGTACTAATCTCCCTAGTCTTGGATCCTTCCACTCGCCATGGTCAGGTATCTGTAGGCTTGCCACTCACCTATGTCAGTCTTCAGACACATGCACAGTTGTCTGCAATGAGGTAACATACTGACAGTTATGTACAATTTAGGTCACATACAACTCAAACCATAATGATGGTAGAGTGTCTGGATAAACCATTATGACGTGTTAGACACAAATTGGCACACAGATGCCACTATTTCAGTCACCTCCAATATTAAACAGGTCTATTTTGTGGAAAAGGACACTTCCAAACTACTGTTCTGACAGTCCGGGCATGGAATTCACACACCACTAATCTGATGCAAAGCAGTACCTGGTCTAATCCCATCTGCATGTGATCCTCTCTGACAACACCAAATGAAGATGAGCCAGACAGCCAATCTGAAAATCTGTGGTTGACAAAGAAAAGGTGTAGGCCAGAGTGGAACACAAACATCACATTGTCTATTCATAACTACAAAAGTGACTTTGAATATGCATTATCTGAACAATACACTATGTACATAACGGTTCTGCACACTACTCGAAGGAACATTCAGCATGCATATCTGAATCATGAGATTTGGAGCCACTTAAGATGACTTAGGACCATATTGATGGTGGTAAAAAGAACATTACATGGCATGCATCACCTCAACACTACCCCATGGAACCTCACTTGTGACATCACATCACATACCTTGAGTCAGTTGAAGTTCAGATTGATGACATCAGCCATAATGTCTATAGCTTCAGCCACATCATGCTCATCCTCACTTGGCATATCTGCATTTCCACCCACAGGATCTGCTGGCTCCCCCTCATCTAGTGGGAATGGTATCTGATGTCTCAGGGCAAGGTTGAGGAGCATGCAGCAGGCCCCAATTATTTGACATACTTTGTAGGGTGAGTAGAGTAAATTTGTCTATGCAGCAAAATCTTTCCCAAAAGTCCGCTCCATGACACGCCTTGTCTTTCTGTGGGCCTAATTGAAGCAAACGTCCCTTGGCGTGGTTGGGTACCTCACTAGTGTCAATAACCAAGGACAGTTTGGGTAGCCAGAGTCCCCAACCAGCCAGGCCCTCACTGTGTATAGTCATGTCATCAGCAGTGGAATATTGTTGTTACGCATGATGAAGGAATCATGGACTGATCCTGGGTGCCTTGTGAAATGTAGAGGTCAGACAAACAGCCCACTTGGACGTTTATGGAGTGGAAGTTTTCCCTATTCCTAGATACATGTTCATTTGCACTTTGGGGAACCAATGCTTCATAGGTGCCATCTACGGCTCCGACCACATGTGGAATGTATCCCAAAGCACAGAAATCAGCCTTCAAATGGGCCATATCCTCACGTTGGGGAAATCTGATGTAGCTGTCAAGAGTTTTCAACAATGCAGAAACTACAGCCTTGAAAACCAGACTGAACATGGTCTGAGACATCCGTGCAGTTAGGGCCACTGTATTCTGAAAAGAAGTGCCAGGAAGTGCAGCACTGACATGCCTTGAACGAAGAGAGGTATGCAATTGGGATTGTGAATGGCAGGCATCAGATCTGGCTCCAACTGATGACAGAGATCCATAATTGTATGCCTATCCAGGTGATATATTTGGAATAGATGTCGCGCCTCCATGGTCTGCTAGTGGACAGTATACTGAAGGTTGTCTTGCTCACCTCAGGCCAGGGTAACTATGTGGGACAACACCAGAAGGTATGTGAATGACTCAAGCCATACCTCATAAGTATGATCACAACAACGTCACACATATGTCTGAATCATGTCACATGAAACAGTGAATAAGTGCTATTCAGCACATAGCGAACAAAATTATGAAAGTATACTGGATTCTAATACCCTTAACCCTCGCATGTACTCTACATGGAGATACATGTCACTGACAGTGAAAGTTACATCCACCCTGTAGAGATGTAACACATATTATTTGCACCTATGCCATCTTCAGATTATCATTTGTATGGTGACAACACGTTTTAATGTACATAATCCAAAATAGCTCATTTCACTTCCTCTACTAATGACTTGCACATTAATACTTGTAAACAGTAAGCCTGCACTGCACACATTGTCATATATATGAGGGTTCAGTAAATGACACAGCTTTCATTACTCCAAAATACATATTTGAGCCCTAAAATGGTAGCTGCCTGACCTACTGTATAGGACATCAGAAAGGGACCTGACTCCGCCGGCAGATGTCGTCATGGCGGTAGGCGGTTACCACCATGTTGGACATTCCCATAAGAACACATTGCTGTTTTTGGTGGACTTGGGCCAATGGTGACGCCCACTGGCGCTGATGGTCTTGTATGTGGGGGATGTGACTGTCATCTTCTGCACAGTCCCTCACTTGACTCCTGACACTGCTGCCAGCAAGACCTCCACGACCTGAGCTGCTGTGTACTGCCTCTGGGAGCAATCATGCCACATCCTGCAGGTAACAGGGCCCCTGCCTTCACTCCAGAAGAGCTAGACAAGCTTGTGGAGGAGGTCCTATCCCTGGAGGAACAGCTCTATGGTGCACCACAGGGGCAGGTGAGTCCACTGCAATATCCATGGATGAAAGGTTGAGTGTATGATGAGGTAGATGAAATGTCCATGAATGAAGGATTGAGATATCATGTGTGGGTAGATGCTTATGTGCACATGTGTATAGAAAGACTGTTACCCCTGATACATAGTAGGTAGTGTGTGATGTATGTACCCTGACCCACATCTGTACATTACAGCATTTACTTGTATGTATGTTTCACTAATAGTTATAGAGGTGTACCATTTCAAGGACATATTTTTGGTATGGTCCTATGTTTCTAGACAAAACCTGGTACTGGGTATGCATGTTGTATGCCTGACTCCACTTCACACATGGCATGACTGCAGAGGGTGACTTGCAAAAGAGTTTGAAGTGTGAGGAATGGTATGTTTGTCAACTTACACTAATTTGATTGTTCAGCCTACTTGCTTTGGGATGGAGCATATGTCCATGACTTTCTCCTCTTGTCTGTGTCATCCATGCAGGTCCACACCCATCAGACAAAGGGGATCTGGTGTGCCATCGGCAAGAAAGTGTAGACACTGGGGGTCCACAGCTGGCAGAGCACCCACTGTCGAAAGCGGTGGGAGGACCTGAAAGATGGGCCCGTAAGACTGCTGAGGCCCAGCTGGGGATGTCTGCCCAAGGATGAAGGGGTACCGTCAGACCTTGACTCCCCCCCCTAATTGCCTGCATATTGCAGTGGCCTACCCTGAGTTAGATGGGTGTTAAATGGCAGAACAGCAGCAACAAGGGGGTTGAGTACTGACTAAACTCATTTGCATTCCTTTGCAATGGCAGTGTATGATGTGAAAGACTCTAAGCTGTGTGATAAATGCAAAAGGTAAAATGTCTTTGAGGAAAACCTAGATGTAGAGTCCTCAACAGTGGTACATAGGTGTGCACATTGTGGTGTGTATAGGGACATATTACTCACCTATGTCATCCCTTCTTTACAGTAGCATATTATGATGCACATGTGACTGTGTCATATGTGTAACACTGTACTGCTTATTACCCTGCCTGTTGTTCCTTGCCATCTACAGATCCATTCTCCAAATATCCTGATGATAAGTTGTCCTAGACTTTGCCCTCTGTCTATTCAAATGCCCCTTGATCCATCTCTATGCGCAACATTAAGGGCCTGATTACAACTTTGGAGGAGGTGTTAATCCGTCCCAAATGTGACGGATATACCACCAGCCTTATTTCGAGTTCCATAGGATATATAAGGGACTCGTAATATGGCTGGTGGTATATCTGTCACTTTACCGTCACTTTTGGGACGGATTAACACCTCCTCCAAAGTTGTAATCAGGCCCTAAGTCTGACAAGTTGAGTACATGCCTAGTATTCCTGAGGTTTCCAATGAGTGTTGACTTATTGTGAGACTGTGATTTCAATCTGACATTTCACATGACACATTTGCTACACTTACTAAGACCTGTTTGGAGGTGTCCCCACTGGTAAGTGAGGACTAAACATTGGCACCTGTGATGTTTCATCTAGAATGAACTTCCTGTATGTACTAAAATATGGTAGTATAACTAGACTCCTAGTGCAGCCCATTTCATTGATGTGAGTGCTCAGAATAATAGTAACATGACCATATTGCCTGGATGTTAAGTGGCTACACAGCAGTTTCCTATTCCAATGTGTTTTGGGCATGCCAAATAGTCCACAACATCTTAGCAATAGATGCAATCAACACTGGTTTTTGCCACCATCATGTGTACATTCTTAGGTTCCGCCATATATCAACATTGTGATGCAGCTTAAACAAACTTATTTTAGCTATTGTGGATGTTTTTCTGGCTTTTGGTATGGTATCCTACAGTTTGTACAGACTTATTAGTGTTTCAGGTTTGGTGATTCACCTTCACATGTTGTTGGAATGGTACATGTAGTCAGTCATCTGGCTTGCCTCAAGGTGTATGTCTCTATCATGTTAAGCTCAGAAGTGTGCGGTGGCATTGTAATGGTCACACACAGATGAATGATTCCACATGTCTGAAGTGTGGATTGTGATGTTGCCACTTACATAATGGGCTATTAATGTTGCCAATCATCGTCATTAGTTGTACTGTTTGTGGCCTTCATGCACATGACAGGTGAACATTGTATTTAAGGTAAGGGTATGGCACCTGGCCTTGTCTGTGGGTAAATCCTGTTGGCTAAGTGTCAGGATACTTCAATTCGATTTCCTCAGAAGCAGAAGATAACTCCTCAGTCCCGACCCGAGCTACTCACAACGAATATTAATCCTTCGTGCTGAGTACCCCGGAGGGGGAAAGGGGAATGGGATGGTATAGAGACTGCCACAGAGATGATGAACGCCAGTACTCAGTCTGCCTCTTCACATCTAAGATTGGATACAGCACCTGCAAGAGTCACAGTCGCAATTACTAGGGACATGCAACATCAGTTTTTCACTTTCTACTCTCAACACTTAATTCTCTTTAATTCTATTATTTCTTCACTCACCCTGAGTTCTCTGTAACCTTGCTTCTCTCTATAAATGATAGCTCTTCTTAAAAAAATGCTTATTACTGATTCTGGAAGAACTTCTCAACCTTTGTTAGAGATTGGTTTTATGTTGCTATATATATATATATATAGTTGGTGATAATGCGTTCTTCAAATCAGCTGATGTTATTTAATTTCTCCTGTCTTATTGTGACTTCTGTCAATACTTGTATTTGTAAATGCTTGTTTATTACAGTTAGTTTCTCCTTCCTTACTTCGACATCTGTTGATAACTTGTAGTTGTAAATGCTTGTTTATTTAAGTTCGTTTCTCTTTTAAACTCTATTTTGGTTTATTACCATTGAATTTGTAAATGCTTATTTGTTAACAGTTCGTTTCTCCTTTAAACTTGGCCTTTGTTTATAACCTTGACATTTGTAGATACTTGCTCTTTTAAAGTTCGTTTTTTCTTTGACTTTAATATCTTAAACAAGAACCTTGTAAACATAAGGTTAATTCATACATTAACTCTGTAGCCTTGCCGACTTCCACGGGAACGGTCTACTCTCAAACTCTTCGAATAAACCTTGACAATATTTATCCGTTTTCTGTAATATAATCTTCAAATGTAATTTTACCTCACAGGAGTTTCTGTTCTGAAGCGCGCTCTCTCTCCACACAGCTGATTCCTGTCAGACCTCAGTTGAAGTGCAAGGCTTCCAGCTGGAGAGCTCGTAACCTAGCAACCAACCGATTGCAAGACTAGAACTGTAACTAACCTTCAGGACTCACAGTGGCCATCTTGGATCTTCTCTTCTTGATTCTTCCTTTGAAATAAGCGCAAGATTATTCTGCAAACCTTCTTCCAGTTTGGGTTTTGCTGTCTCCACTGAGGATATCTCTTTGCTTTTCTCATGCACTTCTTTGATTTGACTTGGCAAGTTTGTGTGGTCATGACAGTACTCCCCCTCAAGGAACAGTTCTACAATTTAGGTTTGCTTGGGTAGGTTCTATGAAAGTTTCTCACTAATCTTGAAGCATGTACATACTCGTGCGGCTCCCAGGATCGTTCCTCTGGACCATAACCTTTCCAATCAATTAGATAATAAAGCTGGCCATTACGGATTTTGGAATCTAAGATTTGATTGACCTCATACTCTTCTGCAGAGCTAATCTGGATAGGAATTGGAGGGGAGTTTTGTCGTAAATTTGGAGGTCTGTTCTTTAACAAGGAGACATGGAAAACAGGATGTATCTTAAGATGAGCTGGCAACTGCAATTTAACTGCCACTGGATTGATCATCTTGTCAACTTTGAATGGGCCTATAAATCGTGGCTGAAATTTGCGATTTCCTTTGAGACGTAAATGACGAGTGGATAACCAAACTTTGTCTCCTTTCGAATAAATGGGTCTCTCTCTTCTTTTTCTATCAGCCTGAGTCTTATATGAGTCTTTTGCTTGAATGATGTTTTTTCTAGCCCTAACTAACGTGACCGGCAAATCCCTCACCATCTCTTCTACTGCAGGCACTGAATCATCTTCTTTACCCAACATTACATTAGGATGTCTACCATGGTTCAGATAAAAGGGGGTGAACCCAGTGGTGGAATGAACAGCATTATTGTAAGCAAATTCAGCTGCCCACATCAACTCGGGCCATTCCTTCTCTTTATCGAATAAATTGAGTCTTAAATACTGTTCTAACTCTTGATTCACTCTTTCTGTTTGCCCATCGGTTTCAGGATGGTAAATGGTAGAGTAACGAGAATCAATTCCTAATCTTTTACTAAAGGCCTTCCTAAAGCGAGAAATAAATTGGGACCCCCTGTCTGAAACTAGAATTTTTGGGATACCATGGGCGCGTACTATGTGTTGTGTAAACAACTGTGCAACCTGTGGGGCTTGAGGGATTTCTTTCAAAGGAATGAAATGCGCCATTTTAGTGAAAGTGTCTACAAAAACTAGGATAGTGTTAAAACCTTGGCTACTAGGGAGGTCCACTATAAGATCCATAGTAACAGTATGCCAGGCATGGGGTGCAGTGGGCAAAGGTCTTAACAGACCTTGTGAAGCTGTTCTATTTGATATCCCACTTTGACATTTGTCACAAGTTGACACATAGGGGGTCATTCCGACCCTGGCAGTCCATGACCGCCATGGCGGAGGGCGGCGGAAGCACCGCCAACAGGCTGGCGGTGCTTCCTGGGCTATTCTGACCGAGGCGGTAAAGCCGCGGTCAGAAAAGGGGAACCAGCGGTTTCCCGCTGGTTTTCCCCTGGCCCAGGGAATCCTCCATTGGCGGTGCTGCTTGCAGCACCGCCATGGGGATTCCGACCCCCTGCCCGCCAGCCTGTTTCTGGCGGTGTCCACCGCCAGAACCAGGATGGCGGGAACGGGTGTCATGGGGCCCCTGGGGGCCCCTGCACTGCCCATGCCACTGGCATGGGCCGTGCAGGGCCCCCCTAACAGGGGCCACTAAGATTTTCACTGTCTGCTTTGCAGACAGTGAAAATCGCAACGGGTGCCACTGCACCCGTCGCACACCTGCAAATCCGCCAGCTCCATTCGGAGCCGGCTTCCTCGTTGCAGGGGCTTTCCCGCCGGCCCAGCGGGAAAGTTGGAATGACCGCCGCGGTCTTTTGACCGCAGTGCGGTCATTCGGCGGTAACCGCATGGCGGGCGGCGACTGCCGCCCGCCGCGGTCAGAATGACCGCCATATCGTCTTATCTGAGTTTTCATTTTTGCCCACCAAAATTCTCGTATTAGATTTTGAGTCTTTTGAATTCCTTTGTGTCCAGCCAATTGATCGTCATGATAAGCCTGAAGAATTTTTTCTTGCAGCTCCACAGTCGGAACATACAGTGCACCTTTAAAGTATGGCAAACCTTTTTTGATTTCTCTTCCTTGGCCTTCTTTGGACCACTTCAGCATTACTTCGAATGTTAAGCTTTCTTGAATTTCTTTGGTTACATTTTCATACAATATGGCAGATATGAACTTCTCTTGTGGAATAATCAATTCTTTTTCTGGAGGCTCTTTAACTGCACCGGTATCAATTCGAGATAGAGCATCTGCCTTCCCATTTACTTTTCCTGGTCTGAAAGTGATAACAAAATCAAAGTCTGCAAAATATAGGGACCAACGCAGTTGTCTAGCTGTTAGAGTTCGAGCTGATTTTAAAAACTGTAAATTTCGGTGGTCCGTGTAAACGGTCAGTTTATGCTTAGCTCCCAAAATGTAATGCCTCCACTCACGAAAAGTTTCTTTGACTGCCAATAGCTCCTTATCCGCAATTGAATAATTTATCTCTGGTGGTGTTAATTTTCGAGAGAAAAAAGCCACTGGATGTAATTGACCTGTATCTTTATGACGCTGGGAAAGGATACCTCCTATGGCAACATCTGAAGCATCTGCCTCCACATAATATGGCTCATCTGGATTGGGGTGGAGCAAGATTGGAGCTGAGACGAAGGAATTCTTCAAAAAATTAAAAGTATTTTCAGCTTCTTTTGTCCACTCAAACTTCACTCCTTTCTTCAACAATCGAGTAATGGGTGTAACTGTTTAAGAAAAATTGGATATGAATCTTCGATAAAAATTAGCGAACCCCAAGAAACTCTGGATCTTTTTGACATTGCAAGGAGAAGGCCAATGTTGCACTGTCTTTATCTTGGCAGGATCCATACTAACTCCTTCTGGTGACAAAATGAATCCTAAGAACTCAACTCGTTCCACATGAAATGCACACTTCTCCAATTTTACAAAGAGATGGTTTTCTTGCAACCTTGTGAGGATGGATCGAACATGGGAAATGTGCTCCTGTAGATTGTCGGAAAAGATTAAAATGTCATCTATATAAACCACAGCAATCCGGTCGAGGAATTCTCGTAATATATCATTAACGAAATGCTGGAAGGCAGCGGGAGCATTGCATAACCCATAAGGCATCACTTGATATTCAAATAATCCGTATCGAGTCCGAAAAGCGGTTTTCCATTAATCCCCTGAAGCCACTCGAATCAAACGATATGCTCCTCGCAGGTCCAATTTGGTGTAGATTCTAGCATTCTTTACTTGATCTAATAAAACTGACACTAAAGGCAGTGGGTATCGATTCTTGATGGTAACCTGATTGAGGGCTCGATAATCAATGCAAGTTCGAAGACTCCCTTCCTTGTTTGGTATGAAAAATAGTGGGGATGACACTGGAGATTCAGAAGGACGAATACAACCATTAGCAAGATATTGATCCAAATACTCCTTCAAATGTTGATTCTCTGCTTCAGTCAATGCGTATATTCTGCTACATGGCAATATCGCACCTGGCTCCAGTTCAATTTTGCAGTCGTAGGATCGATGTGGTAGCAATTTCTCAGCCTCCTTTTCATCAAAAACGGTGACTAAATCCTCATATTCTTTTGGGATTTCTGCTGTCTTTAGTGCACAGATCATTAAAGAGTGTGATGATAAACAGGCCACTTGGGACTTAGTGGACACTTCCACTTCATCATGAAAGAAATTCTCTTTGTAGTAAGAGGAATTCATCTTGATCGTTCTTTTGCTCCAATCAATTTGTGGATTATGTTCTTTAAGCCAGGGCAGACCCAAAATGAGTTGAAATTGTGGAGCATCTATCAAATTAAAAATTATCTGCTCCTGATGTCCACCAAAACCTTGCATCTGAATTGGTTCGGTCTCATGGGAAATGAGTCCTGAAGAAAGATTGGTTCCATCCACAGCTCTTACTACTTCCAAAGTAGATTTCTTGATAAATCGAATACCCATTTTACGAGCGTGTTTGATATCACAGAAGTTGCCCGTAGCTCCAGAGTCTATCATAACTGAGATCCCTTGAATTTCCTTCTCAAGGGTCTTAACTGATACTGTTTGTACCAAATGTGGCGCTGCGGTTTGTAAGGTATTCGCCACTCGTTGATCTAAAGGAGTTGTCTTGGGTTCTGCTTTCATCAGGGCAACTCCCTCTACTGATGAAGCTGGCCTTATCCCAACTGAAGAGCTTTGGGTTTCTTGGGACAGTTTTTAACAAAATGCCCAGATGCACCGCAATATAAACATAGTTGATTCACTCTTCTTTTCTCTTTTTCTTCCTTAGATAAAGGACCTCGGATGGAACCAATTTGCATTGGTTCTTCTATCGTTATCCCCTCTCCGGCTCTCGTATGATCATTTCTTACACGATCAATTCTCAGGAGAAATGGTCGATACTCTCTTCTCTTTTCTGCTCTTCGTTCAGTTAACCGGTAGTCAATCTGTAACACAAGATCAATTAACTCCGAAATTTCGGTGGGTCTATTTGGAACTTGTGCTAAGGCATCGTTCAATTCATCTCTCAGTCCACGATAAAATATGGTGGCTCTTTTTGACTCCGGCCAGGCAGTCTCTACAATGAGTTTATTGAAATGAGCCAGATAGGCTACTAGATCTTTATTACCTTGCCTGATTTACAGTAGTTCATTGTCAGTGGCTTGAGCTGCAAGTTCGCCGATCAAATATTCTTAAGAACTCTTCCTTGAAATTTTGGAAATTATATAAAACAGGATCATTTCTGGAAATTATTGGCATGGACCATGCGGCCGCATCTCCTGTCAGATAAGACAATATAAATGCCACATTGGACTGGTCTTCGGAAAAAACGACTGGTCTACATAACAAATGCAATGAGCATTGGGTCAGAAAAATCTGCGCCTTATTTGGATCCCCACCGAAGTGCTTGGGTTGAGCCAAAGGAATAATAGGGGAAACCGCATGAATTACTTGAGTGGATATACCTGCAGACTGTGAAGGGCTAGGGATTAGTGAAAACACAGATTCATTTGATTTAGCGGTGTTCCCTAACTCATTTATTCGCTGTTTTATTTGGACTGTTGCTTCTATGGTGTTATTTAATTGTTTCTGTAACCCTTCCAAAACGGTGGCTAATGCTTTTATATCAATTCCTTCTGCCATTCTGCTCAGGAGGAAATCTGTTTTTTCCCTAAAATTAGGGTGCTGGCACTTCAATCTGTCAGGATACTTCAATTCGATTTCCTCAGAAGCAGAAGATAACTCCTCAGTCCCGACCCGAGCTACTCACAACGAATATTAATCCTTCGTGCTGAGTACTCCGGAGGGGGAAAGGGGAATGGGATGGTAGAGAGACTGCCACAGAGATGATGAATGCCAGTACTCAGTCTGCCTCTTCACATCTAAGATTCGATACAGCACCTGCAAGAGTCACAGTCGCAATTACTAGGGACATCCAACATCAGTTTTTCACTTTCTACTCTCAACACTTAATTCTCTTTAATTCTATTATTTCTTCACTCACCCTGAGCCTTGCTTCTCTCTATAAATGATAGCTCTTCTTTAAAAAATGCTTATTACTGATTCTGGAAGAACTTCTCAACCTTTGTTAGAGATTGGTTTTATGTTGCTATATATATATATATATATAGTTGGTGATAATGCGTTCTTCAAATCAGCTGATGTTATTTAATTTCTCCTGTCTTATTGTGACTTCTGTCAATACTTGTATTTGTAAATGCTTGTTTATTGAAGTTCGTTTCTCCTTTCTTACTTCGACATTTGTTGATAACTTGTATTTGTAAATGCTTGTTTATTACAGTTAGTTTCTCCTTCCTTACTTCGACATCTGTCATAACTTGTAGTTGTAAATGCTTGTTTATTTAAGTTTGTTTCTCTTTTAAACTCTATTTTGGTTTATTACCATTGAATTTGTAAATGCTTATTTGTTAACAGTTCGTTTCTCCTTTAACCCCTTCTGTGCCCAGGACGTAATGGTTACGTCCTGAGGCACAGTGCTGCTGTGCCCAGGACGTAACCATTACGTCCTGTGCACAGAGCCCAGAGGGAGCGCTCTCGCTCCCTCTGTGGGGTTCCCCCCCACCCCCCCAAGTCAGGGATGGAAGGGGAAGCCCTTCCCCTCCCACACCCGACCCCCCCCAACCCCCCCTGTGACGTCAGCGCGCGAGCGCGCGCTGATTAGTCACAGGGTCTCCCCCATCGCGCTGGAAGCAGAGCTTCCAGCGCGATTGAAAAAGAAATGCTTTTGCATTTCTTTTTCAATCCCATGGGGGAGGCCCCGAGAGGCTTCAAAGGGAAGGAAATGTATTTCCTTCCCTTTGAAGTCTCTCACAGGTTTCAAAAGCCGGATTGCTTGCAATCCGGCTTTTGAAACCCCACTAGACACCAGGGATTTTTTTTTTTTTCCTTGAAATTGGCAAAAGGGAGCGACCCCTTGGGCAAGGGTCGCTCCCAGGGGGGCATTTTTTTAGGAAGGCCTTTTCTGCCCCCCCTGGGGGCAGATTGGCCTATTATTAGGCCGTTCTGCCCCCAGGGGGGGCAGAAACCTCTAGGCACCAGGGACCTTTTTTTTTTTTGTGATGATTTCTTTTTTTTTAGGTGGGGAGCGATCCCTTAGGCAAGGGTCGCTCCCCTACGGGGCAATATATATTTAGGCCATTTCAGCCCCCCTTGGGGGCAGATTGGTCTATTTTGATAAGGCCAATCTGCCCCCAAGGGGGGCAGAAACAATTAGACACCAGGGAGTTTGTTTTTGCGCGCGTATGTCACGCAACAAAGCGACCCCTTTGGCAAGGGTCGCTCCCAGGGGGGGCAATTTTTTGGGAAGGCCTTTTCTGCCCCCCCTGGGGACAGATCGGCCTATTATTAGGCCGATCTGCCCCCAAGGGGGGCAGAAACCTCTAGGCACCAGGGATCTTTTTTTTTTTTTTTTCTTTTTGTTATGTTTTCTTTTTTTTTTAGGTGGGGAGCGACCCCTTAGGCAAGGGTCGCTCCCCTAGGGGGCAAATTATATTTAGGCCATTTCTGCCCCCCTTGGGGGCAGATTGGCCTATTTTGATGAGGCCAATCTGCCCCCAAGGGGGGCAGAAACCATTAGACACCAGGGAGTTTTTTTTTTTGCGTGAATTTCACGCAAGGGGAGCGACCCCTTAGGCAAGGGTCGCTCCCTGGGGGGGGGTTGGGGGGGGATTATTTTAGGCCATTTCTGCCCCCCTGGGGGGGGTAGATCAGCCTATTTTGATTCGGCTGATCTGCCCCCAAGGGGGGCAGAAACCACTAGGCACCAGGGATTTTTTTGTTTTTCTGTTTTACAGATGGGGAGCGACCCCCTTGGACAAGGGTCGCTCCCCTGGAGGGGCAAATTTATTTTAGGCCATTTCTGCCCCCCCTAATCAGATCGGCCTATTATTAGGCCGATCTGCCCCCAGGGGAGGCAGAAACCTCTTGTTGCCAGGGCAAAAAAAAAATTTGTGTTTTTTTTTTGTTTCTTTCTTTTTTTTTAGAGATGGGGAGCGACCCATCAGGCAAGGGTCGCTCCCCTGGGGGGCAAATTGTGTTTAGACCATTTCTGCCCCCCTTGGGGGCAGATTGGTAGATTTTAGGTCAATCTGACCAAGGGGGCAGAAACCACTAGGCACCGGGGATTTCTTTTTTGGCGCCAATGTCACGCAGGGGGAGCGACCCCGTAGGCAAGGGTCCCTCCGGGGGGGGGGGAGTGGGTGTTCGGGGGCAAATTTATTTTAGGCCATTTCTGCCCCCCCTGGGGGCAGATCGGCCTATTATTAGGCCGATCTGCCCCCAGGGGGGGCAGAAACCTCTTGTTGCCAGGGCAAATTTTTTTTGTGTGTTTTTTTTTTTGTTTGTTTGGTTTTTTTTAGAGATGGGGAGCGACCCATCAGGCAAGGGTCCCTCCCCTGGGGGGCAAATTGTGTTTAGACCATTTCTGCCCCCCTTGGGGGCAGATTGGTAGATGTTAGGTCAATCTGCCCCAAGGGGGCAGAAACCACTAGGCACCGGGGATTTGTTTTTTGGCGCCAATGTCACGCAGGAGGAGCGACCCCATAGGCAAGGGTCGCTCCGGGGGCGGGGGGTGGATGTTCGGGGGGCAAATTTATTTTAGGCCATTTCTGCCCCCCCTGGGGGCAGATCGGCCTATTATTAGGCCGATCTGCCACCAGGGGGGGGCAGAAACCTCTAGGCGCCAGGGCAAATTTTTTTTGTGTGTTTTTTTTTTTTGTATGTTTGTTTTTTTAGAGATGGGGAGCGACCCATCAGGCAAGGGTCGCTCCCCTGAGGGGCAAACTGTGTTTAGACCATTTCTGCCCCCCTTGGGGGCAGATTGGTCGATTTTAGGTCAATCTGCACCCAAGGGGGCAGAAACCACTAGGCACCGGGAATTTGTTTTTTGGCGCCAATGTCACGCAGGGGTAGCGACCCCGTAGGCAAGGGTCGCACCTGGGCAGGGGGGGTTTGGGGGGGTGGGGGGTCAAATTTATTTTAGGGCATTCCCCCCCCCCCCCCGGGGCCGGCTGAGCTAGAGGCCAAAATCCACAGGTAGGCACTTTGCAAAAAACACCTCTGTTTTCTGTGAAAAAATATGTTGTGTTTTGGGCCATTTCCTTTTGTGGGCGCTAGGCCTACCCACACAAGTGAGGTATCATTTTTATCGGGAGACGTGGGGGAACGCTGGGTGGAAGGAAATTTGTAGCTCCTCTCAGATTCCAGAACTTTCTGCCACAAAAATGTGAGGGACATGTGTTTTTTTAGCCAAATTTTGAGGTTTGCAAAGGATTCTGGGTAACAGAACCTGGTCCGAGCCCCGCAAGTCACCCCTCCTTGGATTCCCCTAGGTCTCTAGTTTTCAGAAATGCACAGGTTTGGTAGGTTTCCCTAGGTGCCGGCTGAGCTAGAGGCAAAAATCTACAGGTAGGCACTTCGCAAAAAACACCTCTGTTTTTTTCCAAAATTTAGGATGTGTCCACGTTGCGCTTTGGGGTGTTTCCTGTCGCCGGCGCTAGGCCTACCCACGCAAGTGAGGTGTCATTTTTATCGGGAGACTTGGGGGAATGCTGGGTGGAAGGAAATTTGTAGCTCCTCTCAGATTCCAGAACTTTCTGCCACAGAAATGTGAGGGACATGTGTTTTTTTAGCCAAATTTTGAGGTTTGCAAAGGATTCTGGGTAACAGAACCTGGTCCGAGCCCCGCAAGTCACCCCTCCTTGGATTCCCCTAGGTCTCTAGTTTTCAGAAATGCACAGGTTTGGTAGGTTTCCCTAGGTGCCGGCTGAGCTAGAGGCAAAAATCTACAGGTAGGCACTTCGCAAAAAACACCTCTGTTTTTTTCCAAAATTTAGGATGTGTCCACGTTGCGCTTTGGGGTGTTTCCTGTCGCCGGCGCTAGGCCTACCCACACAAGTGAGGTATCATTTTTATCGGGAGACTTGGGGGAACGCTGGGCGGAAGGAAATTTGTAGCTCCTCTCAGATTCCAGAACTTTCTGCCATAAAAATGTGAGGGACATGTGTTTTTTTAGCCAAATTTTGAGGTTTGCAAAGGATTCTGGGTAACAGAACCTGGTCCGAGCCCCGCAAGTCACCCCTCCTTGGATTCCCCTAGGTCTCTAGTTTTCAGAAATGCACAGGTTTGGTAGGTTTCCCTAGGTGCCGGCTGAGCTAGAGGCCAAAATCTACAGGTAGGCACTTCGCAAAAAACACCTCAGTTTTTTTCCAAAATTTAGGATGTGTCCACGTTGCGCTTTGGGGTGTTTCCTGTCGCCGGCGCTAGGCCTACCCACGCAAGTGAGGTGTCATTTTTATCGGGAGACTTGGGGGAACGCTGGGTGGAAGGAAATTTGTAGCTCCTCTCAGATTCCAGAACTTTCTGCCACAGAAATGTGAGGGACATGTGTTTTTTTAGCCAAATTTTTAGGTTTGCAAAGGATTCTGGGTAACAGAACCTGGTCCGAGCCCCGCAAGTCACCCCTCCTTGGATTCCCCTAGGTCTCTAGTTTTCAGAAATGCACAGGTTTGGTAGGTTTCCCTAGGTGCCGGCTGAGCTAGAGGCCAAAATCTACAGGTAGGCACTTCGCAAAAAACACCTCTGTTTTTTTCCAAAATTTAGGATGTGTCCACGTTGCGCTTTGGGGTGTTTCCTGTCGCCGGCGCTAGGCCTACCCACGCAAGTGAGGTACCATTTTTATCGGGAGACTTGGGGGAACGCTGGGTGGAAGGAAATTTGTAGCTCCTCTCAGATTCCAGAACTTTCTGCCACAGAAATGTGAGGGACATGCGTTTTTTTAGCCAAATTTTGAGGTTTGCAAAGGATTCTGGGTAACAGAACCTGGTCCGAGCCCCGCAAGTCACCCCTCCTTGGATTCCCCTAGGTCTCTAGTTTTCAGAAATGCACAGGTTTGGTAGGTTTCCCTAGGTGCCGGCTGAGCTAGAGGCCAAAATCTACAGGTAGGCACTTCGCAAAAAACACCTCTGTTTTTTTCCAAAATTTAGGATGTGTCCACGTTGCGCTTTGGGGTGTTTCCTGTCGCCGGCGCTAGGCCTACCCACGCAAGTGAGGTGTCATTTTTATCGGGAGACTTGGGGGAACGCTGGGTGGAAGGAAATTTGTAGCTCCTCTCAGATTCCAGAACTTTCTGCCACAGAAATGTGAGGGACATGTGTTTTTTTAGCCAAATTTTGAGGTTTGCAAAGGATTCTGGGTAACAGAACCTGGTCCGAGCCCCGCAAGTCACCCCTCCTTGGATTCCCCTAGGTCTCTAGTTTTCAGAAATGCACAGGTTTGGTAGGTTTCCCTAGGTGCCGGCCGAGCTAGAGGCCAAAATCTACAGGTAGGCACTTCGCAAAAAACACCTCTGTTTTTTTCCAAAATTTAGGATGTGTCCACGTTGCGCTTTGGGGTGTTTCCTGTCGCCGGCGCTAGGCCTACCCACGCAAGTGAGGTGTCATTTTTATCGGGAGACTTGGGGGAACGCTGGTTGGAAGGAAATTTGTAGCTCCTCTCAGATTCCAGAACTTTCTGCCACAGAAATGTGAGGGACATGTGTTTTTTTAGCCAAATTTTGAGGTTTGCAAAGGATTCTGGGTAACAGAACCTGGTCCGAGCCCCGCAAGTCACCCCTCCTTGGATTCCCCTAGGTCTCTAGTTTTCAGAAATGCACAGGTTTGGTAGGTTTCCCTCGGTGCCGGCTGAGCTAGAGGCCAAAATCTACAGGTAGGCACTTCGCAAAAAACACCTCTGTTTTTTTCCAAAATTTAGGATGTGTCCACGTTGCGCTTTGGGGTGTTTCCTGTCGCCGGCGCTAGGCCTACCCACGCAAGTGAGGTATCATTTTTATCGGGAGACTTGGGGGAACGCTGGGTGGAAGGAAATTTGTAGCTCCTCTCAGATTCCAGAACTTTCTGCCACAGAAATGTGAGGGACATGTGTTTTTTTAGCCAAATTTTGAGGTTTGCAAAGGATTCTGGGTAATAGAACCTGGTCCGAGCCCCGCAAGTCACCCCTCCTTGGATTCCCCTAGGTCTCTAGTTTTCAGAAATGCACAGGTTTGGTAGGTTTCCCTAGGTGCCGGCTGAGCTAGAGGCCAAAATCTACAGGTAGGCACTTCGCAAAAAACACCTCTGTTTTTTCCCAAAATTTAGGATGTGTCCACGTTGCGCTTTGGGGTGTTTCCTGTCGCCGGCGCTAGGCCTACCCACGCAAGTGAGGTATCATTTTTATCAGGAGACTTGGGGGAACGCTGGGTGGAAGGAAATTTGTAGCTCCTCTCAGATTCCAGAACTTTCTGCCACAGAAATGTGAGGGACATGTGTTTTTTTAGCCAAATTTTGAGGTTTGCAAAGGATTCTGGGTAACAGAACCTGGTCCGAGCCCCGCAAGTCACCCCTCCTTGGATTCCCCTAGGTCTCTAGTTTTCAGAAATGCACAGGTTTGGTAGGTTTCCGTAGGTGCCGGCTGAGCTAGAGGCCAAAATCTACAGGTAGGCACTTCGCAAAAAACACCTCTGTTTTTTTCCAAAATTTAGGATGTGTCCACGTTGCGCTTTGGGGTGTTTCCTGTCTCCGGCGCTAGGCCTACCCACGCAAGTGAGGTATCATTTTTATCGGGAGACTTGGGGGAACGCTGGGTGGAAGGAAATTTGTAGCTCCTCTCAGATTCCAGAACTTTCTGCCACAGAAATGTGAGGGACATGTGTTTTTTTAGCCAAATTTTGAGGTTTGCAAAGGATTCTGGGTAACAGAACCTGGTCCGAGCCCCGCAAGTCACCCCTCCTTGGATTCCCCTAGGTCTCTAGTTTTCAGAAATGCACAGGTTTGGTAGGTTTCCCTAGGTGCCGGCTGAGCTAGAGGCCAAAATCTACAGGTAGGCACTTCGCAAAAAACACCTCTGTTTTTTCCCAAAATTTAGGATGTGTCCACGTTGCGCTTTGGGGTGTTTCCTGTCGCCGGCGCTAGGCCTACCCACGCAAGTGAGGTATCATTTTTATCAGGAGACTTGGGGGAACGCTGGGTGGAAGGAAATTTGTAGCTCCTCTCAGATTCCAGAACTTTCTGCCACAGAAATGTGAGGGACATGTGTTTTTTTAGCCAAATTTTGAGGTTTGCAAAGGATTCTGGGTAACAGAACCTGGTCCGAGCCCCGCAAGTCACCCCTCCTTGGATTCCCCTAGGTCTCTAGTTTTCAGAAATGCACAGGTTTGGTAGGTTTCCGTAGGTGCCGGCTGAGCTAGAGGCCAAAATCTACAGGTAGGCACTTCGCAAAAAACACCTCTGTTTTTTTCCAAAATTTAGGATGTGTCCACGTTGCGCTTTGGGGTGTTTCCTGTCTCCGGCGCTAGGCCTACCCACGCAAGTGAGGTATCATTTTTATCGGGAGACTTGGGGGAACGCTGGGTGGAAGGAAATTTGTAGCTCCTCTCAGATTCCAGAACTTTCTGCCACAGAAATGTGAGGGACATGTGTTTTTTTAGCCAAATTTTGAGGTTTGCAAAGGATTCTGGGTAACAGAACCTGGTCCGAGCCCCGCAAGTCACCCCTCCTTGGATTCCCCTAGGTCTCTAGTTTTCAGAAATGCACAGGTTTGGTAGGTTTCCCTAGGTTCCGGCTGAGCTAGAGGCCAAAATCTACAGGTAGGCACTTCGCAAAAAACACCTCTGTTTTTTTCCAAAATTTAGGATGTGTCCACATTGCGCTTTGGGGTGTTTCCTGTCGCCGGCGCTAGGCCTACCCACGCAAGTGAGGTATCATTTTTATCGGGAGACTTGGGGGAACGCTGGGTGGAAGGAAATTTGTAGCTCCTCTCAGATTCCAGAACTTTCTGCCACAGAAATGTGAGGGACATGTGTTTTTTTAGCCAAATTTTGAGGTTTGCAAAGGATTCTGGGTAATAGAACCTGGTCCGAGCCCCGCAAGTCACCCCTCCTTGGATTCCCCTAGGTCTCTAGTTTTCAGAAATGCACAGGTTTGGTAGGTTTCCCTAGGTGCCGGCTGAGCTAGAGGCCAAAATCTACAGGTAGGCACTTCGCAAAAAACACCTCTGTTTTTTCCCAAAATTTAGGATGTGTCCACGTTGCGCTTTGGGGTGTTTCCTGTCACCGGCGCTAGGCCTACCCACGCAAGTGAGGTATCTTTTTTATCGGGAGACTTGGGGTAACGCTGGGTGGAAGGAAATTTGTAGCTCCTCTCAGATTCCAGAACTTTCTGCCACAGAAATGTGAGGGACATGTGTTTTTTTAGCCAAATTTTGAGGTTTGCAAAGGATTCTGGGTAACAGAACCTGGTCCGAGCCCCGCAAGTCACCCCTCCTTGGATTCCCCTAGGTCTCTAGTTTTCAGAAATGCACAGGTTTGGTTGGTTTCCCTCGGTGCCGGCTGAGCTAGAGGCCAAAATCTACAGGTAGGCACTTCGCAAAAAACACCTCTGTTTTTTTCCAAAATTTAGGATGTGTCCACGTTGCGCTTTGGGGTGTTTCCTGTCGCCGGCGCTAGGCCTACCCACGCAAGTGAGGTATCATTTTTATCGGGAGACTTGGGGGAACGCTGGGTGGAAGGAAATTTGTAGCTCCTCTCAGATTCCAGAACTTTCTGCCACAGAAATGTGAGGGACTTGTGTTTTTTTAGCCAAATTTTGAGGTTTGCAAAGGATTCTGGGTAATAGAACCTGGTCCGAGCCCCGCAAGTCACCCCTCCTTGGATTCCCCTAGGTCTCTAGTTTTCAGAAATGCACAGGTTTGGTAGGTTTCCCTAGGTGCCGGCTGAGCTAGAGGCCAAAATCTACAGGTAGGCACTTCGCAAAAAACACCTCTGTTTTTTCCCAAAATTTAGGATGTGTCCACGTTGCGCTTTGGGGTGTTTCCTGTCGCCGGCGCTAGGCCTACCCACGCAAGTGAGGTATCATTTTTATCGGGAGACTTGGGGGAACGCTGGGTGGAAGGAAATTTGTAGCTCCTCTCAGATTCCAGAACTTTCTGCCACAGAAATGTGAGGGACATGTGTTTTTTTAGCCAAATTTTGAGGTTTGCAAAGGATTCTGGGTAACAGAACCTGGTCCGAGCCCCGCAAGTCACCCCTCCTTGGATTCCCCTAGGTCTCTAGTTTTCAGAAATGCACAGGTTTGGTAGGTTTCCGTAGGTGCCGGCTGAGCTAGAGGCCAAAATCTACAGGTAGGCACTTCGCAAAAAACACCTCTGTTTTTTTCCAAAATTTAGGATGTGTCCACGTTGCGCTTTGGGGTGTTTCCTGTCTCCGGCGCTAGGCCTACCCACGCAAGTGAGGTATCATTTTTATCGGGAGACTTGGGGGAACGCTGGGTGGAAGGAAATTTGTAGCTCCTCTCAGATTCCAGAACTTTCTGCCACAGAAATGTGAGGGACATGTGTTTTTTTAGCCAAATTTTGAGGTTTGCAAAGGATTCTGGGTAACAGAACCTGGTCCGAGCCCCGCAAGTCACCCCTCCTTGGATTCCCCTAGGTCTCTAGTTTTCAGAAATGCACAGGTTTGGTAGGTTTCCCTAGGTTCCGGCTGAGCTAGAGGCCAAAATCTACAGGTAGGCACTTCGCAAAAAACACCTCTGTTTTTTTCCAAAATTTAGGATGTGTCCACATTGCGCTTTGGGGTGTTTCCTGTCGCCGGCGCTAGGCCTACCCACGCAAGTGAGGTATCATTTTTATCGGGAGACTTGGGGGAACGCTGGGTGGAAGGAAATTTGTAGCTCCTCTCAGATTCCAGAACTTTCTGCCACAGAAATGTGAGGGACATGTGTTTTTTTAGCCAAATTTTGAGGTTTGCAAAGGATTCTGGGTAATAGAACCTGGTCCGAGCCCCGCAAGTCACCCCTCCTTGGATTCCCCTAGGTCTCTAGTTTTCTGAAATGCACAGGTTTGGTAGGTTTCCCTAGGTGCCGGCTGAGCTAGAGGCCAAAATCTACAGGTAGGCACTTCGCAAAAAACACCTCTGTTTTTTCCCAAAATTAAGGATGTGTCCACGTTGCGCTTTGGGGTGTTTCCTGTCGCCGGCGCTAGGCCTACCCACGCAAGTGAGGTATCATTTTTATCGGGAGACTTGGGGTAACGCTGGGTGGAAGGAAATTTGTAGCTCCTCTCAGATTCCAGAACTTTCTGCCACAGAAATGTGAGGGACATGTGTTTTTTTAGCCAAATTTTGAGGTTTGCAAAGGATTCTGGGTAACAGAACCTGGTCCGAGCCCCACAAGTCACCCCTCCTTGGATTCCCCTAGGTCTCTAGTTTTCAGAAATGCACAGGTTTGGTAGGTTTCCCTAGGTGCCGGCTGAGCTAGAGGCCAAAATCTACAGGTAGGCACTTCGCAAAAAACACCTCTGTTTTTTTCCAAAATTTAGGATGTGTCCACGTTGCGCTTTGGGGTGTTTCCTGTCGCCGGCGCTAGGCCTACCCACGCAAGTGAGGTATCATTTTTATCGGGAGACTTAGGGGAACGCTGGGCAGAAGGAAATTCGTAGCTCCTCTCAGATTCCAGAACTTTCTGCCACAAAAATGTGAGGGACATGTGTTTTTTTAGCCAAATTTTGAGGTTTGCAAAGGATTCTGGGTAACAGAACCTGGTCCGAGCCCCGCAAGTCACCCCTCCTTGGATTCCCCTAGGTCTCTAGTTTTCAGAAATGCACAGGTTTGGTAGGTTTCCCTAGGTGCCGGCTGAGCTAGAGGCCAAAATCTACAGGTAGGCACTTCGCAAAAAACACCTCTGTTTTTTTCCAAAATTTAGGATGTGTCCACGTTGCGCTTTGGGGTGTTTCCTGTCGCCGGCGCTAGGCCTACCCACGCAAGTGAGGTATCATTTTTATCGGGAGACTTGGGGGAACGCTGGGTGGAAGGAAATTTGTAGCTCCTCTCAGATTCCAGAACTTTCTGCCACAGAAATGTGAGGGACATGTGTTTTTTTAGCCAAATTTTGAGGTTTGCAAAGGATTCTGGGTAACAGAACCTGGTCCGAGCCCCGCAAGTCTCCCCTCCTTAGATTCCCCTAGGTCTCTAGTTTTCAGAAATGCACAGGTTTGGTAGGTTTCCCTAGGTGCCGGCTGAGCTAGAGGCCAAAATCTACAGGTAGGCACTTCGCAAAAAACACCTCTGTTTTTTTCCAAAATTTAGGATGTGTCCACGTTGCGCTTTGGGGCGTTTCCTGTCGCGGGCGCTAGGCCTACCCACACAAGTGAGGTATCTTTTTTATCGGGAGACTTGGGGGAACATAGATTAGCAAAACAAGTGTTATTGCCCCTTGTCTTTCTCTCCATTTTTTCCTTCCAAATATAGGAGAGTGTGTAAAAAAGACATCTATTTGAGAAATGCCCTGTAATTCACATGCTAGTTTGGTCACCCCGGAATTCAGATATGTGCAAATAACCACTGCTCCTCAACACCTTATCTTGTGCCCTTTTTGGAAATACAAAGGTTTTCTTGATAGCAATTTTTTACTCTTTATATTTCAGCAAATGAATTGCTTTATACCCGGTATAGATTGAAAACGCACGTCAGGGTGCAGCTCATTTATTGGCTCTGGGTTCCTTGGGTTCTTGATGAACCTACAAGCCCTATATATCCCCACAACCAGAGGAGTCCAGCAGACGTAACGGTATATTGCTTTCGATAATCTGACATTGCAGGGAAAAGTTACAGAGTAAAACGTAGAGAAACATTTATGTTTTTTTCTCCCCAATTTCAATATTTTTATTTTTCAGTTGTTATTTTCTGTAGGAAACCCTTGTAGGATCTACACAAATTACCCCTTGCTGAATTCAGAATTTTGTCTACCTTTCAGAAATGTTTAGGTTTCTGGGATCCAGCATTGGTTTCATGCCCATTTCTGTCACTGACTGGAAGGAGGCTGAAAGCACAAAAAACTGCAAAAATGGGGTATGCCCCAGTAAAATGCCAAAATTGTGTTGAAAAATTGGGTTTTCTGATTCAAGTCTGCCTGTTCCTGAAAGCTGGGAAGCTGCTGAGTTTAGCACCACAAACCCTTTGTTGATGCCATTTTCAGGGGGAAAACCACAAGCCTTTTTCTGCAGCCACTTTTTCCAATTTTTTTTTTGAAAAAAACGAAAGTTTCACTGTATTTTGGCCAATTTCTTGGCCTCCTTCAAGGGAACCCACAAAGTCTGGGTACCTCTAGAATCCCTAGGATGTTGGAAAAAAAGGACGCAAATTTGGCTTGGTTAGCTTATGTGGACAAAAAGTTATGAGGGCCTAAGCGCGAACTGCCCAAAATAGGCAAAAAAAGGCCCGGCACAGGAGGGGGAAAAGGCCTGGCAGCGAAGGGGTTAAACTTGGCCTTTGTTTATAACCTTGACATTTGTAGATACTTGCTCTTTTAAAGTTCGTTTTTTCTTTGACTTTAATATCTTAAACAAGAACCTTGTAAACATAAGGTTAATTCATACATTAACTCTGTAGCCTTGCCGACTTCCACGGGAACGCTCTACTATCAAACTCTTCGAATAAACCTTGACAATATTTATCCGTTTTCTGTAATATAATTTTCAAATGTAATTTTACCTCACAGGAGTTTCTGTTCTGAAGCGCGCTCTCTCTCCACACAGCTGATTCCTGTCAGACCTCAGTTGAAGTGCAAGGCTTCCAGCTGGAAAGCTCGTAACCTAGCAACCAACCGATTGCAAGACTAGAACTGTAACTAACCTCAGGACTCAGAGCGGCCATCTTGGATCTTCTCTTCTTGATTCTTCCTTTGAAATAAGCGCAAGATTACTACAAACCTTCTTCCAGTTTGGGCTTTGCTGTCACCACTGAGGATATCTCTTTGCTTTTCTCATGCACTTCTTTGATTTGACTTGGCAAGTTTGTGTGGTCATGACACTAAGTTCACCCCTATAAGTGTACATGACTTTGTTTACAGGTGGAGAATGACTTAGATGAGTAGCTCCACAAAGTATGTATCATCCTTTCCTAAGTGACTATTGGGTCATGTGTTGCTGACATGTATATAGAACCTATCATGCTCCAAATATTGACAAGGCAGATATAGTTGTTGCATGTTTGCAAGTGTCAATCGTGAAGGTTGTGGACTCTTTGACATGAAATGGGTTTGGCTCGTATGCAATATGTGTTCTTGTGCTTGGCAAACAATGTGGTTCCTTTCCTGGTACATGACATCAGCTACAAATGTAGGTATGTGTGGATTTTGTGTATGTGATGTGTTGACATGAATGTCAGCACTATTTCCCAATGCTTGGTTGTTGGATGACTATGTTACTGTGGATAGGGACTCAGAATCATGTTGGCAAGTCAAGTTGTCATGGAATGGTTATTGTGATTGCTCTACTGATATGATGGTATAATCGGTGTGTGATTGGTGGCTTAGCTGGTGTGTGACATTGTTGTAATTTAGTGGTGTGGGTGGTATCTAGTTGTGACATGATGTTGGCAGGATCCAGTTCATCACCTTCGGAATCCTGCTCCAGTGAACACTTCCTGGTGGTGGCAGACCCATCTGGGACCACCCCAGCACCATCTCTGTCTGTCACACCCCTTTCTACTACCTCCCAGGGACTGGCAACTCAAATCCAAGAGAGTAATACATTCCTGGAGCATCCAAGGTGCACTAGCTGGCCTACAGAGATCCTTTTAGGCTCTGGCCTCCACACGGATGGCAGCCAGTCACCCTTTGTCTACCGTCCCCCCTCTACCTTCCTCTTCTCAATCCCAAACCCCTCTTCCCAGACCCAGACAAAGCAGCACACAAACTGACAGGCATGTATCCACCTCAACATCCAAGGGTAGCTCAAACAGTCATAAGCATCACAAGATACACCATTGGCATGCATACAAGCAACATTTAGATGCACACACAGCAGCAGTTACAACCTGCCCTGACACCCCCACAAACCCAAGCATCACAGACAGCACACCTGATACACCTGCAGACACCACACCAACAAATACAGATCGAACCACTATGCCTATCCTACCCACAGATAGCACCACAGCAGACACTGAGACATCCACCTCAGTCACCACACCAGCCGACAGCACAACCACTGACACACCTACATGCAGCACATCCACAGACACTACCCCAACAGACAATCATCCACCCACCACGGCATCCCCCAGCACCTCCACCCCCTCATCCCAAGACACATAAGCACCCTCACTCACCCACCCAACAGAGAGCAAGCACCCACAAGCATACCTTGCACAAACATGCACCCAGGACATCCACACCAACACCTCTTATATCGACTTCCTCTCCCTCCACATCCAAACCCCTTTGCTCTGACCGTCCCCGCTTGTGTGAGAAATCATTCCTTTTGGAGTTTTCCCTTTTCCCTACTCCTCTCCCCCATGAGTCACCTTAACGTTTTGCTTCCCTCCCCAAGTCCGGCCCTTCTACCTCCAAGGCGTCCCCTGCCCCCCTGCAAGTACCCATGCCCCTACTCCTGACAAGAAGTCTACCCCTCCCACAAACAACAACCCTCCCCTAGGCCTAACCCTAAACCCCCCTCGCAAGCCACATCCCAAAAGCCCCCTCCCAAACCTAAGCCCAACCCCCCACCACCCCTCCCCTGATAATCCCTGAGGTGCCTCCCTGCCCCCTTGATATCCCTACCTCTGGAGGTTACATGGCAGTCAGTAGTCAAGTTCAGGGCACCCATATGTGCACTCTGTTCAGTCAAGACTGTTCATACAGGACTGGCCTATTGCATTTGATTTTCCAATTTCTGTTGTTACAATATATTTGAACCCAACCTGTTGTTGGGTTCGTGGTTACATCTTTGTCATGCATTTCTTTCCCTACTATGGAGTTTGTGCCTAGCTGAAATTAGTTGTATGTCAGTGTTTGTGTGTGTGTGTGTGGTGCTTGTGCTACCTGTATTGTTTGGGCAGTATGTGAGGTTGTGTGCTATGCTTTTGTACCACAGTGATAGTGTGTGTGTTGTGTGATGGACATATGTCTGTTCAAAACATTTTGTTGTCATGCTATTGAGTGGTGTTTGTGTTGACGTGTGTTTGTTGGTATGTTGTGTGGCTTGGTGTGTTTTGACAGTGTAAGTGTGTGTGTTTAGTGTATGGCAAGATAGTTACGATGTGCTGCATGTGATGTGTATGTCGATTGGTAAGTTGTTTGGTTGTGTGTGTTTGTTGCCTGTTGGTTGTAGGTTGTGTTGTATGTGTGATGCGTCTCTGGATAGTATCTTTAGTGAGTGCTTGCCAATGTATTGACAATGGTATGGTTGTGGTGTTGTTGTGAAGTGTTGTGGTGTTGTGTGTTATTGTGTGTGACTGAGCATTTGCTGTGTTTCTGTGCGTAAGTGTCTGTGTGTGTTGGCCGCAGTGTGTATACTGTGTATATGCAAGTGTGTGACTGTATGTGAATGTGCGCGTCAGTGTGTAGTAGTACGAGCACGTCTGACCTTATTGGTTTCTTTAGGTTAATTGATAAGGGGACGCGTTCATGGGTGAATGGACCTTTTGACTTGTTTAAGATGTTCACACCCTTAATCCATACATATCACAAAGATCTTGAAAGAAACAGTAGTAATTTTTTGGAGTCAGTAACTCTCATACACCATGACCCATTAGGTCATGCATAACTACACCTTTAATATCAGTTAGAAAATGTATTTTCCTAGATTAACAGTGCTAGTATCACGTGTATTAGTCTCAAAACCACATGATATAAGTATAAGAACAACACTGGTTGACCGTATCTTCTAAAGAATCTCAACTTAACTAATGCATTAATAACTAATCCTTTGAAAGCCAAAGTACAAATCAAAAATAAGAGTAATTGTGCAATGGAAATAACATGTGAATTCAGCAATTGAGTAATATCAATTATCAATTTAGTTGAATGTAGGAAAACTCTCTAACATCAGATTAGCATCAGCATGTTTGGACTTCATGCAAAAGAATTTAGTCAAAACAAATTTGGAAAACATCTAACTATGGCTCTATCAAGAGGCAGCAGTTGTTACCTAGAAACAAAAGACAAATCAACAATAAAGATATTTGGAGTTTGTTATACCTGTCCTTATGGATCAGCAAGCAGTGAATCGTCTTTGTCAAATGGACATCAGTTCAAGCAGCCTCAGCATTGGGATTTGAAAGGGTAATGGTTCAGAATCAGGGACTCTAAGCTCTCCAAACTATTAGAGAGAAATATCTAGAATAGGAAGCAAAGGCGCTGCAAGCTATAAGCATTGAACGCAAAGGAAAGCACCAGCATTACGTATGGAGCACAAGAAAATGAGCAGTAGAGTGGGGTCTTTATAGAGAACTGTCTAAGTGAAAATGTCGAATTGACCCATCAAAGTGGCTGTCGAAGTGGCCAAAAACTCCTAGTGGGGTTAAGTTAAAGTTGTCCACGTTGTCATTGGTCAAAGAATCATGCGATAGCCATTAGTTCAATAAAACTTATATTTCAAATCTGAGATATACCTAAACAGTCTTTCACACGTTGATGATTGGCTCCTCTTCTTTACGCACATCGTTTGACTCGTCAAGAAGCAACTTTTATATCCTTCTGTCAGTACATCCATTGATAGTTCCTGGGAACATCGCTTTCTCGTTCACTTCAAGTTAACACAATTTTGGAACATTCAGGTTTCTACACACGTTACCTAACAAACAGTTTCTCATGAAGACAGGAAAAAACATTTTTTCTACTACTATAATCCTGGTCAACCTTCAGTTAGAACAATGCATCTTTTTTTAGTAAGCAAGCATGAGATCATATTTTATTCTGACATTGCATTTCTAATATGAGGCTGTATAATACAAAGACCTAAACCTTGCTAACTTGAGGCCTACAGTTTATTTAAGCAAATACATATCATTTAATCATACATATACTATATTACAGCACTTTCACATTCATGTAAGTTCTAAATAATCATTAATAGACTTTTAATAAAACATTATGCAGTACATGACGGCCATTCAAGTGGGCACATTTTTCAAGTTGCACATTATTTTCTAGGTTCATTCATTTTCTATGCAAATGCAAAATACAGAATACATGAAATATTTATTAGTAAGAGTTTCAGCGCTCACAATCCCCCCTCTGATGACTAAATATGTCATCACAATTACATTTCCCCAAATACATTTATTTATTTTATTATACATATTTTTTCTTCAACATTTGGTCTCCTTTATATTTTTATTCATCCCTTTCCCCTTTGAATTTTCCCTAAACAATTTTTCCATTCTAATTTCTTCCCTCGTCTGATCCTTTTTCAATCTTTTCATTTTAATCGCATTATACAGTTTACATATTCCCCATACTCCAATTAGGCAAATTACAATAATGAGAAGCACTTGTATTATCTTTATTAATATCTCTTTCCCTAGGTTGCCAAGCCAATTTCCCACAAAAGCAATTCCTGTGCCAACATTTTACCATAAACGTGGTTCAGTTAATTCCATTAAGTTAGCTTTATCTTCGGTTAGATTTTTAATAAAGCCTCTAATTTCTCTACTATTATCAGGTATATATGAGCAACAATGTTGCGGACTCAGCAATTTACAAACTCTACCTTCTTTTGCTAAAAGGATTTCTAACGCAAGGCAGTTCTGAAGAGTTATAGCTCTTACCGCAGCCATCTCTGTTTCCATTAGGATAGTGGCTCCTAAATATACTGTCAGCCTATTGTCCACAATAATAGACAATTTTCGTATCTTTATAGCATTCAAAGCAATTCCCAATGAAGGAATCATTGCTCCAAAAATGTCTCCAAGAGGGCTAGAAACTGATTCTCTCTTTTGTCTTATGATGTAATTCAGTCATTTCAGGTAATTTGTTCAAGTCTTTAAGTTGGTACATTTTAGGGGAAACTATCCCTAAGTAACATGTGTCATACAATGATAATACGCATTTGGCCCACAGTAGGATCCTGTCCCTTTAACATAAATGTCCATTTACTCTGAAACAAAAACATATGGCTACATTCACTCATTCCCACAAACATTGGATCAACCCTTGATTTAGGTCTATATACACAAAGCTTTCCTACATGTTGTGCATCTAAAACAAAATTCCCTCTTTTTGTTATGTCACTAAATGCATGATCATTTCCTGTTGTTCTTAACACTATCCCTTTGTCTATTTTCGCCTTTAATGCCCTTCTTTTCTATGGGTGTAAGCAGGCATGTCAAATTGTTGCGATGAGCGAATGCGGTGCCAAAGGTTAATCTAGGTTCAAAAAATCCTCTCACTGTTTCTATGTTATTTTCCTTAGCTACTCTACTCAAATATATTACTATGGTGACAGATGAAAACACAACGCCATAATTGGACTGAGGCAGGAATGTGTGTGTAAACATAACACTCTCTCACAGCCATCGAGTCAACATACTCACGTAATAAGTGATACAAAACATTAGAAGAAAGTTCTCCTTGTCTATCATGTAGTTGCAGATAGTTCTTAACCTAAACTTATCTATGTTTGAGAGTACAGCAGTTGTCACTACAGCTGAGGTATGGTTGGCCTCATTCTTGTCAAGAACAGTAATACCTACAATGAATACAAGGCACACTATCATACAAACAATCGCCAAACCAATACCTATATATTTACAGCACCTACTCTTCCTACCCTGCTGGTTATGGTTACTCATGATCTGTAAAGAATCAGAATGGAGAAGAGGGAAAAATGTATAGTTATGCAGCAAACATTAAAAACAAAATCTTCAATCTTCTTCAGCAATTATTTACAGCTTTCAGTCTTTCTTCCAGGATTCCTGCCAAAATTAGTAGTTTTGTCAAAATCGGTTTATCAGCTTGTCAAATTAGGTTATCAAAAAAGTAGTTTCCGGTGAATTATCTCCCCTTTTTCTCTTTTCTCTTTTCTCAGAGTTATGGGTTTTTCAACAATTCAGTGCATCGATTTTCTTCAAGTGCCAAAATGTTGACCTGGACTGTCTTGACAAAAATTATTTCTGCCAGTCACTGGTAAATTCATACACCCATTGAGGACCAGCGTACCTTCTGTTTGCGACTCTTTTTCGTTTCAGCTTTCGATCTCCTACTAATTCTCCATCACTTACATCTTCCTTTCTTGTGGAATTGACTTCTTCCTCGACTGTTGTCACTGTAATTGCTTTCTTCTCCTTTGGCTGTGATTCTGGCCACATATCTCCTTTCAACAGCCCTTTCGACAATGCTTGTTTCAGTATCAGACATATAGTTTCTCCTTGCTCTGTAATATCTTCTTTTGATGTCCCAGAACTGGTTCCTGCGGAGTCAAATCTCTTTGGCTTTGATCCGCCTCAACTCCTTCCCCGCTGGGGTTAGTCGTTTGTTCTGCGTGCCTTTCTAGACCATCTGCTTCTGGGAGAGCCCTCCTCTGACCAGACTCTCCTGCTACCTCAGTTGAGGTGGGTTCATTATCACTCTCCTGTATCTCTTCCACTTCGTCTCTCACAGGAGTGTTTTCGTTGGATGTGGTTTGCTCAGGTATAGTCTCTAATTCGCTTTCTCCTCTCTCCAAGCCTGGAGCATGTCTGGTCATTGTTGGTACTCTCAAAAACTCTTCTTCACTGTCCGAAGGAATTTGTACTCTCCAAGTGTGGCTGGTGTGGATCCAGTTTGGAAGACGCCAGCACACTTAAAGCTGTTGTTGTGATCAACACTCTCTGGTAGGGGCTTTTCCACTGAGGCTCCAAGCATGACTTCCTCACTTGTTTTCTGATCACAACCTAGTCACCTGGTTTCAGGTTGTGTCCTTGGTCTTGGGACAGTTGCAGTGTGGTGGATTCCACCTGATGAGAGAAAGAGTGAACCCCATCTGCCAGGCCTTTGCAGTAGTCCAACACCATATCATCTGTAATGTTCAAAAGAGCATTTGCAGGGACCGCTGGCAACCCTTATTGCTCTGCCCATGAGGATCTCGTGGCAGTCCTGTTTTCTTGTCGGGTGTACTTCTCATTGACATTAGAACTAGTGCGTCAGGCCTTTTCAGATTTGTGGATGCACGCATTTTTGCCATTCTTGATTTCAAGGTACCATTAATTTGTTCTACGAGTCCTGAGGCTTCGAGGCGGTAACTACAGTGCAGTGTCTGCTCAATGTTTAAAGCTGAACATAACAATTTGATTACTTCATTGTTGAAGTGACTTCCTCTATCTGATTCTAAAGAGACCAGAAACCCAAAATGTGGTATCAGTTACCTAAGCAGTAACTTTGCTACTGTGAGGCTGTCATTTCTTAGTGTTGGGTAAGCTTCAATCCAATGACTGAAGATGCACACAATCAGCAGCATATATCTAAATCCTCCTCACACAGGCATCTCAATTAAATCCATCTGCATTCTGCTACACGGACCGCCAGCTTTTCCAATGTGGCCCATGTCGACTACTATTCCTTTTCCCACATTCATTTGCTGACAAACAACAAACCTATGGCAAATTGCTTTGGCAACCTGTCTAAACTTCGGATTGAACCAAAACTGTTTAAAAGTATGGACCATAGCATCCCTTCCCACATGTGCTTGACCATGATAATATCTAGCCATTTGAGTCAGCAACCTATTTGGCAAGACCACCCTTCTTTCTCCTGAAATCCAGACATCGTCCTCCCTCTGAACACATTTAATTTTGAGCCATTCTTTCTTTTCATCTTTAGATAAAATGTCCTGCAATGCTTTCAACTCTTCCATGGTATCTACAACATGCAAAGCATAAATAGAATGCATTTCATTGTTATCAAGTAAGAGTTCCCATTTTTCTTTGAATGATAAAACCTTGCGACTTGTTCTGCATATCCATACCCCATTGAAACAAAATCATGCGATTTCAGGTGTGAACTGCATTTCACTACAGCACTCTTTTCGGGCAACTGGATAGCTTGTAACAGTTCATGAATTATCTCTCCATTTCTCACTGATGAACCAGAAGAGGTCAGGAAACCTCTCTGTGACCACAACTGGCCAAAGTCATGGACTATTCTGAATACATATTGACTGTCTGGATAAATGGTGACCTTAAGCTGTACGGAAACGTGGCTTGCTCTAGTAAGAGCTACCAGCTCTGCCATTTGTGCAGAATATATTCCTTGAAGCCAGGATGCTTCTACCATACCAGAGATAGTACTTACGGCATATCCTGCTCTCAATACGCCCATGTTATCTCTCAGGCAGGAGCCATCAACAAAGACAGTTTGATCATTCTCTTCCAAACAAGTATCTCAAAGTCTTGTTTTTGTGCTTAATTCAGTTACCTCTAGACAGTCATGTTCAATATCATCCTTTTTTATCAATGTTGACATTTTTGTTTGTAAGCAAAGTTGCTGGGTTAAGCACTGTAAATCTTTTGATTGACACATGTGGGGACCCCAGGATTACTGTCTCATACTTTGTTAGTCTTGCACTGGTTAAGTACTGGGTTTTAAATCTATTGAGCAAAACTTCAATGGAGTGTGGGACCAAATATTGTAAGTGGGTGTCCCATCACAATACCCTCACTGTGAGTGAGACTCTGTTCAACTGCTGCTACGGACCTTAGACAGCCTGGTAACGCTGCTGCAACTGGGCCCAAAGTAGCTGAAAACTATGTTGCATGGCGATATACGCTGCCACGTGTTTAAGTCAAGACGGACAAGGAACATGCATCACTCTCATGACAAAACAACATGACGGGTTTTGTGTAATCAGACATACTCAAACCGGAACTCTCACTCACCCAATCATCATTTATTCCATTCTCACTGTGTTGGAGAAATTGGTGTACAGAATTATTACTCTGGTTAAACCTTTGACCTGTGACCGGCTGAGAAAGCATTACTTGCTGCTGTTCCATAGGGGCTTGAGGTATTTTAATTTGTTGTCTAGGCACCATTTGGACTTAAGGTTGCATCTGCTGTGTCTGGGGTATCTGAAATTGTGGCAACTGCATCTGCTGTATCGGCTGAAAACCTTGCATCTGATTCATATTATTTTAAAAATGTGGATTCTGACATTTCATTCTTGGTCCTCTCATGTTTTGGAAAGAATTTACATTATTCATTTGCTGAACAACACAGTCCTGATTTACCATCGGGCACTCCCATTTCCAATGCCGGTAGCCTCCACAAGCGTAACACAGCAACATTCTTTTCATTCCTTGCACTTCGCCTTGTATTACTACCGTGCTCAGATCAGGGCTATAATTCACACTTCCCATTTCTCCACGATCTCTACCTCTGCCTTGACATTGAAACAGTGCATTTCCCTGTTGCTGCCATTGTGGAAAACATCACTGTAACCCTGTTTGTGCCGCTTTAATCTGCATCACCATTGCCTTCCCTTTCAGCTTTCTCTCCTTCAACTCAATCTTGTCACTACAGTACTTTGCATATTGTGACACTTCATCAATCAGCTTTGTTTGCCAGTGTTGGACTTTTGGCCATACGCATGGTCATCCCTAGTCTTTTTGCCTCCTTCCTCCTGGTTTTTCTGACCTCTCGCTGTTGGCTCTAGGACTCTGAGCACTTTATCACTGCTGACCAGTGCTAAAGTGCAGGTGCTCTCCCATCTAAAGTTGGTATGATTGGCTTATACCTAATTGGCATATTTAATTTACCTATAAGTCCCTTGTACAGTGGTATCTCTATACCCAGGGCCTGTAAATTAAATACTACTAGTGGGCCTGCAGCGCTGCTTGCGCCACCCACTGAAGTAGACTTTCAAACCTGTCTCAGGCCTGCTAGCGCAGGGCCTGTGTGCGCAGTTTTCTGCCACAGGGACCTGGCAACTAAATTTACTTGCCAGGCCCAGAACTCCCCTTTTACTACATGTAAGTCACCCCTAAAGTACGCCCTAGCTAGCCCTATGGGCAGGGTGCCATGTATGTAGAAAGGCAGGACATGTGCCATATTGCATGGCCTGTCCTGGTAGTGACAGACAGCCTAACTTGGTGTCTCACTGCTGTGAGTGCTGCCTTCTCATAGGATTGCATTAGAAATGCCCTGCCTTATGTGTAAGGGGTATTGTCTGATTTATGAGGGGTAGCGTAGGCGTGTTTGGTATGGTTGTGATGGTGATAATAAATACTGCTTACTGGTGTGGGTGTATTTTTTATTACTATCACAGAAATGCCACTTCTAGAAAGTGCGCATTTATCTGTGCTTATGATTCTGGTGTTTTGCAGCTTGACTCCAATCCACGTCTGGGCAGAGTGACAGTTGGGGCTTTGTGCATACTTTTCAGACAGCCTGTACACAGGGAGGGTGGATGTGTCACCGAGGTGCATCTGCATACTGAATAGTCTTCCTGGGCTGAGAGAAGGGAGAGGCGGGGCACACCTACATTTGTAAAGGCTGTGCCCTGGCCTCACACAATAGGATCGTTAACCCCCCACTGATGTTTGGAGCCTGTGCTGAAAGGAGAGAGGGGGCACTCCCAGAACCAGTTGTAACTGGCTGGAACCTCCTCTCCCTATCATTGTAAAACACTGTAAAAATGGACTATAAGTACAGGGGAATTTTCCCCACAATTTGGAGACTCTTTGTAAGACTTTGGAACTGGACACAATGCTGCTAGAGGGACTCACCAGGAACCGCCATGGATTACTGCTACTGTGCTGACCTGTGAACTGCTTGGTTCACTTTGAGGAACTGCCTGTGTTCTCCTTGAGCTGGCCTGCTGCTGGGCTCTGCCATCTGTGCTCCTTTTGTTTCTTTTCACTGTTGTCCCCCAGGGGCAGGGTGCTGTGGCCCCTGACCCCTGCAACTATCACAGGAGGAGTGTTCCCTTTGTGGCTGTATGGTGCCTGGAGCCATGCCTTGAGATGGTGGGTATAGCGCCTGGAGGAGCGCCTTCTGTAGGTAATGGGCCCCCGTTTTGGGAGGCACACGCTGACATTTGCTTTGGCAAAATCACTGCCGCAACCCGGGCTTAAACGAGGACCTTCGCGCCCTTCCAAGTGTGTTTGTGGTTCTGGAGAATCACCGCCGCGGCCCGGGCGCCGCATCGGGACGGTCGCAGGGACCGCGCTGTTCATTGTGCCCCCGGGGCACTTGCTGGAGTGCAGAGAGGAGCGGGCCGCTCCTGTCGTGCCCCCGGGTGACGCGCGCTCTGCGGAGCGCCCCCGGGGCACACGCCGGCACCCGCTTCCGAAACTGCCTCCCTCGTGGACGAGGGACGGCAGAGGAGCGGTCCGTGCCCCAAACCAGGTGCAGCTGCCAAAGGAAGCCGGCGAGGGACCTCAACGGAGGTCCCTACTTCCGATACTTCCTTTTGGGGCAGCCGCACCGCGGACAAGGGTGGCTGCCCCCTGGCACGCAGGACACGGGGAGGAACGGGAGTTCCCTTCTCCCCGGTCACTGCCCTAGGGGCGCGATCGCCCCCTCTACCCATAAAACGTATTGGGCGACCTGGGCCCCCCTCAGGAGGGCCGGTGGAGGCCCGGGGGGGCCCCCAGTGATCGCGGGCCCCAGGAGGGGCCCCTCAGCAGTCCAGAGGGGGTGTGTGCCGCCCCCCTCTTCCCCAGGACTTTAAGGAGGCCCCCTCATTGCGCAGAAGAGCGCTGGGGGCCCCTTTCTTCTTTGTCTTCGAGGCACGGAAGGTGCCTGCTTCATCATTCCCAGGTATTCCTTAAAACGGACCAATAGAATCATAATTTAAGTTCTTGCTACAGACTTTGTTAATTATGATATATTGCCTACCTGTACTATGATGCTTCTACATATATGTGCAAATGTTCCTTCTATGGGCATAACTTGCTAATATGTTTCCCTAACTTGCCATAGGTTTTCTAATGTTCCTACTATGGGCGTTTTATGATATTCTTATGACAAGTGTCCTAATGTAATAACGTGTTTCCTGACTACTGCTTATGTTGCAGAATACTGAGTAACCTGTGTGTTATGTGTGACTACTGCTAGTTTGCAGAGTAACTAATGTGTAACGTTCTGACAACTGCTAAGGTAGCAGGATAGTACTGTTATGTGATGTTGGTCTGATAATTACGTTGTGTACAATACAGTATATTTTCGTATAATCTGGTGTTGTGTTTCCTTTGTGGTGGGGATGTTGCGTCACATGTATGTGTGTGTTGTGCAAACGCTTTACACATTGCCTCCGGGTTAAGCCTGACTGCTCGTGGCAAGCTACCAAGGGGGTGAGCAGGGGTTATCTTGGACGTGTAACTCCCTTGCCCTGACTAGAATGGGTAAGTTCTGCCTGGCTGAGGTGCATACCCTAGCCAACCAGAAACCCCATTTCTAACATTGGAAGTCAGCGGTGAGGATAGGACTTGCGCTTGCACAATACCATTGTGACTCATTATTTCACTACAAGGATTGCGTTTAGACCATCACATGTTTGGCTTCTCTTAACTTTCTCTCTTTGGTCATTTTTCCTGTTTTCAGTTCTCACGCTTGGGTATTGTGATTGTCACAGTTGAGTTATTTGTACCTTTTCAAGATGGGGCTTACCTTTGATTTAGAGGACCTGCCGTTTTATACGCAGGGGGAATTAGAGGGGTTCTGTAGAGAGAGAGGGCTGCCTGTAGAAGGGGACCTCAGGAGATCTCTGAATTTCTTTGAAAGGTTTGTGACATTTACCCAGGGAGGGAGTGTGCGTAGGGGGTACCCAGAGGATCCTGAATGTAGCGAGGGTTCCCAATGGGAGGGCTCCCAGACCTCATCCCTAGAGAGTGGTAGAGAGACTGATCAGGAGGGTGAGAATGACCGGTTGGGGACGCCAGTTGACAGGGAAGGCCCCAGTGATAGGGAGTCCCTTGCTGGGTCCAGTGGAAGAAGCAGGGCTACCTCTCATTCCTTGACGCCTGATGAGCTAAGAGATAGGCGGGAAGAGAGGGACCTGAAGTTGCAGTTAGCGCGCCTAGCTGTTGAGGAGAGAAGGGCTGAGGTAGAGAAGGCCTTAGTACAGGAGAGAATGGCAGAGGCAGAGAGGGCCTTTGCCAGAGAAAGACTCGCTCTAGAGCGCAGTCTGAAGGTTCTGGACTCACCAGCGCTGCAGGTGGAGTCCAGTGGTGGCAGCAATGTACAGTGCTGTAACAAAGATGTTTCTCACATACCCATAGATCTGGTACCTAGGTTCCAAGAGGGGGGTGACATACGTCCGTGGTTAAAGGAATATGAGAAGGCTCTGGTAGAGCGCAGGATCCCTGAGAAGGATTGGGGAACTGGCCTAGGGAGTTTTATTCCTGAGGAGGGGAGGGATGCCCTACTGACTCTAGAAGAGAGTGACAGGGAGGGGTACTCCGCTGTGAAGAACGCACTGATTGTGAAGTATGGTTTTTCCCCTGAGGAATACAGAAAAAGGTTTAGGGGTGGTAAGAAACTGTCCCACCAGTCTTGGGAGGAGTTTGTGGAGGATTGCTGCATTGCACTAGATGGATGGGTGAAGGGTAGCACAGTAAACAATTTTGAAGGGCTGTTTAATCTGATTCTCAGAGAGCACCTGTTTCGTTGTTGTTTTTCAGAGTTACGCCAACACTTGTCAGTGTGTGAGCTCTCTGACCCCAGGGAGCTTGCAAAGGAGGCAGACTTCTGGTTGCGTACCAGAGGGTCTGGTGTGACATTAGGGGGTGTTCCTAATGAGAGTGGTCTTGGTGTTTCCCACCAAGGTGTGGTGGGAAAGGAATGGAGTGTCCCAGGTAGGTCCCAGTGGACTGGGATGGGTGAGGGACCCCATGTCCCGTCTCTGAGGAGAGGGAATGGGGCTGGGCTGAGGCCCAAGGTGCCCAAGATACCGTCCCAGGCCCCTGAAGGTTCCATGAGTGAACGCCAGGAGGTGAGCCTAACCTGTGCCGTAGGGCCAGCTGTTCAGAAGGATCCCATTTTGTCATTAGGACTTAGGCGGGTGGCTGGTGATAGCGTTCCGCCGGTCCTGGTGTCTGGTAGTCTCGCTCTACAGCGGAGGAGGCGGAAATCCAGGCATAGGGTTGAGAGGGGGCTGCGGGCCCCAGTGGAGAACCTGGAGGGTCAGGGGTCAGCTCTGAGAGCAGAGCCCCCCAGGAATGACCTTGGTGAGACCATTTCTGGGCTGGGGGGAATCCAGACTCTGTCCGATGGGCAGAGGTCAGGAGACCTGCGCCAGCCAGACTCTTGTGTGGCCCTTGGGGAAAGTGTTTCCCTGGTGGGGGGTAGGTGTGCCCCCCAGGGAGTCCTGGTGCGCCAGGCAATGATTCAACCGCAGGGTGGTGACTCTGGGTTGGATGATCAGGTTCAGGGGGTAAACTCTGACCTGATGGGGAGTACGTGTGCTCCCAAGGAAGTCCTGGTGCGCCAGGCAGTGGTTCAACCGCAGGGTAGTGACTCTGGGTTGGATTACCAGATTCAGGGGGTAAGCTCTGATCTGGTAGGGGGTAGGTGTGCTCCCAAGGAAGTCCTGGTTCGCTGGGCAATGGTCCAGTCTAAGGGTGTCGTCCCTGGACTAGATAGACAGGTTCAGGGGGTAAACTCTGACCTGGTTGGGGGGGCGGTTAGTGTGCTCACCCCCCTGTGTGAAACTTCTGGTGGCTTCTCCCGAGGTGGGGAGACGCAGGACTCTGGAAGTGGGGTTCAGGGAGGGGGAAGCCCGCCCCGGACCCCGGTGCAACCCAAGGGTGTCGTCCCTAGGTTGGGTGGACAGTCGCCAGGTAGTGATCCTGGGCTGGCGAGAAAGTTGTGCAGGGCTGCTGTACCCAGCACCCTGGCAAGTGTGGATTCTGGTGATACCCCTCCTAGGAGAGAAGGGCGGGATCCTAGAAGGAGGGGTAGAGGGAGGAGAGCCTCGCCTCTAGCCCCTGTAGAACCTATGGGTGCGGACCCTAGATTGGTGGATCAGTGGCAGGGTAGAGCCCCTGAACTGATCAGAAATGGAGTGGAGACAGGTTGCTTTGCACCTGGGGCTACCGCCCCCCACTCATTATGGTTTCAGAGACCAGAGGCTTCTAGATGGCCTGGGGCCTGGTTCTGGCCATTGGCAGCTAGAGAATCCCCGTGGGTTAGTCTAGGCTGCCTGGGACGCATTGACAGAGAGATCCCAGTGGAGTCAGGAAGGCGTAGAACTGGAACATGCCCCTGCTGTTGTGGGCCTGGGTCCTTGTTCTATCGCCCCAATCAGGAAAGTACATCAAGGTATTGATTGTTCTCCCCTGGATTTTGGCTGGTAGGGGGTTGTGTTGGACTTTTGGCCATACGCATGGTCATCCCTAGTCTTTTTGCCTCCTTCCTCCTGGTTTTTCTGACCTCTCGCTGTTGGCTCTAGGACTCTGAGCACTTTATCACTGCTGACCAGTGCTAAAGTGCAGGTGCTCTCCCATCTAAAGTTGGTATGATTGGCTTATACCTAATTGGCATATTTAATTTACCTATAAGTCCCTTGTACAGTGGTATCTCTATACCCAGGGCCTGTAAATTAAATACTACTAGTGGGCCTGCAGCGCTGCTTGCGCCACCCACTGAAGTAGACTTTCAAACCTGTCTCAGGCCTGCTAGCGCAGGGCCTGTGTGCGCAGTTTTCTGCCACAGGGACCTGGCATCTAAATTTACTTGCCAGGCCCAGAACTCCCCTTTTACTACATGTAAGTCACCCCTAAAGTACGCCCTAGCTAGCCCTATGGGCAGGGTGCCATGTATGTAGAAAGGCAGGACATGTGCCATATTGCATGGCCTGTCCTGGTAGTGACAAACAGCCTAACTTGGTGTCTCACTGCTGTGAGTGCTGCCTTCTCATAGGATTGCATTAGAAATGCCCTGCCTTATGTGTAAGGGGTATTGTCTGATTTATGAGGGGTAGCGTAGGCGTGTTTGGTATGGTTGTGATGGTGATAATAAATACTGCTTACTGGTGTGGGTGTATTTTTTATTACTATCACAGAAATGCCACTTCTAGAAAGTGCGCATTTATCTGTGCTTATGATTCTGGTGTTTTGCAGCTTGACTCCAATCCACGACTGGGCAGAGTGACAGTTGGGGCTTTGTGCATACTTTTCAGACAGCCTGTAAACAGGGAGGGTGGATGTGTCACCGAGGTGCATCTGCATACTGAATAGTCTTCCTGGGCTGAGAGAAGGGAGAGGCGGGGCACACCTACATTTGTAAAGGCTGTGCCCTGGCCTCACACAATAGGGTCGTTAACCCCCCACTGATGTTTGGAGCCTGTGCTGAAAGGAGAGAGGGGGCACTCCCAGAACCAGTTGTAACTGGCTGGAACCTCCTCTCCCTATCATTGTAAAACACTGTAAAAATGGACTATAAGTACAGGGGAATTTTCCCCACAATTTGGAGACTCTTTGTAAGACTTTGGAACTGGACGCAATGCTGCTAGAGGGACTCACCAGGAACCGCCATGGATTACTGCTGCTGTGCTGACCTGTGAACTGCTTGGTTCACTTTGAGGAACTGCCTGTGTTCTCCTTGAGCTGGCCTGCTGCTGGGCTCTGCCATCTGTGCTCCTTTTGTTTCTTTTCACTGTTGTCCCCCAGGGGCAGGGTGCTGTTGCCCCTGACCCCTGCAACTATCACAGGAGGAGTGTTCCCTTTGTGGCTGTATGGTGCCTGGAGCCATGCCTTGAGATGGTGGGTATAGCGCCTGGAGGAGCGCCTTCTGTAGGTAATGGGCCCCCGTTTTGGGAGGCACACGCTGACATTTGCTTTGGCAAAATCACCGCCGCAACCCGGGCTTAAACGAGGACCTTCGCGCCCTTCCAAGTGTGTTTGTGGTTCTGGAGAATCACCGCCGCGGCCCGGGCGCCGCATCGGGACGGTCGCAGGGACCGCGCTGTTCATTGTGCCCCCGGGGCACTTGCTGGAGTGCAGAGAGGAGCGGGGCCGCTCCTGTCGTGCCCCCGGGTGACGCACGCTCTGAGGAGCGCCCCTGGGGCACATGCCGGCACCCGCTTCCGAAACTGCCTCCCTCGTGGACGAGGGACGGCAGAGGAGCGGTCCGTGCCCCAAACCAGGTGCAGCTGCCAAAGGAAGCCGGCGAGGGACCTCAACGGAGGTCCCTGCTTCCGATACTTCCTTTTGGGGCAGCCGCACCGCGGACAAGGGCGGCTGCCCCCTGGCACGCAGGACACGGGGAGGAACGGGAGTTCCCTTCTCCCCGGTCACTGCCCTAGGGGCGCGATCGCCCCCTCTACCCTTAAAACGTATTGGGCGACCTGGGCCCCCCTCAGGAGGGCCGGTGGAGGCCCGGGGGGGCCCCCAGTGATCGCGGGCCCCAGGAGGGGCCCCTCAGCAGTCCAGAGGGGGTGCGTGCCGCCCCCCTCTTCCCCAGGACTTTAAGGAGGCCCCCTCATTGCGCAGAAGAGCGCTGGGGGCCCCTTTCTTCTTTGTCTTCGATGCACGGAAGGTGCCTGCTTCATCATTCCCAGGTATTCCTTAAAACGGACCAATAGAATCATAATTTAAGTTCTTGCTACAGACTTTGTTAATTATGATATATTGCCTACCTGTACTATGATGCTTCTACATATATGTGCAAATGTTCCTTCTATGGGCATAACTTGCTAATATGTTTCCCTAACTTGCCATAGGTTTTCTAATGTTCCTACTATGGGCGTTTTATGATATTCTTATGACAAGTGTCCTAATGTAATAACGTGTTTCCTGACTACTGCTTATGTTGCAGAATACTGAGTAACCTGTGTGTTATGTGTGACTACTGCTAGTTTGCAGAGTAACTAATGTGTAACGTTTTGACAACTGCTAAGGTAGCAGGATAGTACTGTTATGTGATGTTGGTCTGATAATTACGTTGTGTACAATACAGTATATTTTCGTATAATCTGGTGTTGTGTTTCCTTTGTGGTGGGGATGTTGCGTCACATGTATGTGTGTGTTGTGCAAACGCTTTACACATTGCCTCCGGGTTAAGCCTGACTGCTCGTGCCAAGCTACCAAGGGGGTGAGCAGGGGTTATCTTGGACCTGTAACTCCCTTGCCCTGACTAGAGTGGGTAAGTTCTGCCTGGCTGAGGTGCATACCCTAGCCAACCAGAAACCCCATTTCTAACAGCCAGCAAATCAAATGGCTCTTAATCATTGGACTAATTTCCGGTCTCAGTCCTTCAACAAATCTGAACACCATATTAATCATGTCTTTCGGCTCAATTGTTTCTGTACAATTGTAATTCTTAAACACCTGCAAGCATCTCTCGTAGTACGCATGTATTGACTCTTTTGCTTCCTGGACACTCCTATCTATGCACTGTCAGTCAGTGTTCTTAGGCAAAGTCCTTGTTTTTAAAAATTCAATCATCTTATAGTAATATTTCATTATGCCAGGAGATGGTGCACCTGTTGCTGGATCTCTCTCTGGTACCCTTGTTTGCAAATCTACACTCCTCCTGCATTCCACCCATAAGTCCGCAGGGAACATTATCTGTAACAAAGGGTTTAAGTCTTCCCATAGACATTTCGCAAGCTTCAAGAACCTATCTGTCTGTTGGTACCATTCTACAGGTTTTTCTCTCAGCCTGGGGTAGTCATTTGTAAATGACAGAATGTCATTTCTACTCCAAGGGACATGAACAAAATTCCCTCCTGGAATTTCTCTCATTGGTAACATTTTTACTGGGTCCTCAGCCTGCTACATATTTACAGGTAGAGTTTCAGAATCCCTTTTTCTTTTATCTCGTTTCTTCACCCATCTGCCTTCCCATTTGTCTAATGCTCTCCATGTTTGGATACTTTGAAGCAATTGTCTCAGCTGCGTTTTCATTCCTGCAATTCTCATGTGTTCAAAATCTTTTGCCCCTAATTCTAACCTGTAACTTCTCTTCAAATGTTTAGTTTTCTCAAGGTCTATATCATATTTGTCTGCTATGTCTGCTAATTTCTGATGTACTATGCCCGCTTCCTTTGCAATTAATGGGCACAAGTAGCTCAGCTCATCTTCCATGTATGACTCAAGTCTGTTTATCCACATCCTTCCTTTGATTAGCTCATCTGCTTCCATCCTAAGTCTAGTATAGTTTAGGTAATTCCCTCCACTAGAAGCACCATGAGGGCTACTTAACTTATCCAACCATTCAGTTAATTGTTGGGCTGTCAAACCTTGCAATGACTTAGCATTTGGAAACTGCTGTAGGGTTAGGTTTGGAGCCTTTGGTGTCACTAAGCTCAGGTGAGGACTTATGTATAACCCTGCCTCAGTATGTGGTGGAGCTCTGTAAGGACTTAAGTCTATAAATGGTCCTGCTCCATCAAGGGTCAGTCTCATGGGGAATACTAATCCGCTATTCTCATCAAGTCTTTCTCCCGATAAATTCTAGCTCATGGCCAGTAGTCTCGCTATTTCCCTGGGAAAACAATGGTATGACTGGGCCAATGGTAACGGGTGCTGACACTGCATCTGGGCTTGGTCCAACATTTGGGTCATGTGGTTACATTATTCCTGCATTCTGGCTCATCAGTACAGACATCGCTGTCTGTGTTCCTGTCATAGGGGTATACCTTGAAATTGTTTGTGACTCCATTGAAGGCATTAAGGCACTCATTATGACATTGGCAGTAAATCCTGCTTACTGCCGTGGTGACGGCTGCAAACATACCGTTGCGGAAGCAAACATCCGTTCCCCGTATTATGACACACACATACTAAACTGACAGAGTACTGCCACAAACACAAATCCGCCAGATCAAAGGTAAGTGTTAAACTGTTGGTATGAACACCCACACTGTCACGCCAACAAAACAACACCTTCCACATTATGATCCACGAATTACCACAGCGGACATTCAGCCGCAGTAGACCATAGGCGGTACACTCTGGCTCGGTCAGAATGACTACCCAAATACAAAACAACACAACATTGGCCAATACCAAAAAAACACACCTGACACTAATGTACACACCACACCCACCAACAGCACTATAAAACACACACCCACATTACCCACAACCCTTTATAAACATGAAAAATAGCCACAAGACAGACACGCAAAAAACAGACACAACTACAAACACCACCAACAGCCATCCGTCATGCACCCCACACCCTACCACATTATTCAAAACACACTGCACAACACACACCACACAACACCTATGCCCCCACAAAGGCATATCCGTTTCACAGATGAGGAGGTGCGGGTCATGGTGTAGGAAATAGTCAGGGTACAGCAACAGCTCTTCGGAGCACAGGTACAGCAAATATCCATTGCAAAGAAGATGGAGCTATGGTGGAGAATCTGGATCGGGTGAACGCCGTGGGACAGCATCCAAGAACAAGGGTCGACATAAGGAAGAGGTGGAATGAACTACGGGGGAAGGTACGTTCCATGGCAGCAAGGTACCAGCACGCCTTCCAGAGAACTGGCGGAGGACCCCCACCTCCTCCCCCACAGCTGACAGCATGGGAGGAGCAAGTCTTGGCAATACTGCATCCTGAGGGACTCACTGGAGTAGCCGGAGGACTGGACACTGGTGAGTCAAAATTTACGACCTATGCCCCCCATACCTGCATGCCATCTCACCCCCTCACCATGACTTCCATCACTCCACTCCATCCCTCACAGTGCACCTACAAATATAACTAACCCCAATGCCAAGCCCTGCATTCCATACCCACTGCATGTATAGCCCTCCCAGCCCTGCATGCACACCCACCACCTATGCATGCACAGCATGGAGAACTAACAATCCCACACCACATCACCATACACAAACAAAGGTGGCAGGGCAACAGCAATGATACAGAGGAAGCTATGGACGTAGAATATGTCACAGACATGAAGCATAATACATCACTTACTGTTGGTGCCCCAACCAATCCCAGCGATGAGGAGTTTCCACGGCTATCCAGTCCCCCAACAGAAGATGCCCCCAATGATGACAGTAACTCTGGACATCTGGATCTGGATCTGGATGAACGTCCTGGCCCATCAGGGACCACTGGTCAGTCGGCCACCCCAGTCCACTTCCAGTCCACCATAGAGCCTCCCCACTCAGTATCCAACACCACAGCACCCACCCAACATCCCCACACCTCTCTCCCAGGACATGTCAATCAGCAGTGTGCCCACCTGCACAGGGACCCCAGTCCACAAATCACAGCCAAGACAATCAGAGTCCTGGGGTCAGTGGCACTGGGCACACCGTTTAGGGGACACAAGCACAGAGGGACAGGGACACTGGGAGGACAGCTGTGCACCAGGGGGAGGACAGGCTCAGGGAACCAACTGTCCTGGAGGCACTCACTGATGTCCTGGGGGCTTACCAACAATTCCAAGACAAGATGGGCCAGATTCTTGACATCATGCAGGAGAACCAGCGGCTGCAGGAGGCACACCATCAGGAGATTAGGGAAGATTTCCAGGCCCTCAACACCAGCATAGGCTCCATAGCAGGGGTGTTGGCTGACATGGCCAACAAAATGAGGGAAGATACAGCAAACCAGCAGGTCCCTTCCACTAGCCAGTCAACTGAACAGCCCACCACATCTGCTGCAGCTAGCGGACAGGAGGCGCTGCCACAGGACCCACAGGCCACCAGCACCCCTCCCCCTGCAGAAGGTGAACCACCCCACAAACGTTCCCTGCGACCCAGACAGATGCCAGAGACACTTGCCAAGACCAAGACCACCACCAGGAAATAAGACCTTCCTGAATGTCCCCCTTGTGTGCCACTCTGTCACCTTGTCCACTTTGAACTGCCTTTGCTCCCCTTCCTATGGCCCCTTGGACACTGGACCAGTTCTACAGACTGGACCAATACCCTGGACTTATCTCTACCATCACCCCATTCCATTTCACTATTCCATTTATAAATTTTACTACAATAAACACCCTTGAACACAACTTGAGTGATAACGCTTTATGTGAAGGAAATGTGCAGTTATGGTAACAGGTGCATCTTGTACAAATGACCTGAACTCTGTGATAGCATACAAATAACGACCTGTAGCTGTCTGTATTCATCACATCAGTACACAGTAGTTATAACACCAACACCTACAAAATGAGAAGGCATTGGTAACAGTCAGTTGAGATGCAAAGGAACTGACTGCAATAATCAGAGGAATCGTTAGTTCCACTGTCTCACCTGTGTGTCATTGGAAGTACTGCCGTATAACTGATGTTCTGTTGTCCACATACTCATCCTCTGCCTCCTCATCCTCACTGTCCTCAGGGTCCACTGCTGCCACAGGGCCATTTCCAAGCTCCTCCTCCTGCAGATAAGGCACAAGTTGTCTGAGGGCCAGGTTGTGCAACATGCAGCATGCTACCACTATCTGGCAAACCTTCTCAGGGGAGTAGCAAAGGGATCTACCTGTCAGATGGAGGTATCGGAACCTGGCCTTCAGGAGGCCGAAGGTACATTCAATGATCCACCTGGTTTACCCATGTACATCATGATATCGATTCTCAACCCCTGTCCTGGCATTCCTCACAGGGGTCAGGAGCCACAATAGGTTTGGGTAGCCAGAGTCACTTGCAAGTATTGAGGGACAAACGTTAGCCATACACAATGGTATGGGGGATGACTCCTGAAGGCACACATTGACATACAGTGGGTGGGGACTCTGGCTCACCTATTAGCCACACCCTGTACCTCTATAGTTGTGCCATCACATTTGGGATGCTGCTATTCCTCAGAACAAAGGCACCATGCACCAACCCAGGATACTTGGCAGTGACATGGGAGATGTACTGCACGCTGAGTGAGTGGAAACTCTTCCATTTCCTGAATACCTGTTTATGGTGCCGGGGGGGACAAATGCAATATGTGTTCTGTCAATCGCCCCAATAATATTTGGTATTTGTCCCATTGCATAGAATCCAGCCTTCAAAGTTGCCAAATCTTCCACTTGGAGGAAATTAATGAATCTGCACATGTGTTTGACCAAGGCAGTCAAAACCCTTGCCAGCATCATTGAGAACATTGGCTGTGACATTCCTGCTGCCAAGCCCACTATCACTTGGAAAGAACCAGTTGCCAGGAAATGGAGCACTGATACAACTTGCACAAGAGGGAGGATCCTAGTGGGATGACAGATAGCTGATATCAGATCAGGCTCCAATTGAGTACACAGCTCTGTGATTGTGGCCCTGTCCAGTCTATAGGTCAGTATTATGTGCCTGTGCTCCAGTGTAGCCAAGTCCACAAGGGGTCTGTACACCGTGTCTTGTCTTCTCCTATTCCTCTACAGTGGTAGGTATCCAAGTGACACAAGAGTGAGTAGGGTGTCACAATCTGAACAATGGAACTACCACCTCAGTGTACATATAGGATGTATGTAATCGGACACTGTGAATGGCAATGTATGTGCAATTTTTAGCAATGACGCAGGTTCCTATTTCTGAATGTTGTCCACAACCATAAAATGGCGGCTGCCTGTCCTGTAAGTATGGACAGGTGGAAGTGATGTAACTCCGCCAGCGTTGGGCATCATGGCGGAAGGCAGTATTGCACCGCCATGCTATTACTCATTGGCTAAAATGGTGCTCTATGGAGTACAGTATCCAATGGGGATCACCGGTGGCGGTGACGGTGTACACCGCCGCGGACGTGACCGCCATTTTCTGTCTAAAACCTCACTTGATTCCTGACTTTCCACAGGATAACACCTCCACTGCATGTGCTGCTGTGACCTGTGTCTGGATTCTGGCATGGCCCGTGTGACTGGGAAAGGGCCCCTGCCTTCACTTCGGAGGAGTTAGAGCATCTGGTGGATTGGGTCCTAACCCTGTACGGACAGCAGTATGGGACTCCAGACCAACAGGCGAGTACACCATAGGCATGATGCAGGTGACAAGGTTGCATGGTGTGTGCTAGCAGTGTGTAATTTGGGTGAGGGGTATGTCTTTTGGTAGTGTACATGCAGTGGTCCGGGTGATGCGTGTGCCAATGGAGATGGAAATGGTATTTGTGGGCCATATGTGTGACAGGATAGACTGTATGGTCAATGGTGTCCTTCTGTCTGTATTACCTCTGCAGGTCAGCGCCCATCAGAAGAAGGGGTTGTGGCGTGCCATCACGAAGGACCTGCAGACCCTGGGGGTCTATAGCAGGCAGAGCACCCACTGTAGCAAAAGGTGGAAGGGCCTGGGGCACTGGGCACGGAAGACTGCCAAGGCCCAGCTGGGGATGGCCTCCCAACGAGGGAGGCATCAACAAAGGGTTTGCAGTGCTAAAATCACCATCACCAACAGCCAGACTTGAATTAGAAAACCCAATTTTTCAACACAAGTTTGGCATTTTACTGGGACATACCCCATTTTTACTATTTTTTGTGCTTTCAGCGACCTTCAAGTTAGTGACAAAAATGGGTTTGAAACAAATGCTAGATCCCAGAAAGATAAACATTTCTGAAAATTAGACAGAATTCTGAATTCATCAAGGGGTAATCTGTGTAGATCCTACAAAGTTTTCCTACAGAAAATAACAGCTGAAATAAAAAAATATTGAAATTGAAGTAAATAAAAAAACAGCAATTTTTCTCTGTGTTTTACTCTGTTACTTTTTACTGCGATGTCAGATTTTTGAAAGCAATATACAGTTACGTCTGCTGGATTCTTCTGGTTGCTGGGATATATAGGCCTTGTAGGTTCATCAAGAACCCTAGGTACCCAGAGCCAATAAATGAGGTGCACCTTGCAATGGATTTTCATTCTATACCGGATATACAGCAATTCATTTGCTGAAACATAAAGAGTGAAAAATAGGTATCAATAAAACCTTTCTATTTCCAAAATGGGAACAAGATAAGGTGTTGAGAAACAGTTGTTATTTGCACATCACTGAATTCTGGGGTGCCCATACTAGCATGTGAATTACAGGGCATTTCTCAAATAGATGTCCTTTTTACACACTGTCTTACATTTGGAAGGACAAATGTAAAGAAAGATAAGGGGAAATAACACTTGTTTTGCTATTCTGTGTTCCCCCAAGTCTCCCGATAAAAATGGTACCTCACTTGCGTGGGTAGGCATAACGCTCGCAACAGGAAACCTAACATGGACACATCACATTTTTACATTGAAATCTGAAGTGTTTTTTTTTGCAAAGTGCCTACCTGTAGAGTTTGGCCTCTAGCTCAGCCAGCACCTAGGGAAACCTATCAAACCTGTGCAGTTTTGAAAACTAGACACCTAGAGGATTCCAGGATGGGGAGACTTGTGGGTCTGGAATCTGAGAGGAGCCACAAATTTCCTTCCACCCAGCATTCCCCCAAGTCTCCCGATAAAAATGGTACCTCACTTCTGTGGGTAGGGCTAGCGCCTGCAACAGGAAATGCCCCAAAACAGAATGTGGACACATCACCTTTTCCCAAAGAAAACAGAACTGTTTTTTTGGAAAGTGCCAAGCTGTGGATTTTGGCCTCTAGCTCAGCCGGTACCTAGGGAAACCTACCAAACCTGTGCATTTTTTAAAACTAGACACCTAGGGGAATCCAGGATGGGGTGACTTGTGGGGCTCTCACTTTGTTCTGTTACCCAGAATCCTTTGCAAACCTCATAATTTGGCCAAAAAAACCCACTTTTTCCTCACATTCCGGTGCTAGAAAGTTCTGGAATCTGAGAGGAGACACAAATTTCCTTCCAATCAGCATTCCCCCAAGTCTCCCAATAAAAATGGTACCTCACTTGGGTGGGTAGGCCTAGTGCCCATGAAAGGAAATGCCCCAAAACACTATCAGGACACATCAAAATGATCAAATACAAAACAACCTGTTTTTGCTGGGGGGGCACCCGCATTTTCGGTCCTGGGCTCAGCATCAATCTATGGAAACCTACCAAACCCAGACATTTCTGAAAGCTAGACACCTGAGGGAGTCCAGGGAAGTGTGACTTGTGTGTATCCCCCAGTGTTTTCTTACCCAGAATCCTAAGCAAACCTCTAATTTAGCTAAAAAATCAAATTTTTGCCACATTTCTGTGTGGGATCACAGCACCGGGACAAAGTTCCTACCACCCAATGTTCCCCTCAGTGACCCGGTAAAAATGATACCTCACCTGTGTAGGTAGGCTAAGTGACTGTGACAGAGAAGAGCCACAAACATGTTGAAATTGAGGGGGAACCAAAGCAGGTCCAAAAGGGCAGTTTGAAAAAAAATAAAATTAGGCTGGCAAGTGTGGCAGAATTTTTATCGGTATAGATGAGACAATGCTGCGTGGGAGGAATTTTTAGAAGTCCTGCACATTCCGGATGGTTCCATAACAAAAATGTAGAAAAAATGTGTGATTTCTAGCAAAGTTGGAGGTTTGCAGGGCATTGTGGGCAACAAAATGTTGTAGGGTGCATGTGAAGCACACCACCCTGGACTCACCCAGATGTTTAGTTTTCAGATGTGTCTAGGTCTTGTGGATTTTTCTACATGGCAGCATCCCAAAGTCCAAAAAATGCAGCCCTCACCATTCCAAGTGGGACGATTTTGAGAGTTCTCCAAGCTCTCATTGCCCAAATGTAAAACCAAAACCCCAAATAATAAAAGGACCTCTTATTTGCCGTGGGATAAGATATTTTAGTGTGCTGGGGGAGAGCTGAAAGACTGTTACCCCCTTCAGTTGGGGTGAGGGCATAACAATGCCCATACTGGTTGGTAGCCACCACCACACATTTTGCTTTAATTCCCTGGCATCTAGTAGACTTTCTGCCCCCCCAGTTGTGGAGCGGGGTTAATTGCCCCATCTGCCCACTGGTGGGTGGAACAACTTTGGCCCCCTTTTGTTTGGGGTGGGGGTATGGCCATATCCCCACCCTCTTATTTAAAAAAATCTTCCCTGGTCTCTGGTGGGCTTTCTGCCCCCCTCGTGGCAGATGGGCCATCCAAAAATAGGCCGATCTGGCGACAGTAATGTGCCCTCATGGGGAGCGACCCTTGCCCTGGAGCCTGCCCCCCAAACAAAACAAACACATACACACAGACCAATTCCTGGTGCCTAAGTGGTTTCTGCCCCCCCCGGGGTAGATCGGTGTAATAGAAATAGGCCGATCTGCCCCCAACGGGAGCAGAAATGCCTAAAGTAAATTTCCCCCCCCCCCGGGACTACCCTTGCCTGAGGGGTCGCTGCCCTTATGTGAAATTGACGCAAAAAATAAAAATCCCTGGTGTCTAGTGGTTTCTGTCTCCCTCTGGAGCAGAGTGGCCTAATAAAAATAGGCAGATCTGCCCCCAAAGGGGGGGCAGAAATTACCTAAAGATAATTTTGCCCGCAGGGGAGCGATCCTTGCCTAAGGGGTCGCTCCCCATATATAAAAAAATAAAATAAACAAAAAAATATATATCTCTGGTGTCTAGGGGTTTCTTCCTAATTATAATAGTCCGAAAAGGCCTAAAAATATTTTGCCTGCCTGGGGAGCGGCCCTTGAACAAGGGGCCATTCCCCTCATTCAATAATATATATATTTTTTAATCCCTGGTGTCTAATGGTTTCTGCACCCCTTGGGGGCAGATTGGCCTTATTATTATAGGCTGATCTGCTCCCGGGGGGCAGAAATGGCCTAAAATTAAATTGCCCGCCTGGGGAGTGGCCGTGGCCCTTGCCCAAGGGGCTGCTCCCTTCATTCCATTACCTGAAAAAGAAAAATTCCCTGGTATCTAGTGGGCATTTCTGCGGCCCGATCGCATCGCGATCGAGCAGCAGAAATGCAGAGAGAGACATCAAAGGAAAGGAAAGGCCTTTCCTTTCCTTTGATGCCTCTCTCGGCCTCTCCACATGATCCAAGGAGAGACCCACAGGGGTCAAGGGGGGGCAGGGGCTGGAAGGGGAAGCGATTCCCCTTCCATCTCTGCCTGGGGGCGCTGAGGCGAGCCGGTCCAAGTACGTAACGGTTACGTCCTTGGCACCTGAGCACCGCAGCCAAGGACGTAACCGTTACATCCTTGGCTACCAACAGGCTAATGCCAACTCAGCCATTGCTGCGTGATCCAGCTCAAGGTAAATGGGGGTAAAGCAAACTATGGTATCCTAGATAGGTGACATTCCATGTCAGACAGGGCTTAGTGGGTCCCAGGAGTTGTGCAGTTGACGGTGGTTGGCTCTCATCTTCCTGTGGCACTTAGCCAATGTAATGCCAGTGCGATGCATAGTGCTCAATCCAGATCCCTGTGTGTGATGGTAATGTGTATGCCAACTGTGGTATTGTTACTGTAATTGACCCAGTGCTCCCTTTCTCTCTTCCCCCATTATCTTCTGTCATCCTTTCCATGTGTGCATTAGCATCACCTGGTGGAGGAGCAGTTGCACCTGCGACTGAGGGAGCTGCATCCCACAGGACCCAGGAGGCAGAGTCCACTGACTGCAAGGGGACCAGCAGGACGGAGGGCGAGGGGAGCATCACAACGGACACAAGAGGTGACAACACTGACTCTGCTTCCTCCTCCAATGGAAGCTGCCTGGTGGTGGTGGACACTTCTGGAACCACACCAGCTACAGGTACAGTCGCCTCCCCCGATCACAGCACCGCCTTCCCAGTAGCCCCCCACTGAGTTGCCCGTGCCCACTCACCCAGGAGGGTGGGCATCTCCTTCGCCCCAGGCACCTCAGGCCCTGCTCCAGTCAGCCCTGCTTTCCTCAGTGAGGTAGCTATTGACCACCTGAGATCCATCTCTGTAGGGCAGTCAACCATTGTGAATGCTATCCAGGGGCTGGCATCCCAGATGCAATGCAATGCATACCTGGAGGGCATCCACAGTAGGTTGGTGGCACTACAGAGATCGTTTTAGGCTCTGGCCTACTCTCTGATGGCAGCCAGTGTCCCTGTTCCTACTATCCCCCCTCCGAATGCCACTTCCCAGTCCCAACACATCCCAGGCACAGATACAGGCAAGCATGCACACAAAACATTGCACAAGAATAGCACAGTCAAACACAGGCAGCACTCCTCAGGCCACAAGCACTCACCCAAACAACAGACACTTGCACACACAACCACTTCTACTGCCTCCACTGTCTTCCTCTCCTCCTCCTTCTCCTCCTCCTCCTCCCTCACAGTCACATTCACACTCACACCAGCATGCACTGCAGCAACAGTCACCACCACCATCACCACATCATGCAGCACACACACCTCTCTTGCAGACACTTCTACAACATCCATCCACACATCCCCTTTGTCCTCTCCCACCCTGTCTGTCTCCCCTAAGAGACACAAAAACATGCACTCAGACACCCAACAGCCTTCTACCTCACACACGCACACTGTCCAAGCACCTGCCCCCAAGTCCTGCAGATGTACACCTTCTACAGCCACTCCCTCTAACTCCACTCCCATCCCTCCTCCCACATCCCACCCCAACGCCCCTAAGAAGCTTTTCCTTGCCCAACTTGACCTCTTCCCTCCCCCTCCACTTCCCCTTCCTGCCCATAAGAGCACGGTCCCAACGACCCAGCCCAGCACGTCAGCCAAACAGCCCGCCAGTGCTCCCATCAAATCATCAGCTTCTGGCACAAAGGGGGCCCCAGAGTGTGCCAGCTGCCACTCCTACTGAGAGCACACCTCCGGCTCAGAAAGGGAGGACCAGGGTGGTGAAAATCAAGGGACAGGAGATGGGGACAGTGGAGGAATCTCCTAGTCCTGGAGGCAAGGACACAAGTGACATGTCAAAGGCCAAGGGGACCCGTCACAAGAGGGGACACATGGATTCCCCTCGACCAGCAAAGATTGCCAAGGATCCCCCTCCACCAGCAAAGAAAGGGAAGGTTCCCACTCAACCACCAATGAAAGTGAAGGTTCCCACTCAACCACAAATGAAAGTGAAGGGTCCCACTCAGCCACCAATGAAAGGCAAAAGACCCACCCACCAGCAGAGGGCAAGGAGATGCCACCTCCATCAAAGGGCAAGGAGCCTCCACCTCCAGCAGAGACACAGCAGCCCTCACTTCCAGCAGAGACACAGCAGTCCTCACCTCCAGCACAGGCACAGCAGCCCTCACCTCTAGCAGAGACACAGCAGCCCTCACCTCCAGCAGGGCATGTAGGCCACCCTTCAGGGACTGGTTGCACAAGGAGCCCCCTCCAGAACCAGTAGGAAAGTTCCCCACTTCAGTGACTTTGGCCTTGCACTCCCCAGGAATGACAAATGGGCATGGAGCCCATCCAGAACCAGTGGGCAAGTTCCCCACTTCAGAGACTGTGGTCTAGCGCTCCCCAGCAAAGACAAATGAGAAAGGAGCCCCCTCCAGAACCAATGGGCAAGTTCCCCACTTCAGCTGAGTTGCCCCCCCACCCCTTCCCCCTTCCCTCTGAGGTACCTGCCCATATCCAACATGATGCCCCTGAAAAGTGGATTCCGGAAGTTGTCAGGAGTCAAGTTGGGCCTCAGACTGTGCCCTGCGACCATGTGGCCGTTTTGTACTTTGGATTGGCCATTGGATCATTCTGAACATTGTCGCCTGCATTTGGAATCGAATGGACAATATGGTAGCTGTTGGCATCAAATTACAGTGATTGCTGATTCTCACAGTTGTCCTTGTTTTATTTTAATGTGTGTCCTGTGACATTGATTTAACTCTGCTACTGGTTGTGTGTGCGGTGTGTGTGTGAATGGTGTGTGTTATGCGTGTGTGTGTCACTCTCCTTTTCCTCTCTCCCTCCCTTGTGTGCTAGGTGGCAGTACTCACCGCCATCCTCTTCGTCGGCGTTGGTGTTCCATGAGGGCCATGGCATAGAATAGCATCGGGAAGACTTGAAGTTCTGGTTCCATGGCGTCAGCGGAGTCCTCTGTGTACCTGTTGGTGAGTCTTCTGTTTTCTGTTTCTGACAGGATTTTGATGGTGTTGGTACCACCCTGGAAATCATGGCGGTTTGCTATGTCAAAATATGGTGGGCAGTACCTTGGCTTCCGCCGTGGTCAGTGGTGTTAACACCCTGGCGGTTGGGGTGGTACATTGGCTGTCTATGGGAGGTATCACCACCATGGTCTTAATTTGGCGGTATTTACCGCCAGCCTGTTGGAAATATTACCACCACTTTATCACTCACCATCTATGTCATAATGACCACCTATGCCTCTTCTTAAGGAAAAACACAGGTTGGGCAGAATAATACTTTTAGTTTTGAGCACAGACTGTCACAAAATGTATAAAACAGTTACTTTGTTAGTTACATAAAGAAGTCTAAGTTCCAATGTTTCCATTGTCATACATCTACAAAGGTAGTTTGGAGTTAGACGTACACAATTCCTTAGATATGCCATTATATAGCCTAAAATGGTTGATGACATTTTAAGAAATATACTGTAGGTATTGTTGTCTTTTATGTTCTCACATATATTACATAAGTTAGATAGATATGTGAACAGTTGGGCGTGCACAACATGTATGGGAGTTGTTTCACAACCCAATAGATCTGTTTTCCCCAGTATTTCATGATGCCTAGAACCATATGATCATCTTGAACTGTAAATGTTCTAAATGATGAAAAAGCATGGTAACAAAACAGGTATTATTTATGTCTGCGAAACACATAAAAAGAAAATAATAAAGCAGATGCTTTACTTACCTTACATCTAACTTTTATTAGTATATTAATTTCTAATCTATTTTTTAGTTACCTAAAAATATGGTTAAAATTTAGACAAGCTCTTTATTTTTGGAACTATTTGGTTAGTTCTTAAACTAAAATTATTTTTTCTTCTTTTTTACTTTTTTTCTGTAAGTGTTGTGATTTTGTTTCATAGGTCAACATACCCAACAAAACAAAAACAAGATGGAGAGGATAGAGGAGGACAAGGAAGGAAGGGAGAAAACTAAGAATGTTGGAGAGGACATTGGTGAGAGATGACTAGCTCCTGGTCTATTTAGGTCTTTCTCACTGTCAAAAGTTACTGTGTGACACAGTAAACAGCATCTGTCAGTTTTTGGATACTGGTCCACAATATCCCTATCCTACCTGAAAAGGTAGACTGGAACCACAGTGCCAGGAGCAGGCACTGAAGGGACAAAAGATGAAATGGGTGGTGTTGGAGGTCCAGCCGATCCTGCAGATATTGAAGTAGTTGCAGTGTCAGGATCTCTGGCCACTTTGGATGTAGCTGGAGTGACCTCCTTATATTCCTCCTTTCCACCCATGCCAACCTTACAGAGTGGATGGTCTCCAGATGCTGCCACATCCCTGATGTTCTGAACTAGCACTGTTGTTGTGTGCCATGTGAAATCACCTTCTGGCAGAGGTTGCAGGTCACCAGCATTGTGTTGACTTTTTTTTCACCAGGTGTGGCAATGAGAAATATTGCCACACTACAGGCTCCTTCAACTTCTTTAAGCACTCCACCTTTTATTCCTCCTGTACTATCAATAGCTGCTCCTGTTTTTACTCCTCCGCCTGATGGAGATCAGGATCTTGCTGCTCAGCCATTTTGCAGTGAGGACACAGTAAAAATGTCACTCAAAAGCCAAATATGTTTCAACTGGAAAGCAACACCATCTTCCACTGATAGGATCACAGTGTGAATGATGAACAAGGGGTGTTAGCTTCCTGTTTCCTGTATATCACACTGTTTTAAGTCAATCCAAAGTTGGTTTACAATTGCAAAGCATCACAGTACTATTAAAATAGTATCTAGAAAGTAGCGTGATACTTACGAACTACAAAAACTTTCTAACATTCCTAACAATGAAATACACATACTTTAGGCAGGCATTGTGTTTTTTTGCAAAGTATTTATGTTCTACAACTGAAAAATTGTAATAATGCAAACATTATTTTATGGAGGCTATTAACAGAGCCCAATACTACAAAAAAATAGAGACTATGGTTCTGATACAAAGAAGAAAAATACAGGCTATAAATACAGCCTAATAGTACTAAATTACAGCAACAGGTATCTACATTGTGCAGGGTGTAGGAAACCAATACAACTTTCCTTCTTCTTTTAAAAAATGCTACATAAATAACAATTTATACCTTATCGCATCTGTGTATATGTAGTCATACATAAAACTGTTACATTCCTACATGAATTTGTAATAATTTTTTGAAAACCAAATATGGCTTTTAAATGTGTTATTTAAAGATATGTTTCACACATAAACAACAGAAATTCAATGAATAACACAAAGGTTAAAACTTATAGTTAGTAAAACATTATTTATTATTACAATACGAAACCAACTTAAATTACACACACCTTTGAAATCTCAAAGTTATAGGACCTAATTATGAGTTTGATAGTCCATGGACCGCCGTAATTGCAATGGTGGTCAGACCCCCGCAACCTTACGATGCTGGCCACTGGACTGCCAGCACACCATCGCCACCACCAGGAAAAGGGATCCCGACAAGTTGCCGGTGGTGAAAGCCATGGTCAGCCACAACAGTGATGAGTTTGGCACCTCCGTGCTGATCACGACTTTCCTTTCCGACAGCCTTTTCATATATATATACACACATACATACAGACATATATTACCTAGTGGCGATCGCCACCAGGTAATTATAGTTAGGAGAAAGAGCCAGATGTATCAAACTTTTTTGCATTCGCAAATGGTGCGAATTGCAAAAATCAGGCGTTTGCGAATGCAAAAATGGCCCCTGCGATGTATGAAAGGCATTCGCAGTGTGAAAATACGGAATCAAATTTTTTTTTATTTTTAGCGAATATGACCTGGTTTTGCGTGTAGCAATCAGCGCAAATAGCGACATGAAATACAGAATCGCTATTTGCGAGACACAAACTGTGACACAGTTTAGCGAATCGCAGATAACGATCCGCAAAATCCTGGTGCAATTTGCGATAAGCAGATTGCGACACGCAAAAACATGTCGCAATGGGATGCATCAAAAGTTCACAAATTGGGAAAATTCACAGAATAACCTTTTGCACATCCACAAATTAAAATCAGGTGGTAACCAGGTGCAACCTATATAAAGAGGCCCAGAATGACTCAGCTGCTCTGCCACAATGGCTGCACTCTACGTGATGGCGAGGAGAATGAGGATCTTGGCAGGTTTGAGGAAAGGGAAGATGAGACAGGAGCGCATTTTCAGAGTGCGCATAACCCTTTTTGACCAGAGGAGGAGATATATGAGAAGTACAGGTTAAGCTCAGCCATGATACTGACCTGATAGCAGATCTACAACCCCTACTGCACCGCACCACACACAGGGCCAATAGCATACCCACCCATGTGTAGGTATTATGCTCCCTGCATCTATTAGCATCAGGGAGCTATCAAGGGGTCATAGCAGCAACAGGAGGGGTCTCACAGAGTGCTCTCTCACGATTCTTCAAAGCATTCATACATGCCATGCTGAGCAAAATACAAGAACACTTAAGATTCCCCAACACCCCACAGTAATTACAACAAACGAAAATCTATTTTTATCAGATTGCACAATTCCCATATGTCATAGGTGCCATCGATGGGACGCCTGTAGCTATCTGTCCACCATTGGCCACTGAGTATGTTTATTGCAACCATAAAAAACATAATTCCATGAATTTACAGTGGATTAGCAATGCCTCTAACATCATTACCGATCTTGTGGCCAGATACCCAGGTAGCACACGACTTGTACATCTTTCAACACAGCGGGATTCACACAAGACTGCTAGCTGGGTAGTTTGGTGAAGGATACCTACTGGGTAAAGTAATAGATGACTATGTTGCATTGAAGTTATATTGACTGTAGATTCCAACATTACTCATTTAACCCTCTGTTTATTCCAGGACACAGTGCCTACGCAGTGCGCACCTACATACTGACGCCCTACCTGAGCCCTGCAACGCCTGCAGAGAGGAGATACAATACTGCACACAGGGCAACCCGCGGTGTGGTGGAGCGGGTTTTTGGTCTCCTGAAGAGCCGCTTCAGGTGCATCAATAAGAGTGGAGGGGCACTGCAGTACAGCCCAGAGACGAACTGCAAAATTGTGGCTAAGGGGCATACCTGTTGAACCAATGGATTCAGATGAAGATGGTGCTCCGTTACCACCCCATCACCCAGTAGACAGGACCAGTACAGCAGAGGGCAGGCAAAGACATGCTGACATCACGCACAACCATTTCTGATGTAAGTAATGACAACACCACTGCAATTTTATGTCTTTCTGTAGTTGGCAACTTTATTACCTTGACTTCAGGTAACAAATGTGTCAATAGGACACAGCCATGAACCATAGGCTACCATGTGCAAATAACAGTGTCACACTATTAGCATAATTGTATAACTGTACAGCTACATGTTACAGTAGTCCCCTCTAGGCCTTTAAATTACTTCCTACGTCCACGCACTCCACTTGAGCGATCAGTGGCCTCACTGGCACCTCTTGTAGCGGGTTCACTGGCAGTACTGTGTCTGGTACTGTGACGCCTAGGATCCATCACAGGGGCTGTAAGTCTGCTGAGGCTAGAGAACTCCTACTATCTCCATCACCCAGTTCGCTGTTTGTAGCACTGCGTGCTGTCTGCATTGCATCCAGGACATTGGTTATTTGCACCAACCCCTGTGCAACGTCCCGAATGCAGTGTGCCGTCTCCACCTGTACGCCGACAGCATGTTGTGAGATCATGGCAGTTGAGCTAGGAAGCCGATTGACTGATCTGCAGAACCCATCAAACCTTCTCATAAATTGGTGATGGCGCCTACGGTGGCTGACACGCTCCTGCTGAATCTCAGTGCAGAGGTCCCTAATGGAGTTTGTCAGGTCTTCATTGCGCCCATGTTCTGATTGAATGACACCAACTGCCTGTGCATTGACCTCATTTTTTTGCATTGCAGGTGCTGCACTTTCAGCATGAAAGCTTCAAGGCTGCCAAATATTGATTGGCCCTCTCCTTCCTCTGTGCACTGTCTGCCTGAATTGTGACGCCTCCTGAGGGGAGTTGACTGATGCTGGGGCAGGAACTGCTGTGTTCCTGTGGATCTATCCTCTGGGGATGGTGTGGGGAGTTCTTCCGGCAGCTCATCTGAGTCCAGGTTGTACTCTGGGAGAGGTAACACCCTTGCCCTGCGTCTGGTTAGTGCAATACTGAGAGACTCACTTGTGTTGGAGTTGAACTGTGGCTGTGTTTCAACATCCCCCACATTTCCACCTTCTGCTGCAGCAGGGGCCGGGACATCTGCAACGACAATGTGCAGCATGTCATTTATTTATATCTACCAATAAGTATCACAATAGTAAATTTTGTACTCTGACATTGTATCACTGTGACTTTTGTGTGTTGTTTCTCTATGTGGCTGAACACCAAGTTGTTTTTAATGTGATTTATTGACCTTAGGATTGTGGACTATCACTCCCATAAGGCATTGTTGCATTGTATGTAAGATGTGGCATGGACTACTTATCATGCTGCATCAAGCTAATAGCTATTTCTAGGGGACATTTGTACATGCACATATGGGGATACACATCATTACTGCCCTTACCTTTGCGGTGCTGGGTGTCCCTGAGGTGTCAATGTCAGTGACACCACTGACGGCTTCTGGAAGCAGTGTGGACTCCACCATGTCTTTCCACCATGTCTTCCATTGGTGTGGACGGTGTCTGGGTGGGTGGTCCTCCTCCGGTTCTCCTTGCCTCTTTTAGCCTGCTGGCTACCCTTTCTTTGGCACGGGAATGCATGTCATACCATCTCTTGCGTATTTCCTCCACAGAGCGCTGTGCAATACCCACTGCACAGTTTTTTGTCTGGATTTCCAACCACAGTTTCCTTTTCTCACTTTCAGGGACCTGTAGTGAGTTATTTCCAAAGAGTTTGTCATGGTTCCTGACCACCTCCACAGTGAGCACTCCAACTCCTGCTCACTGAATTTGAGCTTGCACTTCCTGTCTCCCTTGTCCTTCACCTTCCCATCAGTGGCCATGTTGCAATTTGGCCCTGGCTGGATCAGAAAGCTGGCAACCTGGTGCTGGGCTGTGTCTCCCTGTCTGCTCCTGTGGGTGTGGCTCGTGGAAATAGCATGGGCTGACTCACTTCCTGGTTGTGATGTCATCAGGCCGTTCCGGGGTGCCGTTTTCACAATTTGCGATTTTCAGAAACTGAATCGCAAATGATTTGCGATTCGGTATTTGCTAATCGCAAATTGCGTTTGCAAATTTTAAGAAATCACAAATACTGACTCGCAATTTTGATACATCACACTTTGCATTTCTAAAATGGCGATTTCTTAAAATTCACTATTCAAGAAATGCAAACTGGGAGCTTGATACATCGGGCCCCTAGTTTCTATATAAAAAGTTTTTTTTACTTGCCTATATCTTTGGCGCTACTTGACGAATCCTTACGAAACTTTCCAAAACAATTTGCCAGTCACGTCAGGAAAGGGTCTGGAAAGTTTTGGGGTGATCCGCCAAGGGGGGGAACCAAGAAAAAGGGGGGGACCCAAAACACTTTTTCCCCATTAATTTTTTATAGGGAAATTGTACAGCGATAGCGCTGAAACTACTGGATGGAATTACACCAAATTTGGCAGAAAGGTAGGTCCTGGTCCGGAAAGTGACCCTTTTTGTTTTGGTGTAAATCTGTTCAGCAGTTTTTAAGAAATTAAGGGGGAAAAATTGTAAATACAGGGACGCTAAGGATTCGCGACCCCCCTCCCGATCTTGTGCTGAGATCAGATTGGCTGTTATCACTTCAACCAGGAAGTATTTGCTGCCATCTTGGGACTCAGCAGAGAACAAATATGTAAAAAAAATAAAATGGGCAAGGGTACAGACACCCTGACCCCTTAACTCTGGTGGTGGGGTCCCAGAGGGACCTCCTAGGACTAAAATGTAATTTTTATTTAATTTTCACCCCAATGCACAACGAATCCATCGATCTGGCAAAACATTTTTTTTTAAAACAAGTGCTGGCTCCACCACTTCATCTTTCTAAAGCCCCCGGGTGAGCCAAGTCCCAGGGGCATTCTTTTGTAGGAGTGTGGGATGGCCACCTGGCCCCCTGGTAGCCCAGGGACCACCACCTCCCTGGGGCAAAGTAGAAAATATGTGTGGGGGGCCGGGATAACCACCACCCCGGGGTAAATTAATTGCTGGTGTGGGGCCTCCCCCACAGCCCCATTGAGCACCACCTCCCCAGAGCTATATTTTAATCGTGTGCGGAGTGCCGCGTGCCCCTCCCCCACAGCCCCAGGGATCACCACCTCCCCTGGGCTTCTTCAAAGTTGAAAAGGGGCCATGTGGGTCTCCTCGAGAAGCCACTGATGGCCCTGGGGACTGCCACCCCCCAGGGTACCCCACCCCGCAGATATGCGAGCAGGGAACAAAGATGACAACTTTGCTCCAGCAAGCACGGAGCTGCTACTTAAAGCAGCCATCTGCTTGCTGGAGAAATTGGACAGCGGGGGAGGCCTTGAGGTTTCTCTTGCGGTTCCAGATAGAAGGTAAAGGGCAGATTATAAAATTAAAAAAATCTGTAGAGACCGTGGCTCCCCAGGGTCCCAGATAACCCATAAAGGGCAAAAAAAAAGTTTTAAAAAAAAATGACTAGCTCAGTGTGAAGTTCACAGACCTTCAGGGATTGAGTCCAGCTGGACAGGCTTCCCTTATTTATTCATTTTCTTTAAGTAAAACAAGTTTAAGGCTCATATAAAAGGTGATCTTACTCTTATTAAATGGCAAATACATTTTTTCAAATTTTGCAGTAATATCTCATTTTCAGTGTACCATATTTCAAAGCCTAAAAGTCTTTAACTCTCTTTCTCTCTCTCTCTCTTTCAGTCTTTTTCTCCCACTCACACACCCTCTCAGACACTTATACACCCACTCACAGACCAACTCAGACACTCTTGCACCCAGTCACAGCCCCAGTCAGACCCTCACACACCCACTCACAGACCCACTCAGACAGTTACACACCTACTCACAGACCCGCTCACACTCCCACATACCCACTCACAGACCGACTGACACCCTCATGACACTCACACACTGAGACATCCAGTAAAATACTGATGTATACACTCTCACACCCAGACAGAAACTCTCACCCCAGATACACCCTCTTACACCTATTCTCACACCCAGAGAGGCCATGGCCAACTCCTGTCGCATACAGCCAAAGGGCCATGCACAGCATGGGGTTGGGTGGTTAGAGGTGCTGGCTGCAGGCCAGGTCTTGCAGGTAACCTCCCCTACAACGGGTGAAGGTGTAAGGTTGGGTGCTTATAGGGGGTTGACCTCAGGGCCTGGCTGCAGACCAGACCCTGTGGTCAACCGCTGCCACGCAGGGCCTTTGGCCGTGTGTGGCAGTGGTAGCATTAACGTATAGTAATAAAAATTACTTTACATTAAAAAAAAAAAAAAATCACTGAAAAAAAACAAAGGTTACAGCAACGTTGTCGTTTGGAAATTGTTTTTTTTTAAAAATAGAAATTCACTTAAAAAACGAAAGGTTACAGGGACGTTATAGTTAGGCTCACATTTTAAACGTATGGAACCATAGAAATTCACCAGTAATAGTTAGAGTTACCTCAAGTAACTATAGGATAAGCAGCTTGAAAAAGTGATTTTTTTCAAAGTACAGCCAACAGTGGGTACTGACTGAAATTACAATGTTTTGGTTCACCTTTCATGAAGAAGTTGTTGATAAAACTATGGACAATGATAAGGGCTAGTAAGGATACTATTATCTGGTTGCTGCATTTACTATATAGTTATGGACCTACTGTATTTGCCACAAAATTTCTTACCACAATTTCCTGATTTATCAAAAAACTATTGTTACTGGCTCAAATGGATCAAAATAAAACTGCCAGAGAACGTGCCGCAAAATTAGCCTTCTTTGTTGCATAAATTAGATTACCGTGTTGCATAATCCTTGGCTACAAAAGCAACCAGCAGCATTAAAATATTTCATTATGCAACTAAAATGAACAAGATGGAAACGAGTACTATTTTGACTGTGTTTGTGTGGGAGTGCACCTGGACTATATAAGATGTACTGTAATATCTAATCTAACTGTACTTCTCCAAGATCTGATTTTGGAAAGGACATGCACCGGACAACTTGTATTCAATAACATGATATGTGGCACAGGAAAACAGCTTTGAAGTGATACTATAGTTTTTGTGTAGACTCTATGGCCCTCATTACAACTTCAGTGGTGTTTTACACAGACTGCCGAAGCCACAGGCGCCAGAGGTCCACCAGTGCTGGCAGTCTTCCGACTGCCATATTACGAAAACTGATGGATTTCTGCCACAATTTGGTTGGAAATCCATCAACAGTCATGCTGGCAGTCAGCGGCACAGAGGCACTTCCACCGCCGTCACGCCAAAAGGACTCTGCCCTCGTATGATGATCAATAATACAGCATGGTGGTGTCCTGATGGCGGGACGCTGCAGGCGGTGGAAGCCCCAAGTCCCTTTCCCTGGCAGACAACCTCCTCGCCGGACAAGGTAAGTCAGTCATCCAATAGGGAAGGGGGATGGTAGGGTGGGGGGTGTTGTGTGTGCGTGTCTGAGTGGGTGTATGTCTGCGTGTGTGAATGTAAATGTGAATGCATATGTGATTGTTTAAGTGAGTGCGTGTTGGAATGTTGGTGTGAATGCGTGTCTGTTGGTGCAAGTGAATGAGTGTATGTATGCGTATTGGTGAATGAGTGTATGTATGCGTGTTGGTGAATGAGTGTATGTATGTAAGTGTTGGTGAATGCGTGTATTTAAGTGTTAGTGAATGTGTGTATGCGCAGTGTGTGTGTGCTTGTATGTGGGGTGGGTGGTGCTCTTACGGAAGGGGTGTGGGGGGTGCTGTCATGGAAGGGGTGTGTGGGAGGGGTGTGCTGTTATGGAAGAGGGGTATTGTAATTGCAGGGGGGACTGGAGGGTGTCGTCTGCCAGCGACAGGAAAGCAATTTCCTGTCGCAGGCAGCCTTTCTGCCAGGGTTTTCAAGGAGGTGCTACCGCCACGGAAACCCTGGCGGAAAGCCAACTCATTATTCCACCGGAGGTCTGCAGTGGACAGCCGGTCCGGAGGTGCTATCCTCTGGCCCAGTTGTCCTACTGCCCTGGAGGTACCAGTGAAGATATGGTGGTTTAGCAGAGGCCAAACTGCCACACTTGAGACCACCACCACGGCCCTGGCGGTCCGAAGACCACCAGGGTCATAACGAGATCCTATATGTCTGTGGCATGTGGCATCAACCTTTGCTTCCATGTGCACCAACATCCAATGCTGGGATCATACCTGAAAATAGTTTGGGGGTCTTGCTAACAGGTCAAGAGTATGTTGCTTCTACTCACTTTTTCAACTGTCATACCGTAGTTGAAAGCCATGTAGTAATCCACCAAATGCCACTTAGTGGTCCTGTAGTCTTTGAATTGGGTCCATTGCTCTCACAAACACGAGGTTCAAGGGAGAGGCTCACTCATGAAGATCTTGTGGACTGTTTGCCACTGTGGAACATGTGGGTGAAAGAGTTCTAGCACAGATCTGGTGTGGATGTGAGTATGTTCAGTGCTCATTCACTGAGAGGAGTAGCTGCTTCTAAGGCTTGCTTGATGAGTGGAAGATTGCAAGATATTTTGCATTTTGCTGATAGTTCATCTGATTCTATATTGCTGGTGCTTTTATTACAAGCCTATAGAAAATGCAGCAAAGTGTTTGATTGCAAAGCTTTGAACTTGCATAATGTTAGCCTTGGGGTCTTGTCATAAAATGTAGATTTCCAACTGTTCTGGTGAACAGAAAATCTGGATTTTATAAATGACATGGAGGCTAATATTATCCCTCCCTATACTTTTCTTTCCATAATATGTTAATTATTTTCCAAAAGGTCAAATTTAACAGTGTGACGAGATTCATCGAACACTGATGCAGGAGGAGGATATCACATGGAACAAGTTTTATGATTCACAGGGAAATTTTGTAACTTCAATAAAACAAGAAAGAGGACTGGTTGTTAAGGAGTTTCATAATCTTTGGAATGTTTTAATGTTCTACGTTCTAATGACTTCATTATGGCTGCTGAGTGGGGGCAATAAAGGAGTTACTGCATAATATTAGCGTCAGTAATAAAATCCAAATTAAATTTCACCAGAGCTGTTCAAAAATCTACATTTTCCCCCTAAATTTCTCTAAATTACATGAGTGGGCGTAATCACTTTATTAATGGCAATTCTGCATCAAAGAATAACACAGAACAAACACAATTTCTCTAATTACTCCAGGGTAATTCAAATTCTGTCAAGGCCTAATTTAGAGTTTAGCAAGTGGGATGATCTGACAAACTGTAACAGACATCCCCCTATTTTAAGTATTGTAGGGTATAACACAAAGCTTCTAATATGGCAATTAATAATCACTCATATTTTAAAACAGCATTTTGTATAACCTCACATTTTTACAAACAATATGCATAGGACACAATTTTGCAAACAAAAGTATTTTGTGATTAATTACAATGAAACATATTTTATCAAATATCAACTTGATATGAATTGATGAAATAAATGTTCAAATCATTTACAACCTAGCCAAATACAAAAGAAGTGCAAAACCGATATAATTAACTTGTTATCAAGTAAATGTTAGTTCAGAATGAGTGGAAAGTCTGAAAACGTGGTGCTATCATATACATTTCCAATCTATGAAAAAGATAGAGAAAAAGAACCATGCAAAATGCACAGAATATTAGGATAACAGAAATAAAACATAAAATGGAAAAAAGGTGAATGGATGACATTCCAGCCCATCATTTCTTAGACCACTATGCAGTTCCAGACAAAGAGCTGCCATAAGCAAATCAGCCTTGGCCCTGCTATAATAGAACAGTCCATCCCGACTGCCGACGTTTTCTGCTACAATATAAAAAAAAGTATATTGAACTGCTAAAATATTTTGACTAAAACATTAACTATCAAATATCAAGAAGGTAGGTGTACAAAACTAAGTATATATTTAAAATTCTTAACTCCATTTATTTGTAACTTAATTATATGTATGTCTTCAAGGTACTTCGATGTGGATGTGAATAACATCACTGTACTTACCTTCATACATTACACAGCATTTATAATACAGCGGATTGGACATCCAACACTTTAGTGACAAAGTATCTCATCCGCCAAACTGTAAATAAGGCCCTGAGTGTGTAATGCCCGAACTTATAGTGACAGTCAGAACATTCTGAAACATAACATATTTTAGGGCAGAAAATGACTACCATTATAGGTTGTGTTAACCCCTTTGCTGCCAGGCCTTTTCCCCCTCAGGTGCCATGCCTTTTTTTGGCTGTTTGGGGCAATTTGCGCTTAGGCCCTCATACTTTTTTGTCCACATAAGCTACCCACGCCAAATTTGCATCCTTTTTCCCCAACATCCTAGGGATTCCAGAGGTTCCCCTGAAGGAGACCAAGAAATTAGCCAAAATACAGCAACAATTTTGTTTTTTAAAAACAAATGGGAAAAGGGCTGCAAAAGAAGGCTTGTGGTTTTTCCCCTGAACATGGCATCAACAAAGGGTGTGTGGTGCTAAAATCACCATCTTCCCAGCTTTTAGGAACAGGCAGACCTGAATCAGAAAACCACATTTTTCAACACAATTTTAGCATTTTACTAGGACATAACCCATTTTTACTATTTCTGTGCTTTTAGCCTCCTTCCAGTTAGTGACAGAAATAGGTGTAAAACCAATACTGGTTCCTGGAAAGTTAAACATTTCTGAAAAGTGGACAACATTCTGAATTCAGCAAGGGGTTATTTGTGTAGCTCCTAGAAGGCTTTCCTACAGAAAATAGAAGCTGAAACACAAAAATATTGAAATTGAGACAAAAGAATAGGCATTTCTCTCCACGTTTTACTATGTTACTTTTACCTGCCATGTCAGATTTTCAAAAGCAATATACCTTTTAGTTTGCTGAACTCTTCTGGTTGTGGAGATATATAGGGTTTGTAGGACCATCAAGAACCCTAGGTACCCAGAGCCAATAAATGAGGTGCACCTTGCAATGGGTTTTCATTGTATAACAGGTATACAGCAATTTAGTTGGAAAAATATAAAGAGTCAAAAATAGGTCCCAAGGAAACCTTTGTATTTAAAACATGGGCACCAGATAAGGTGCTGTGAAGCAGTGGTTATTTGCACATCTCTGAATTCCAGAGTCCCCATACTAGCATGTGAATTACAGGGCATTTCTCAAACAGAGGTGATTTTTACACACTGTCTAACATTCGGAAGGAAAATATGTAGAGAAAGACAAGGAGCACTAACACTTGTTCTGCTATTCTGTATTCCCCCAACTCTCCCAATAAAAATGGTACCTCACTTGTGTGGGTAGGCCTAATGCCTGTGACATGCAACATGGACACATCACATTTTCCCAAAGAAAACTGACCTGTTTTTTGCAAAGTGCCTAGCTGTGGATTTTGGCCTTTAGCTCAGCCAGCACCTACGAAAACCTAGCAAACCGGGTCTTTTCTAAAAACTAGAGACCTAGGGGAATTCATAATGGGGTGACTTGTGGGGCTCTCACCAGGTTCTGTTACCAATAATCCTTTACAAACCTCAAAATTTGGCAAAAAAACACTTTTTCCTCACATTTTGGTGATGGAAAGTTCTGGAATTTAAGAGGAGCCACAAATTTCCTTCCACCCAGCGTTCCTCCAAATCTCCAGATAAAAATGGTACTTCACTTGTGTGGGTAGGCCTACTGCCTGCTACAGGAAATGCCCCAAAACGCAATGTGGACATATCACATTTTCCTTAAGAAAACTGACCTGCTTTTTGCAAAGTTCCTAGCTGTGGATTTTATCCTCTAGGTCAGCCGGCACCTAGGAAAACCTTCCAAACCTGAACATTTCTAAAAACTAGACACCAAGGGGAATTCAGAATGTGGTGACTTGTGGGGCTCTCACCAGGTTCTGTTGCCCAGAATCCTTTCCAAACCTCACAATTTGGCAAATAAAAAAACTTTTTCCGCACATTTCGGTGATGGAAAGTTCTGGAATCTAAGAGGAGCCACAAATGTCCTTCCACCCAGCATTTGAGCAAGTCTCCCAATAAAAATGGTAACTCACTTGTGTGGGTAGGCTTAGTGCCCGCCACAGGAAATGCCTGAAAACGGAACGTTGACACATCAAAATGATGTATTACAAAACTACCTGTTTTTGCAGGGGGGGCGGGCTCCTGTGTTTTTGGTCCCAGGTGCAGCAGTCATCCAGGGAAACCTACGAAACCCAGACATTTTTGAAAACTAAACACCCGGAGAAGTCCAGAAGCTGGGGCTTGCGTGGAACCCTCAACATTTTCTTTCCCAGACTCTTCTGCAAGCCTCAAATATAGCTACAAAAATCATATTTTCCACCCTTTTCTTTGTAGGATCTCTGTACCGGTACAAATTTCCTACCACCCTATGTTCCTCTCAGTCTGCCGATAAAAATTATAACTCACTTGTGTGGATGGGCCAGGTGCCTGCAACAGAAAAAGGCCAAAAACCTGTAGAGATTGAGGGGATAGAACAGCAAGTTGATAAGCAAATATTTTTCTTTTATACATCTTTAGACTGACTCTGCTTTGGGGACCCACACAAGTGAGGTATCATTTAACTTGGGAGATAGAGGGGGAGCACTGGGTGGTAGAAAAATTGTGCTGGAGCAGTGATCCTATAGAGAAAAGTGAGGAAAATAAGCCTTTTAAGCACATTTTGAGGTTTGCAGAGGAGTCTGGGTAAGAAAATTTGGGGGATCCACACAAGCCACACCTCCCTGGACTCCTTCGGGTGTCTAGTTTTCAAAAATGTCTGGGTTTGGTAGGTTTCCCTAGATGAAGGCCTCACCCAGGACCACAAACGCAGGTGCCCATCCCCCCAAACACAGGTAGTTTTGTAATAGATCATTTTGATGTGTCTGCGTACTTCTGTGAACACTAAAATTGTGAAAAGAAACACACTTAGGTTGTGTTAAAAAGACCCCTCACCCACCAACCAAGTTGGTGGCATGCTTCATCATCGGGGTCCCACCCAAGACAGCTAGCATGTCACGGGTGTGCTGCGATGCCTGATTACAGCAGAGCAGGTTTTTACCACACATCCTGGTTGGATTTGGCACAAGGGTGAGTGATGATTCAGTAGATCAAATTTGATTAACAAGAGATTTCACAAAAATGAAATGCACTGTTAATAACTGAAAAGCCAAAAAACTGAACCAATGACTCACAAGAAAGCCGCTTTAAGGCACCAACCACTTTACAGTCTATTCACACACCTTTCACACACCTTTTATAAATGATATGCACAAGACCATTCACACCGCAAGCCGCGGGCCCAGCACATTACAACACTTGCATCAACAGACAGCGCCATTCAAGGGCCCATCACTTTCATACGCCCACATGCCTGATATACAGCAATCACACCAGCTGATGGGAGTGTGTGGATTTGCACTTGGCTGGCACCGCCAGCCAAGCATCACTCCACGCACACCGCCAGCCAAGTGCCACTCCACGCACAGCACCAGCCACATGCCACTCCACGCACAGCGCCAGCCAAGCGCCACTCCTGTACACCCCCAGCCAAGCGCCACTCCATGCACACCGCCATCACTTTTTTTTTAAACAACAAAGAAACCACTAACCAATTAGAAATAAGAACAAAACTACAAACACAAAAGCTCTACTAAGTACATCACAGTAATGGCAACTGTGAAACTGAACATGTGAAAATATAGAACAGGCATTTTACCCTCACAGTAGTTCCCAATAATGTTTTTGAGTGTGATAGCTCCTGAAACAGCCACCCACACACAGCCCAGGCATTGAAGGGCAATCAGGGCAGTACATCCTAGTCTCCTTTCGGATACCTTTTCAGGCACAGACTCTAAGGCCCTCATTTGGACCTCGGCGGTCTTCTCCCGCCCAGTGTATCATGACTGCTGGCAGCCCTCTGCCCTTTTCCGGACGGAAAGCCGCCAGCAGCCATACTGGCGGTCGGTGGTGAAGTGGAGGCTGCTCCACCTCCACTGCCACGTCATCAGAACACCACCCAGTGAATCACAACCCAGGATTCGGCGTGGTGGTGTTCTGGTGACGGGGAGCTGGTGGCGGAGCAGCCCCCATGGATCCTGTTCTCTCCCGGAGGATCACCGGAGGTAAGGTAATCGTCCGTTAGGGGAAGGGGGTGTTGTGTGCATGCATGGGGGTGTGTGTGTGAGTGTGTAGAAGGGGTGTGTGAGTGCATGTATGCATGCGGGTGGGTGTTGTGTGTATGGGAAATGTGTGCAAAAATGTCTGTGTGCATGTGTACGTATATGTCTGTTTGCATGTGTGCGTGTATGTGTATTAGTTGTGTGAGCGTGTGTGTACGGGGGTAGGAGGGTGTGTGTGGATGTTTTTTGGGGGGCAGGGGTGGGAGGGGGTCCTGCCACCTTTGGTGGGTGGTAGGGGGGTCGTGGGTTTGGGGGGAGGATTCTGGGGAGGGGGCAAGGGGAGGAAGAGACCCCTATCAGTGCCAGGGAACACATTCCCAGGCACTGATAGTGCCTACCGCCATGGATTTCGTGGCGGTACAAAACCCCATGAAATCCATGGTAGTATGCGGGGTCCTGATAGCGCCGGTGGTCTAGTGACGGCCGCCAGGCTGGAGATCGAAGTTTCCAGACCAGCGGTCGTTACCACCCTGGCAGTCACAGTGTAGAAGTGGCGGTTTTGCATGGCGTTTACCGCCATGCTTGCAATTCCATTTTTTTTCCGCCAGCCTGTTGGCGGTATTACTGTCACTTCTACACTGACCGCCAGGGTTGTAATGAGGGCCTAAATCTCTTAGCAGGAAATTATTTTTTAGCCGTGGAAGGAAGGTGTTCAGCAAAGTGGCAATCTTTCAATCTAGCCACACCCCCCTCCACTGCTTCTCTAGGAACTATTGCCTGTTCCAGCGCAACAAGGCTCACTATGACAGACTCCGGACATTCCACAAATGTCATCCTTGACTCTGGAGAACTATTGTTGGACCCAACAAAAGCATTAAAAGTTGCCAAGTGAAACAGGTGAACTACAAATTTCTTATACCAAACATAAGCCTTACGAGCAGCACTGTAAGGTTCCAACCTCTGATCTGCTCTATCAACACCACCCATGTGCTTATTGTAGTCTAAAATGCACACAGGTTTACTCACTTAAGCAACTTGACCCCAAACAGCCACAGGTGAAGTACTCTCATTATGTCTGGTTGTAAGCTGTAGACATCCTTCCTGTCTACAAATTTCAGAGCTAGCAGCTCATCATTCCGCAAGGCACTGCACTGTTTTTTACAGACAAGCTCTCTTGGATAGCCTTTTCGGTTAGAGCGGATTGTGCCACAAGCAACAGTGTCCAATCTGAACAATTCCTTGAACAACCGCACTCCAGTGTAGAAATTATCTATGTACAAATGGGGACCTTTGTTAAACAGTCATCTACCAAGTTCCCACACAATTTTCTTGCTAACTCCAAATGTGGGTGGACAACCAGGGGGGTCAATACTGGAATCCCTCCCAGTGTAGACCCGCAAATTATAAACATATCCTGTATTACTTTCAAACAGCATGTACAATTTAATTCCATACCCTGCCCTGTTGCTAGGAAAGTACTGCCTAAAAACCAAACGACCCTTGAACAAGACCAAATACTCATCTACAGATATTGCTTTACCTGGAACACATACCTCTGAAAAACGATTTACAAAATGATCAAGAACAGATCTAATCTTAAAAAGATGGTCAGAATTAGGGAGATCTTGTGCAAGGCTAAAGCATTATCAACAAAATGCAGCATCCGAAGAAGAAGCTCATATCGGTTACAGCTCATGGTTGCAGGAAATATAGCAGTTGCCATGAAGGGACTTGTAGACCAATATGAAGACAGTGAGGGCTTCCTTATCAGCACCATCAAAAAAGTTAAACCCAAGAACTTTTTCAACTCTTCCAGATTTCTGGGAATCCACCGGCTAGCTCTAGAGTATTGCCTAAGTCTGGCAGCGCTGTCCCTCAAATACTGCTCCGCATTAAAATTAGTCTGCTCAACAATCTCTTCCAAAAATGCTTCGTCCATAAACAACTGAAAGAAATTGACAAGCAAAATGTTTTCTGTATTCACTCTTCACCCTGGGAGACCAGTAAAGGCTTGCAACTGTGGCTGCTCCATGTTTGGGGCAACCAAGAGTTCAGGTCTTCCAATGGGAAGCCTTTCAGCTGCTGGCTGCTGCACCATTGGCACATCAGTGTCTTCCTCTAAAACAGGCACTTCATCAGCACAGAGAGTGGCTTCATCATGAGACGATTCCTCTCTGACAGAAAATTAACTTACAGAATCTTGCACTTCCTCCTCTGCCTCAGATGCTGAGTCAGTCTCATAATTATGGTCAGAAGATGACTCAAAAAGCACACCAACAAACTGCTGAACAGTCATCCTATGGCTAGCAATGGTCCTTCCTACAAAACGTAACTGAACAAATGCACCACCAACAACCAGCACTGTGAAAGATGAGTAGTAAACAAAGTGTGATTTTATCACTAGGAGTTATAAACTCAAAAACTATACCACTCACTTGCCTGAAAAAGCTAGACTCACCAGCAGCTACTCTACACAGCCACAGCAATCACCAATGATATCTTACTAAAAACTAAAAAGAAAAGAAAATTGACACACAAGACAACACAAATAACATTGTGCACTAATCTAATGACAATTTCACACACAATCCTGCATTTAGTACACCACTTAAAAATGCCATTCATGCATAGCAACAATAGTCATTTGGAGTAAATTGTTTTTACTTACCTAAAACATGCAATTACGCAAACCACAGGTCAACCACTGCCAAAACTGCACTGAGCCACAGCAAAGGAAGCAAAAGCTTTGAACTAGAACAAAAAGGAGAAATAAACTGTTCTCATCACAAATGCTAAGATTTCGCCAGTTGACAAACACCCCGCCACCAAACATTTAGAAATTTTCCCTGGTGTCTAGTGGTCTCTGCCCCCCTCAGGGCCAGATGGGCCTAAAAAACTAGGCCGATGGCCACTAATACTGTGCTGATCCCTTTCCCAGGAGGTTGCCCCCACAAAAAAACACACACACAATATCCCTGGCTCTAAATGGATTCTGCCCCATTTGGGGGCAGAAAGGCCTAGAAATAATAGACTGATCTTCTGCCAAGGGGGGCAGAAGTTGTGTAAATAATATTGGTCCCTCTTGGAGAGCAACCCTTGTCCAAGCCCCCCCCCCACACAAAGCACACCCACACACCCACACACATAGACACACAAGATCCCTGGTGCTAATTGGCTTCTGGCCCCTTGGGGGCAGATGGGCCTACAAAAAATAGGCCCAACAGTGCTTTGTCCCCTTTGGGGAATGACCCTTCCCCAAGGGGCCACCCGCCCCCCCCCCCCACAAAAAAAACACAAAAAAAGAATCCCTGTTTAAAAAAAAAAAAATTAAAGATGCACAGTATTAAACATAAATAAGATGCATATAAATACATATAAATTAATTCATTCATATTAAACAAGCAATAGTCAATGATACGATCTTCAGAACCATCACAGAGAATAAAGTGCTGAAATAGTGCAAAGATGTGATTATACCACGTTTTCATCATAAAAAACAGTTATATACTTATATACTACCTAACCATTGTGCTAATGGGGCCCAGATTAATTTGTCCATCTTCCTGTGGGATTGGGCTTTAAGCGCATAAGAACCCATCTCAAAATAAAACATTGAGCAGAGACGAGCTAGTCATTGATTAAAGGTCGGTGAAGTTGGTTTCAGCCAGTCTGAAGCAATACAACACCGACCCACTGACATAGTTAAAAACAAAAACCTCTGAGACTGGCCTGCACACCCACTCCCTCAATCCCCAATAATAAAAGTTGAGGGGTTGTCACAATTTCCTGGTGCATAATCCTTGATAGAAACTTAGCAATGTCAATAAAAACCTCTTGCAGCATACCACAGCTAAAAACATGTGTACTAAATCAGCCGCCAAGCAATTACAGTGGGGGCATACCACCCCCCTCAACCTTCCCCATTTAGATTACCTAGCGGGGGTATAATATAGGTAAAATATTGTCCTAAAGTGTTGAGCTTGTGGCCCAGCAGCAAGCAAAAACTGCTTAAGAGGCTATAAACGAAGCTTCGGAGGCACCAATACTTCGTCCCCACCTATGTGCTTGTTTGCCCAGGTCATCAGACATTAGGTCCAAAAGAAGTGGGTACAGCGAGCGCACCCGCCAATTAGATGACTTATCCAAAACCTCCAAAACTGGATTCCTATCCCCAAGTGGACCATATGAAGATGAAGACAGCAAGAAATCCCTAATTTGCAAAAAATTCATAAAATCTTTGCCGTCAAGCAGGAAATCAGCTTTAAGCTCATCAAATGATTTCATATAGCTATCTTTGTACAAATCCCCTATATGTGGGACACCGTGTTGTACCCACTTAGCACAACGTTTATCCTTAAAAATGTCAGGGAGTATGGGCGTATTCCATATAAGCGTGTAAAAATGAAGCCGACCAATTACAATTCTACCTTTAATACAAGGCAAAACCTTAAATGCAGACTGGATAGTCTTAAACTTAATTTTTTTTAAATAACTGGGCTCCACTATTCTCATAAAAGCAGCATTGGCACCATATCATCTATAGTTGGACAGAGTTTACCATCACGTCTTTACCAACATCTTGAATAATTAATGGCTGAATATATTGTAAAACTGCTGCCCATTAGTAAAAATGAAAATTTGGGGCTGCCCATCCCCCTTTCTTTCTTGGAAGTACTAAATACTTATATGCCCAACACGTTTTAGAAAAGGACCATATAAAACCATTTGCTAAGTTTTCCATGCGTTTCAGCCAGTCATTGCTGATTTCCAATGGGATAGTTCAAAAGAAGTACAAAACCCTAGGAAGCAAGAGCATTTTCATAAGGTTACACCGCCCAATGATCGTACGGTGTAAATTATTCATACGGTGTAGTTCCTTTCTAGTTTTGGCTAAAACAGGGGCAAGATTACTCTCAACAATCTGCTCCAGATTAGTCATTAATCTAACACCTAAATAGGTCACTTGCTCTACCTTCCTACTGTCTTCAAAAAAGACCCATTCATTACCCATTTTTTGACATTTAGCCTTGTTTAATAAATACCCGACACCTCACCAAACTCCACAGTTGACTTCTCTATTTATTCTACCGCTGTCCCTGGATCAGGTGTAGTATTTTAAATGTGCCTTCAGTCATTGCCACTGGGGCAATCAAGTTGCTATCAAGTAACCTTCTAATTAAATGGTCTATATAAAGTGCAAAAAGCAAAGGTGAGCAGGGGCATCCCTGTCTTGTGCCCCTTGTAATAAAACTAGGCTCAGAAGCCACCCCAGCCAGTTGAATTTGTGCCGTGGGCTTCTGATATAAGCCCTGGACAGCCCTAATAAAACCAGGATGTATATTACATTTAAGAAATACTGCCCATAAATACGCCCAGTTCACCCGATCAAAAGCCTTTTCAGCATCTAGTAAAATTAATGACATAGGGATGCTGTAGCCTGAGATGCATCTAGTATGATGATAACCCGCATCACATGATCAGCAGTCCCTCGCCCAGGGATAACTCCATGCTGCCATGGAGAAACCATCTAATAAATTACTCGACTCAATCTTGTCATAAGAATTTTAGCATATAGCTTAGTGTCTCCATTTATTAGTGAAATAGGGTGTTAAAAGCCTGGTAATAATGGATCTTTATATTTTTGTTAAAATACGATAATATTAGCAGCGCCTATGATCCATCCTGTACCGACTTAAACAATGCCAAAAGTTCATCCTTCAATTCACCCAAAAAAATCTGAAAAAATTCCAGTGGAATGATGTCTGGCCCAGAGGCCTTCCCACTAGGCAGAGAGCTTAAAGCTACAGAGATTTCCTCCAACGTAATAGGGGTAGCTAATTGGCAGCTCTCATCAACATGCAATTTTGGTCCTAAAGTTTTACTCAGATATTGGCTAATCCTTTCTGCCAAATCATAGGGATCCTGGGTTTTCTGCTGATATAATGCAGAATAATAATGTTTAAAAACCTTTAATACTGCTAGATTCCCCCGAGCAATCTATCCATCCTTGTCCTTAATGGAGGTAATAACATCCTGACTTGCCTTTTGTCTACTTTTATACGCTAAAAGCTTACCCACCTTCTCACTAAGCTCATAACATACATTTTCTACAAATCTGAGCTTTAATAATGTCCCCATCTAGATACATCTGAGTAACTCTGGCTTTCATTGCCACTATTTAATCTAAAATATCTTGCATAGGGAGGACGTTCCTAGCCAGTCCCGTAATCTGTAACTCCAAAAGGGCCAACTCAGTCTGGGCCGCGCTAATAGCTGACGTGCGCTGATTTTCCTGATTTAAAGCATAACTTGAGGTTTCCCCCATGTATGCCTGCCTTTACAGCACCCCAGAGCACCCCAGGAGGAGCAGTCCCCTTATTTAAATTAAAAAACTCTGGTATCCACCTTTTCATCCAGGCAACATAGGCCCGATCCAACAATAATCCCCGATCAAAGGACCAGCGCTTAAAATGTCGCTCCTTGCTTAAAACAGAAAGTTGTACAACCAAGGGGTTATGGCCAGACATGAATCTAGGGAACTTTTCAACAGAGAGCCCTTCACACAATGAGGCTGATAAGAAAAAATAGTCTTTGGCGGACAGACTTCCTATGCGGGTAAGAAAAGAAGGTATACCCGTATACCCAGGATCAGAAGCCTTACAGTGCTGCCAGACATCCACAAGTCCATGGCTCTGCACCAGTGTCTGTAAAGCTTGAAAGACCTTCCGTTTTCTTCCCAAGTACTGTTCCTGGCTCTGCAAGGGGATACTGGCCTCAATATGTATATTCAGATCCCCGCAGATAATAGTCGGTATTGTCCAGGCCACAAGCCAATATCTGATTCATCGAGGTTAGTTCCATAGATTGAACACAGGGTGAATCTAGATAGCCCCATAATACACTCCAGGATCACCCATCGACCCAGGTTATCCACATATTTCTTAGCAACCGCTAGCAAATTAAATCGTGCAACTACTGCAACGCCTTTTGTTGTAGTTCCTTGCGTGGTATAAGCCAGTAGTTGATACCCAGGAAAATCCAGCAAATATTTTTTAGAGGGAATAACATGCGTTTCTTGCATGAAGATCATATCCGCTCTCAATGTTTTTAAGCCATGTATTACAAGGTGCCTTTGTAGTGTGGTTAGTTTTACGTGTTCATTCCGCTTTAGCTTCAGGCTTTAGGCCTTTGTGCGCTTTGCCTTGATTATATTTTATTCATTTGCTGACAGCTTAGAGCCTCTGTGCACTTTGCTCTACATGCTTTTTATTAGGCTTCGTACTGTTATTTTTCAAATAGCCAGTTCTACGGTGTTGTTTTTTATTCATATCACACTGTTTTGCCTACTTCAGCACTGGAGTTCTCCATAACATATTTACTCTGTGCTTCAGTCAAGGATACAGTCTGGTACATTGCCGATAGACGTGGTAGGAGTTTAGACTCGGCATTCCTGCGTAGGGACATTATGTGATCACGATGACATGTTAGTTATAAAATCACTTCCTTGTCCCAATACACGCAAGAGGGAGATTCCGACCAGGGAACCACAACTAGACGCTGACTGCCTCGTTGCAGATGCTGAACCAAGAACAGGTCTTTGCTCAGGTATGAGGGCTGATGTCTCCACAGTGATTCTAATAGGCAAGCTAGAAGCTTAACATGCTGTGCTCTAAATAGAACAAGCAGAGGGAGAGTAGAAACTGTTTGACAATATGATAGCTTTGTTCTTATGTTTTACTCTCCTGGTGACTATTACAATCCTACTGTGTTGTATCGTTCTGGTTATTGCGGCTCACGCCTTAATATCTAAAATACAGTCGTTTTATTAAAAAACATTATATAAAACTTATACTGTCTTTGTCATTTGTATATGAGATCATATTGGAAATAAGAGAGTTGGTTTGGATCTGAGTAACCACGACTTCCCTGAGAAGTTCCAAAGATGTCATGCGCTCGGCTGCCGAATCATTCCTTCCACATGGGAGAAATGAGGCACTGCTAGTTAGCCGGAGCAAAAACCGGATTTAGGGTGACAGAGTTCTTTACACGTGGGTCAGACTCAGTCCCCCACACCGTTATAGATCCTGCTACCTAGAAATCCAGTAGTCTCATTTAGAATAATGAGAGCCCACGCGACATGGCGCCGCCAACGTTTGGTCTGGCTCTAATGATTAGGTCCGACTGACTCTCTTGGTCTCATATATATTTTGACTCCTCGGTTCCGTATACGGAGACGTCCGTGGGGCTGAGGCTTTCCGCCGCCACGGAATAGGTGATTCCTATTGCTTAGTGGTTGGTTGTTCAAGCTTGAACTTAGAAAGGAAATACCCCGATATTGGTGTGCCTTCTCTGACCTGAAGCTATTTTTTATCAAAAATGGCGAATCCTAATGTAGTGAATATAGCAATTAATATGCGTCATCCGCTCACGGGACATCTGTTGACACATCGACTGACAGTCCAGGGGGGTCCAGTCACTTTTGTGGTGGACGCCCATGCAGCCTATAGAACAGAACTTTTTTATTCTTGGGTCGGATTTCCAGCAGTGGATGGGGGAACAAATACTTTTCACGAATACACTGTTGCGAATGTCCCTGGACAATACAGGGCTTACGCTTATTTAGAAATACCTCTATCTTATCAAGAACACCATAATTGGCTTGATGGCGCCCTCCCACACACAGTAGCACAAGTTAGGTTAGGTCCGCTGAGTAATGATGGTCCTACCTGGCCTTTATTGGCTACATATACACCTCATCCTGCGGTTGCTCAATTGGCAGTGGTTGAAGTTCGTCGTTTATATACAGAATTAACGGCTATATATAGACGATTGATCCATTTTGTAATGCAGACACTAAATACGAATGCAGCGCGTGCTGCTCCAGCACACCCACAGGCAGTGGTGCCGGGTATTAATCCGGCCACTGTACACTCAGTTATGGGTAAAGTACCGGCTAAACGAGAGGAGACTCCATTTTGGCTGGCGCAAAAAATTAATACGCTGGAAGCAGTATTTCCCCATGCGGGACCTCAGGATAAACATAGAATTTTGACGATATGTTTGCCGTATGGGATGGTTCCTCCGGTGGACCTTTGTAATACCTGGGGCACGGTGTTTGCCGCGCTCTACACTACGGCACACGGTACACCGACATTAGCTAATTTACCAGACGTGCTTAAACAGATTCAAGATGAATATGGGGCTGCCCCTGCCTTAGATTTGGGCATGCAGTTACTGGGCAATTTTGCCACAGTTTCTTCTATTATTTTGAGTAATCTCAAAGGAGAGGCAGTAGCACTAGCAGTGCGAATGCGTCTTCGGGATGTTCCGCTGCTTAATCAGGAGCGGGAGCTTCCGAGAATAATAGCGGAAACATATTCTAGTATTGGTCGTGATAGCCTAGGGGCTAGACCGCAAAAACCCCAGTTACAGGGTAAAAATAATAAAGAAAATGCTGAACAGCAACAACCTGAGGGTTCGAAAAAGCGCTGGGAAAAGAAACAGCAAACACCTAAGAAAGATGGTGGGCAGTCTCCGCAACCGGAGACCCCACAGAATAAGTATAATCTCAGGAATAGGGATACTTTGAAGACGCCTGATAGATATCAATATACTGATACACGCCAATCTCGTTCCTTTCAGGACTCCTCGGAAAAGAGAAGTGAGAGAGGTGGGCGGTCAGAGCGGAGGACGGAGTACGTGAAACCGAGACAGGATTCACAATGCTCAACGGAGGTTTCTATTAAACAAGAAGAGAAACCGCTGCAACAAAAACAGCAATTTAAAAAAAAAGAAGAAAGTGGCAGCAGTCTCAGTCAGACATGCCGCTCAAGAAGAGAGTTCTCTTGACGAACAAGACATGGGCGTTAGCACTGTTAGACAGCGCGGCAGAGGTCACAATAGTTCGCCGGAGTCTTCTAGAGCATCTGGAGGTGAAAGCAACTGATGACTTCATACAAGTCGAGACGGCGGATATGCGAGTCTCTGATCCTGATAGAGTATATAAAGTGACTCTGCGATTGGAAGGGGACATTGACCGTATTATAAACGCCATTTTTTGGGACCACGTGGTAAAATCATATGATGTTCTGCTGGCCGAACAAGATTGGCCACCTGACTTTGTTCGCGACTGTCCGGTTGGGGAGGAGGTTATTACACCTTCCTTCTCACCACTTGTTCCGAGAGAACTAGCGGAGTCCTAGAGTAAATCATGGGCTCTAGCACAGGCTCCCGCCTTGTATAGAAATAACGTGGGGTGGGACAGACAATCACCTTATCATGTAATTCCGATAAAGGGCGAACCTCAGCCACAACCGCAGTATCCCATCAAATTTGAAGCAAGGGCATCGGTTAGGAAGATCCTTACACAATTGGAGTACCAGGGTGTAATTGAGCCCTGTGTCTCGCCGATGAATAATCCTTTGTTTCCGGTTGCTAAACCGGACCATTCATATATGATAGTGGTGGATTACCGACATTTGAATAGTCATACACGCACATATGCAATACAGAATTCACACAGCGCAGCGCTTATGAATAATATAGTGCGTAAAAAATACAAGACAACACTAGATGTCTCGAATGGATTTTTCTGCCAGAATATAGCGCCCGAGAGTCGGGACTATACCTGTTTCAGTGCGTTTGGCTCTCAGAAAAATTATTGTCGTTTGCCTCGGGGGTATAAGAATAGCCCAGGACTGTTTTCGGCTCGTGTAACTGAAAAACTGCATGAGTTCGACCCTGAAGGGTTATCATATGTTGATGACATATATCTGACAGATGATGAGATTCTGCAACATCTAAGGCGTGTATCGCGCATTGTTGTGGGGTTTGCTGATATTGGCTATAAGTTTAATTTTAAGAAATCAAAGATTGCCTTCCTCAGCGTCATTTTCCTGGGATATGAGTTGTCGAGTGAGGGCAAGAGCTTAGTGCCACATTTTTTGGAGAAATGTGCTTTATTGCAGCCTCCTAATACGGTTCGGAAGCACCAGTCATTGTTGGGGTTTCTGAATTTTGGCAGAACTTACATTCCTGATTATGCGACGCGTATAAAACCCTTATACGAGTTGATTCGCCCGAATTTTTCTAGTAGATTTTGGACGATTGAACATACACACATACTACGAGAATTACAAAGTGATCTCTTAGCAGTTAAACACTTACACACACGGGACAATAAGACACATTTAGTCATCAGGGTGATACCTGGGGCTGTTGGGTTTACTTATGTCACCTTTAATGAGGGGGAGACAGTCCCGATTGCATACAAGTCCCACGTGTATTCTGCTGCAGAACAACGATTTGCACAAACTGAGAAAATACTCACTGCAGTACAGATGGCTGTGATTAAAGAAAGACCGCTTGCCCAGGGACAACGCATCATTGTCGTTTCCCCAATTCCGGCCTTGGAGGCAGTTACAAAAGCGAGTGTTCCAAATTCGAAAGCTTTACACCCGCGATGGATACAATGGGCTACGTCTTTGAAAGCCACTGATGTAGATTATGTATTTGACCCTAAACTGCAGACTCAAGAATTTCTTCAATATGAGATGGAATACCCTGTTCCTGCTGGTACGTTGCCTATTGACCAATATCAGGTGGTCATGTATACCGATGGCTCTGCGCAACCAGCGGTTGGGACTAAACAACAGTATTCTGCTGCATGTGCGGTGGTGAGCGGCACTATGGAGGGGGACGTGTTCTGCCCCCGACATACTTATACTAAAACCTTAGGAGATTGCACGGCACAGCTGGCTGAGCTCAAAGCTCTATTGTTAGCATTGGAGCACGCGGATCCGGTGATTTTAACCTTGCTGGTCTGTGACTCCTACTACTGTGTGCAGTCTTTCAACGAATATCTACAATATTGGAAGATGAATGGGTTCAGAGATTGTAAAGGCAACGCCATTAAACATAAAATGTTGTGGGGTAAGGTTGCGGATCTGAAGGAAACGCTTCCTAAAGTCCATGTTGTACATACACTTGGACACCAGCGAGTTGGAATACACTTTGCTGGGAATACTTTGGCTGATGAAGCCGCGAAATCGGCAGTGGCTGTCGCCACTGTGGCCGCAGTGACTCGTTCGAGTTCTAAACCAGACACAGAAATTTCGGCTGCCATAAAGGCTACGGCTGCTGGCACGCCCTTTCCTAAAGGATTTCCTTCAAAATATAGTTACTGCTTGAATGGTGCGCTAAATGCTACTGTTACAATTCCAGGCATTGGTGTACGTGAAATTGCCAATAAAATTGAGATACCTCGATTAATTTCTGCAGCACATGAGGGGGTTGCTTCTGCACATGCTGGTGTGGCTGCCACGATTTCACTTTTACAGGCTCGTTAATGGTGGCCTGGTCTCTATAAAGTGACGAAGCAATATGTCCTTTGTTGTGACGTTTGTCAACAAATTAAGGCATCGTCGGCTAGACGCCCGCAGCAGACGCCCCTTCTGATTTCAAATAAACCTTTACAGTGTGTGTACTTGGATCATTGTGGTCCGCTGACACCAGATAGTGCATGCAAATATATATTGGTTGCTGTAGATTCGTGCTCCAGATTTGTGTGGGTATGGCCACAACGCTCGGCTGACGCTCGAACTGTTATTAAAGATTTGCGCATCTTTGTCGATACATTTGCGGTTGCGGCTTTTCATTCGGACCAGGGCCCTGCTTTTGCCTCTAAGGCATTCAGGGACACCATGGCTTCGTTGGGGGTCCAACTCCAATTCTCGTCTCCATTTCATCCCGAGGGAAATTCTGTTGTGGAGCATTTAAATCGTGATTTAAAGCAGTCCTTAACGGCCAGAGTCATAGGTACGGGTCGTGGTTGGCTTGCCCACCTATATGGAGTACAGAGAGCACTTAATAAATTGCCAAGAAGGTCACTGGGGGGTCGTACTTCATATGAGTGCCTGTTTGGAACACGAATGTATGTTCCTGATCTAGATGGTCCTGGTGTGGAGGTGGCAGATACGCCCTTTGACATAAATGATCGTGTCACTGTTTTGCAGGATTTACAACAATTCCGTGAAGATAACTCTTCTGCCAGTGCTGCCTCCTCAGGAATTAAGGATAAGCCAGTAACACCTACTGGTTGGATACCCAGGATTGGGGATCTAGTGCGTGAAAAGGTCGCAGTTAAAAAAGAATTTGGTCCTTCTTATCGAGAACCTGTCCCTGTGTTGGGGGTGAGCGGCATGAGAACTGTGATTTTACCGCCGCTGCGAGGGGCCAAAGGAAATCGCTTTGTTTCCATTGATAATGTCAAGTTACAACATGTGGCCGATTCTGCGCAGCAGACCAAGAGGGACACCCAGTAGTTCCGGAATCCCTCTCACTACTGTGGAGGAAGTCCCGCTGCAGGTGATTTTCACCGACACTGTTTCCTCTCCGAGCTTGGGGAGGGTGGATGATGATCTTGCGATTGTTCCACCGACGGCGATTAATATGGAATCTTTTGATCAAATTGCTGTAACGTTCTACTGATGTTTCTGAACATGTGGTTTTTAGCGTGCCACGGCGAGAGCCTCCATCTGCTTCTTTGTTTACAGTTGCACCTTTTGCTAGAACTGCTTCTGGCTGCTTCAACGTCGCTGATAATGATGTGTCCGGCTCCTCGTCCTCGATGTCTTCTGTCCATGGTCCACGACGGCTGCTCGGTTGGCTTAAACGCACATATTTTGTTTTTCCTTGGAACTATTTTTGGCTGTTTTTGGCCGTGATGACTCTTTTATTATGGTTGGGATTTGTGGTTACTTTTTTTCTGATAATACATGGTCATTTTCTTCCTGATCGATCTGACATTGAGCACGTGGAGACTGTGTTAAAACCGCATTTTTCGTCTCATATGGTTCGAAGAGACTTGTCCACTGTAAACATTTCTGCAATACCAATTCCAGATGGGATTGTGTGGGATAAAGTAATGTTTGATATATATGGTCCCACTGAATTGATTCAAATACCGTATGTCCTCAAATTATCAATGAATGATATTGTTATACCTGGCATTGTTTCTGATGATTGGGATGTGAAGACAGTAGATTCTATGCTAACGGATTTGCAATATTATACTGTCTATGACGCTGATGATGCTTACCAGTTTAGAGATAATCATGGTGACATATTTTGTTACAACTATTATGGACACCACTTTATTCATAAAGCTAGTAGCCCCAAGTCCATGTTTAATTATGTCCAATGGGAACATTGCTCGACTCCTCCACAGGGGAGTTCGAAAACGTATTATGATAAATTTGCATATTTTTCTGGGCATGATCAACGTAATGCTAAGTCCTACTATTTTAAAGTTGCACCGTATTCTAATAAGCAAATGTTATTGACCGATACTAAATTACTGTATTCCAATTTGTTTGTATCTAAACTTTCGGTCGAGGGATATGAATACTGGTTTAAAACTGTTGACTTGAAAAGTGTTTGGGGTTCGAAAAATTGGCAAATGCAAGGCAGGGACACGTTATTTAGAGCATGTATTATCCCTGTGCAGATGATTTTCCTCAATGACACAGTACAACAGACTAGCTGTTTGGGCTTAGCGACAATTAGGGAGTTGACTTTGCCTAGTATACCTGCCCCTTCTAAATTAAAAAATTGGCAGCACTATGTGAATGCTACTTTTAGTGACTTTACACATTGGGTCCAGAATGGTACGTTTAACACTTCATCGTTACATCCAGGCGGGTGGTTATTATGGCCTGTAGACACTAATATGTGTCATGAACGTTTTGTCACCTCTTCAGGGGGGTTCAGGACTAGTAGGGCAGACCCTCGTTACGTATCACCAGAACATGCTGATATTATAACTACATACAGTGTGGGGAAGCTTTGTCAGCAATGGTTGAAGTCATCCACGCTGGATGCAGTTAAGTCACATCTCACGTTACTGTCTAATGATACTGATTTACAAGATTTTTTGTCAGGTCCCAAAGTACCACAGAAGAAAAGGTTCTTATACGAGGTTTATAAGGAGATTTGGAAGCTTTCACAACAAGAGGCTGCAGCCCGGTTGAGGCAGATTGATCAGGAAAATCTGATGCAGACTTTGGGGGTCATTCTGAACCTGGCGGTCGGTGACCGCCAGGGTCACCGACCACGGGAGCACCGCCAACAGGCTGGCGGTGCTCCGTCGAGCATTCTGACCGCGGCGGTTCAGCCGCGGTCAGAAACGGAAAGTCGGCGGTCTTCCGCCGACTTTCCGCTGCTCGGGAGAATCCTCCATGGCGGCGGAGCACGCTCCGCCGCCATGGGGATTCTGACACCCCATACCGCCATCCTGCCAGGAACAGGATGGCGGTAGGGGGTGCCGCGGGGCCCCTGGGGGCCCCTGCAGTGCCCATGCCAATGGCATGGGCACTGCAGGGGCCCCCGTAAGAGGGCCCCACTGTGTATTTCAGTGTCTGCAATGCAGACACTGAAATACGCGACGGGTGCAAACTGCACCCGTCGCACATACCCACTCCGCCGGCTCCTTTCGGAGCCGGCTTCCTCGTGGGGAGGGGTTTCCCGCTGGGCTGGCGGGCGGCCTTCTGGCGGTCGCCCGCCAGCCCAGCGGGAAAGCCTGAATGGCCTCCGCGGTCTTTCGACAGCGGAGCGGCCATATGGCGGTTCCCGCGAGGCGGGCGGCTACCGCCGCCTGCCTCACTCGGAATCAGGCCCTTTGTCTGTTGTTGATAATGGCATGCATACCCTTTCTGACCGTGTTTACACGATTGACAGCATTGTTTCCTCTGCCATTGACATTATTAAATCGGACATGTCTTCTTTATATCATGGGCAGAGTCAGACGCGGTCCATCATGCAGCTGGGTTGGACTCTTCAGACCTTGAAGGCGGGTCGCGTTCCATGGCAGCACGTTCGTGCCAGAGAGATCTTTATCTCTTTTAATTTGACTCGTCAACAACAACTGATGGCTAAAATAGAAGCGACATATGTTATGTTAAATATTGAGAAATTAGAGAAACTGCCTTTCACGGTAGCTGAGATTCCGTCAGCTGAATGGTTGATACATGGGGTTATTAATTTGCCTATCTCTACTTTGCAATTTACTTCTTGTTTGAAGCACATTCCGTTGGGTAGATATGAACTATTGGGAGATAGTTACATACATGAGGTGTGGGACCTTCCCTTTCAGTACAGATGTGTTAATGGTTTGAAGGAGGTTTTTCTTAGCGGCAGCGAATGCGAAGCTTCTGTCAGCCATTCCTTGCACGGGGCGTGTAACGCTTTGATTGCTAACTTAGCTTGTTATCTGAAGGGAGTTCCAGTCCCGGTTATTAAAAACACTTTCCAGGTGCTTTCTAACGGCAGTTACATTGTTCTTAACAGCGAACGCTGCTGTGGCCTGCATGCCAGAATAGTTTACATCGTCGTTGTCAACAAGGCCGTTACGTGCTGCGGGAATGTGTTGTTTCCCCCCACTCAATTTAGGGAGGTAACGGACATCTGGCCTCATATTGCTACTTCCAAGGTTGATTTCGACAAGTTGAGTCGGCAAAAGCTTTATTGTTTCAAAAGCATGTGGCCCTTATATCTGCTAGCGAGACCTACGCACTTCAAGTGGCAAGGTCATCGGCGGAAATACAGTCCCTTTTGAATACTAACTTTCCAAATCACTTCGGTGAACTTGTGGGACGTATATTTAATGCATCCAGCACTGCTGGTATTGCACATTTTTTCAAAGTCGTTGGTGTTGGTTTTGCCCATACCTTCTCTTCCATATTCGGTTTGATAACTTCGGCTATACATTCTATTTTCGGAAGCATTTTTGGGGGTTTCCCGATTACTTTGGCTTTATTGGCTGGAGTCTTGCTGTTGTTGCTATTTTTTCGCAATGGCTGTCCCGTCACGACGAGATCCTGTACTGCTGCTCCCGTCAGCGCAGCTGTGTCGTGAACGCATGATGCAGCATTTTGGAGCGACACTCCTGGGATATTTGGAGTGTGACTGGTCTCTGTCATTCAGACCGGTTTTGGATTGTGTGCAACCCGTGTTTCGATGCCTTTGGTGCTCGTTTGAACATGCACTGGCTCTCTGTCTCTCATTGTAGCGCCCTCCAATGGTCGATACTGATCTGTTGATGTTCCCGAGTAGGGCTCATTCCCAGACTTGTGTACTACAGATGCGCTTGCTTCGTGAGGCAGTTTATGAGATTCCCTTCCTGGAGGAAGATGGTATTGTCTCTTTCATAGGCCCTGCACGGGATGCCGCCCTGAATGATTTTGGGGCTTTGGATCACACCTGCTCCATGGTACTTTGTGGCGTGGATCTTCCAATATTGACATATATCGAGGTGGAGGAACTCCTGCGTTCTATTGCTTCTATCTGACGATTGGATTTTTACGATATTGACACTATGTTGGATTTGGCTTTATGGTCACGTGTTACCTGAATTTATGACTTTGTTGTCTTCTCACCTTGTCGAAATAATTGTTTTCGGTATTGTTTATATTTGGGGCATCTTTTTATATTATTGGAACCACTTGCTACCGACAAGGGGAGGGTGTAGTGTGTTTAGTTTTACGTGTTCATTCCGCTTTAGCTTCAGGCTTTAGGCCTTTGTGCGCTTTGCCTTGATTATATTTTATTCATTTGCTGACAGCTTAGAGCCTCTGTGCACTTTGCTCTACTTGCTTTTTATTAAGCTTCGTACTGTTATTTTTCAAATAGCCAGTTCTACGGTGTTGATTTTTATTCATATCACACTGTTTTGCCTACTTCAGCACTGGAGTTCTCCATAACATATTTACTCTGTGCTTCAGTCAAGGATACAGTCTGGTACATTGCCGATAGACGTGGTAGGAGTTTAGACTCGGCATTCCTGCATAGGGACATTTTGTGATCACGATGACATGTTAGTTATAAAATCACTTCCTTGTCCCAATACACGCAAGAGGGAGATTCCGACCAGGGAACCACAACTAGACGCTGACTGCCTCGTTGCAGATGCTGAACCAAGAACAGGTCTTTGCTCAGGTATGAGGGCTGATGTCTCCACAGTGATTCTAATAGGCAAGCTAGAAGCTTAACATGCTGTGCTCTAAATAGAACAAGCAGAGGGAGAGTAGAAACTGTTTGACAATATGATAGCTTTGTTCCTATGTTTTACTCTCCTGGTGACTATTACAATCCTACTGTGTTGTATCGTTCTGGTTATTGCGGCTCACGCCTTAATATCTAAAATACAGTCGTTTTATTAAAAAACATTATATAAAACTTATACTGTCTTTGTCATTTGTATATGAGATCATATTGGAAATAAGAGAGTTGGTTTGGATCTGAGTAACCACGACTTCCCTGAGAAGTTCCAAAGATGTCATGCGCTCGGCTGCCAAATCATTCCTTCCACATGGGAGAAATGAGGCACTGCTAGTTAGCCGGAGCAAAAACCGGATTTAGGGTGACAGAGTTCTTTACACGTGGGTCAGACTCAGTCCCCCACACCGTTATAGATCCTGCTACCTAGAAATCCAGTAGTCTCATTTAGAATAATGAGAGCCCACGCGATACCTTTTCGTGGGGTCATTTAGCCCACAAATATTTACTGTAGCTATATGTAAATTATTACTTTATCCCATTTAAATCACTATCAGCAACTACCTAAATCATAACAAAACTAATCTTAAATATGCAATATTCCAACAATACTCTACTGTGCATCTTTCCCCCTTTAAACCTACCCAACCCAATCCACCCCCCAGTGCCAACACCCAAAACCATCCAAACCACCTGCTCCCCAGCCCTCACCAACCCCAACCCTCCCCAAACCCCACCAAATGAGACAGCCAGACTGAAGGTCTGTAAGCTGGAAAAGGTCCCCCCCCTTTAAGGGCTCCAAAAACAAACTCTTATCCTAGGGTCCAAAATCAATACTACCACAGAGCTACAGAAAAAAATAAGCAACGTAATCAAATAAAGGAAATAAGTAACCACAATATCAATAACAATAACCAGCCACAGAATACACAGATCTAATAATCAAATAATCCAAAATACTGTAAGAATTTCCCCATTAAACTCAGTTGAGTCAAGGATATGCGAAGGCTCTCAGGGCCCTGATAAAATCCATGGGGCCACCTGCAACAACAGGGTGGGGAAGGATGGCTGCTCTGGACAAGGTGGTTGGAGGAAATGTTTATTCGCTATCGGATCAATCCAGGGATGCGGATAATTCCAATACCAGTTCCTCAACAGATTGGGAGATTTATAATAGCTCCATCGCCCCCTCGACTTCTACGTTGAGGCGGACTGCGATTAAACGTCAGGAAGGGCTGATAGAGGCGGATTTCTCAACAGCTAACCCGGACAAGTCCAGTGAGAAGAGAAAAAAGAAAAAAGCTGCGAGTAGGGTAAGAACAATGTTGTGGGATTATACAGGTACTCAACAACCACAGCATAACTCAGACGATATGTGTGAGGGACCGGGAGCTCTGTTATTGACGCTGTTCGTGAGGGGGCCCCTCCTTCTTTGCATCTTACTTATCAAACTATGATGGCACAACATAAACAGATACCAGGCGATAATAAGAAAGCCAGGGTTGCCACCAAGCAGCTGCAAGCCGCAGTAAGCAAGATTGCAAAGACCTGCTCACAGATTGGGGAGGGTATTGCTATGATTGAGATTCGGGCTAACGTGTTAGAAGCGGAATTGGGGACGGTGGCACAACAGTCTGCCATGCATGACACTCAACTTATAGATATCCAGTGGAAGATAGAGGATTTTGAAAACCGGCAACGCTGCAATAATTTGCATATCTTTGGGATACAAGAAGGAGCAGAAGGCCGTGATCCAAGGGCTTTTATAGTTGGGATAATCAGTGCTGCATTTCCTGATTTGGCCGGCTGGGACTGGGAGAAAGAGATATAAAGAGCCCATCGGTTCCCACTGTATTTGAAGAAGCAACGACTGGTGGGGTAAACTGTGGCAAATCAACCGCAATCTAGGGTCATTATTGTTTATTTTGGCAACTATTTGCTGCGTCAAGCAATTTTTGAGAAAGCCCGCCCTGACTCCAAAATTAATTGTGAGGGTTGTACTTTTTTTACCCTCCCAGATTTTTGCCATGCCACAGTGGAAAGACGCTGGCGTTTGAGACAAATGATAAGCCCCTATCAGGAGAAGGGGGCAGAGGCTTAATTATTGAATCCTGCTCGCCTTAAGATGATATATGACGGCACATACCACTTTTTTTCCTCTGAGATTAAGGCTAAAGAGTACTTAGAATCCCTGGTTTCTAATGGCTTCTGCTTCTCTTGGGGGCAGATCAGCCTAAAAATAAGAGGACGATCTGCCCCCAAGGGGGGCAGACATGGAGTAAAATATAATGCTCCCTTAGGGGAGTGACCGTTGCCCAAGGGGCTGCTCCCCTACATATAAACACACACACAGAAACAAAATCCATGGTGCCTAGTGGCATTCCGGCACTAGGAATGCTGAAAGAGACATCGAGGGAAAGGAAAAGCGTTCCTTTCCCCTGATGCCTCTTTCTCTGCAACCCCCCGACCCCAGCCAGAGGAGAAACTCTCCTCCTCTTCTGAAGAGATGCTGGAAGCAATGTGGCTTCCAGCGTGTCTGGCACCCTCTGATGATGTCAGCGCGATCACATGCTGATGTCATTAGAGGGGGGGTCCAGGGTGGAAGGGGAAGCAATTCCCCTTCCAGCCCTGCCCTGATGGGGTTGGGGGAGGCCCTATGGGGGAGCTCAATTTTGCTTTGCTCAATGGGTATATTCACCAGCTGTCTTGGGATTTACTTTGCAAATGAGCTTTACATTGTGCTCTCTTCTTTTCCTGTTGTGTTTTGGCTTCTGTTATTGTTACTGGAAATCGAACAAGCATGTGACATATTACAAAAATGAGGACCTTATGGGATTTGGTGTACAGCTGTCAGTAGAACTAATGGTAACTCAGCGCTTTGCAATGCGCTCCATGGTAATGGAGGTCATGCATGTGTGGCATGTGAATGTTGTGACATTGTGGTACAGACGTATTCTGATAAATAGACTGTTTCATATTCACTCATCAGCAGGTTATACCTTTGTTTTTCTATTCCTGTTCAGATCATAGAAATTCATGCATGGCTACAATGAGCAGCCACAAGGAGCATTAAACAAACTGACAGATCTTCTCTGAAGATATATCCTAAGTGGCACACTTGGCATGGTTGTTTATGTAACACAGAAAACTGAAAACTCTCATGTGTAAGGAAAGCAAAGGGCTTTCTTTTTTCTTTTTTTTTTCAAAGTAGGTCACCGGACTACATTTTAAAGATTAAGACATGTTGTGTTTCGATTGTTTACAGTGCAAACAATCAAAAACAGAGTGGTAGATGTTTGTAACAAGCCCTTATATTGGGGAATGGGTGACTAGACTCACACTTTCAGCCACAGGATCACAAGCCCTCTGGATGGAGAAATATAGGATCCCATCCACAAAGCCATTTGGGCCCTAAATTTAATGGCTGGATTTGCACCTGTCAGGAATCTACAGAAAGGTACCTAGAAGATGTAAATGTATTCAATACTACGTAATTAACACTAAGGGGGTCATTCCAACCCTGGCGGTCGGTGTTAAAGCGGCGGCCAACCCGCAAACAGGCAGGCGGCCAAAAAAATGGAATTCTGACCCTGGTGGGAACCGCCAACACAGACCGCCACTTTAACACTCCGACCGCCACGGCGGGACAAACAAACAGCGCAGCGGTCACCGCCAACAGACAGGCGGCAGACAATGTACCGCCCACACTATCACAACTCACCAATCCGCCCCCTTTTCCGGGGCGGGAGCCCCGCCGATAAAAACACGGCGGAAACAGACTACGAACGGGAAAACGCTCACCCTACACACTCCACGAGGAATCTGGACAGCATGGAACCAGAACTTCACATCCTACCAGCAATTGTCTACTGCTCCTCTACCAGGAGCACGAACGCCGGCGCAGAAGACAACGGTGAGTACTGCACCTACGACACAGGGGAGTGGGGAGGAGAAAAGAATACGGGCACACACATACGCGACACACACCCCCCCCCAACTACCTCCACAACAATGCAGAGCAACAACTCAGAGTGACACCCCCCAAACCCGCCGGAAGAATGCAAAGACAAAATAATATGTTATTGGAATTCAAATATATTGTAAGTAAATAAGTAAGTCGAACATCCCATAACTATATACACATATGTAAATTGTCCCATCAAAATTGGCTTTCTGTCATTGTACGTGGGCCAATGGTCCTCAACACATGGGCAAAGCCCACACATGAGACCCGAATCCATTGGAGAGAACACTGCAGGAGCATCAGATAGGAAAACTACAGGCACCTCAGGGGGAAGGAAAGGGGAGGCACCTCAGCTAAATGAGTCCACGACGGGCCTTCCTGGGCTCTGTTCAATCCTGGGGAGTGCAAAGCCACAGTCTCTCGAGTCCAGACAGTGGGTGGCTTGCCCACTGTTCAATCCTGGGGAGTGCAAAGCCACAGTCTCACAAGTCCCTACAGTGGGTGGCTTGCCCACTGTCCCATCCTGGGGAGTGCAAAGCCACAGTCTCACAAGTCCCTACAGTGGGTGGCTTGCCCACTGTGGCATCCTGGGGAGTGCAAAGCCACAGTCTCTCAAGTCTCTACAGTGGGTGGCTTGCCCACTGTGCCATCCTGGGGAGTGCAAAGCCACAGTCTCACAAGTCCCTACAGTGGGTGGCTTGCCCACTGTGCCATCCTGGGGAGTGCAAAGCCACAGTCTCTCAAGTCCCTACAGTGGGTGGCTTGCCCACTGTGCCATCCTGGGGAGTGCAAAGCCACAGTCTCTCAAGTCTCTACAGTGGGTGGCTTGCCCACTGTGCCATCCTGGGGAGTGCAAAGCCACAGTCTCTCAAGTGGATGACAGACTCCAGCGGTACTGGAGGAGTCTTGGTGCCCAGAGTGTATCGTGCAGCCCTGTCCGACACTGATCCGGGCCTGCCCCTTCTGCCAATGTGTCAGCGGTGCTTGAGTTGAAGGGCCCAGCGGAGCGGTGCTTGAGAGGAAGGGGCCAGCGGAGCGGTGCTAGAGTTGAAGGGCCCAGCGAAGCGGTGCAGAGACGGCGGTGCCCAGCGGAGCGGTGCTTGAGAGGAAGGGCCCAGCGGAGCGGTGCTAGAGTTGAAGGGCCCAGCGGAGCGGTGCAGAGACGGCGGTGCCCAGCGGAGCGGTGCTTGAGTTGAAGGGCCCAGCGGAGCGGTGCTTGAGAGGAAGGGCCCAGCGGAGCGGTGCTTGAGAGGGAGGGGCCAGCGGAGCGGTGCTAGAGTTGAAGGGGCCAGCGGAGAGGTGCAGAGAGCGGCGGTGCCCAGCGGAGCGGTGCTTGAGAGGAAGGGCCCAGCGGAGCGGTGCTTGAGAGGAAGGGCCAAGCGGAGCGGTGCTTGAGAGGAAGGGCCCAGCGGAGCGGTGCTAGAGTTGAAGGGCCCAGCGGAGCGGTGTAGAGACGGCGGTGCCCAGCGGAGCGGTGCTTGAGAGGAAGGGCCCAGCGGAGCGGTGCTAGAGTTGAAGGGCCCAGCGGAGCGGTGCTAGAGTTGAAGGGCCCAGCGGAGCGGTGCAGAGACGGCGGTGCCCAGAGGAGCGGTGCTTGAGAGGAAGGGCCCAGCGGAGCGGTGCTAGAGTTGAAGGGCCCAGTGGAGCGGTGTTTATCTTGAAGGGCCCTGTTCAGCGGGGCTTGTCTTGAAGGGCCCTGTTCAGCGGTGCTTGTCTTGAAGGGCCCTGTTCAGCGTTTCTTGAGACGGCGGTGCCCTGTTCAGCGGTGCTTGTCTTGAAGGGCCCTGTTCAGCGGTTCTTGAGACGGCGGTGCCCTGTTCAGCGGTGCTTGTCTTGAAGGGCCCTGTTCAGCGGTGCTTGTCTTGAAGGGCCCTGTTCAGCAGTTCTTGAGACGGCGGTGCCCTGTTCAGCGGTGCTTGTCTTGAAGGGCCCTGTTCAGCGGTGCTTGTCTTGAAGGGCCCTGTTCAGCGGTTCTTGAGACGGCGGTGCCCTGTTCAGCGGTGCTTGTCTTGAAGGGCCCTGTTCAGCGGTGCTTGAGACGGCGGTGCCCTGTTCAGCGGTGCTTGTCTTGGAGGGCCCTGTTCGCGGTTCTTGAGACGGCGGTGCCCTGTTCAGCGGTGCTTGTCTTGAAGGGCCCTGTTCAGCGGTTCTTCACATGTGTCTCCAGGGCACCAGATCCGGCCAATATATGGTGTTCTCTCGCCATCCGACTTCTCGCTTGCGGGGCCCTCCTGTGCTGGTGTCCCGTGCCCGTGGGTGTACTCCTTCACCCCCAGAATGGGGCAGGTGGGGCACTCCTGGGCAGCTCACCTGCTGCCGGACTTGTCGGCCGTGCTGCCCTTGCCATCCTTGCCTGATCCTCTGTGGCCCTTGCCTCCCTTTGGAGATGTGCCAGGTGGCACCCCACTTCCTGACGGTGCCAGGGTGGTGCCTGTGGAGGCTGCCGTCTCTGTCTTCTCGCGCCGGCCCTTGCCTTTTTTGGATTTATTCCCAGGGGGTGGGCTGGCTGTCCCTTTGCTGCTGGCCGATGTAGCTGCCCTCGAAGGTGGTGGACTCCAATATCCCTGGACTATGGTCCTTGTAGGTCCAGCGGTTGTGGTGGCTGAGGTGCTGATTGGACTTTTACGAGATGGAGGGGGTGGGTCAAGTGATGGAAAGAGGTTAATTTTGGAGAGGAAAAACTTTTTAGAAGCAATGGGAAGGGTAGGTGCAGTGGGTATGGGAGTGGAGGAAGAGGATGTGGTTGTAGGAGAGTCAAGTGTGCTGTCTTTGGGTGCAGGTGCTTGTGACGGAGGCTGTCGTGAGGTGGATGGCTGTTGGGTGGGTGGCTGCCTGTGTTTGTGTGGTTTGGAAGAGGGGGTGACAGACACACTGGGAGAGGACACAGGGGACGTGTAAATGGCAGTGGGGGTGGTGACTGCACGTGTGTGGAGTGTTCTGGTGGGTGTGCTGGTGATGGACGTAGTGGCTGATGAAGTGGTGCATGCAAGTGTGAGTGGAGACGTCACAGGGAGGGAGGAGGGAGACGAGGAGGAGGGGGACACAGAGGAGGCAGTGGCTGTTGGCATGTCTGCATGTGGATGTTGCTTGTGTGAATGCTTGTGGGATGTGTGGTGCTTATGTTTGGATGAGCTGACCTTGGGTGTTGAGGTGTGTGCAGGCTGGTCTGTAGGTGTGTCTGGGATAGGCAGAGGAACAGGGGAGTGGGACTGGGTGGAGGGAGTTGGAGGAGGGAGGCAGGAGACAGGGACAATGGCTGCCGTCAGTGCTGAGGCCAGAGCGTTGAACGATCGCTGATGGGCAGCCTGACCCGAATGAATGCCCTCCAGGTATGCATTGCTCCGATGCACCTCCCTTTCCACCCCCTGGATGGCATTCAAAAGGGTAGACTGCCCAACAATGAGCGTCCGGAGGAGGTCAATGACCTCCTCACTGAGGGCAGCAGGGGTAACTGGGGCAGGGCCTGAGGTGCCTGGGGCGAAGGAGATGCCCGCCTTGGTGTGCGAGTGGGCACGGGCGAACGCTGAGGGGCTGCTTGGAGGGCGGAGCTGGTGCGCTGGGTGGCGGCTGTGCCTGTTGTTGCGGTGGGCACGGATGTTGCCGCCACCACAAGGGAGCTCCCTTCCGAGGACGTGTCGGTGTCGCTGATGTCTCCCGTTGTGGAGCCCCCCTCGCCCTCCGTCTCACTGGTGAAATCAGAGACCGTTGTATGGCCCTCCGGGGCCATGTGAGATGCAGCTCCCTCGTGCTCTAATGCCACTTCTCCTCCGCCAGATGATGCTAATGCACACATGAACAGGAAGAGCAGACCAAAAAAGGGGGGGGGAGAAATAAAGACATGTTGAGTGCATGCATTGGCAACACAGTTGGTGGAGAGGACAGACACAGAAGAAGACTTGGACTACAAGCCAATGGACGACATCTGCACACATAGGTGACACAAGGCCATGGATAGCTGTACTTGGCACTTTACAGAGGTGGAGGGAGGGGGCACTGGGCCATGCCTTACGGAGGGGACTAGCCTACAGAAATCGCCCTGGCCTAGGGATACCCACATCCCTCCTCCCCCACCCAGACACCTCCACTGCGCGCTGAGATAGCAGAATGTGCTTGTACTCACCCCCTTGTGTCTGCTGTGATGTCCTCACGCGCCCATCCAAATCTGGGTAGGCCACCGCCAGGATCCGAGACATCAGTGGGGTCAATTGACGAGTGGCACCCCTCCTACGTTGGGAGGCCATCCCCAGCAGAGCCTCCGCGGTCTTTCTGCTCCCGCGGCGGATGTCCTCCCACCTCTTGCGGCAGTGGGTGCCCCGTCTGTTGTGGACCCCCAGGGTCCGGACGTCCTTGCCGATGGCACGCCAAATGTCGACTTTCTGATGGGCGCTGACCTATGTGACACGTACAGGGAGAGAAACTAAAATATCATCATTTTCTGCATGCTCGATGTGAGTGTCCCCCCATCCCCACCCTTGCCATGTGGCACATGCTCTCATCTGTCATTTGATGCATGCCTCATACGCTCCCCTCCGCACCATCGTTCATTCACCCCACTCAACCCAGGCATTGCCCACAAAGCATGGTCCCAGTGTACTAACCTGTTGGTCTGGAGGACCGTAGAGTAGCGCATACTGGGGGAGGACCCCATCCACGAGTTTCTCCAATTCTTCAGAAGTGAAGGCAGGGGCCCTTTCCCCAGTCGCAGCAGCCATTGTCTCTTCCAGACCGAGGTCACAGCAGCACTTGCAGTATAGGTCCTCTCCTGTGGATGATCAGGTCTCGAGTGATTAAGCTGATAGAAAATGGCGGTCACGCCCGCGGCGGTGCGTACCGCGGCGGTGCGTACCGCGACCGCCGGCGCACTTCGTCATTGGCTCCTGAAACCCATAGGGTTCTATGTTAACCAATGCGGCTTTGCACCGCGGTCTTCGACCGCCTACCGCCACGGTGTGCCACGCCAATGCATTGACCTCACATCCCATTGTCACACTTCACAGGTCAGGCAGCCGCCATTTCAAGGGCCCACATGGCTTAATTTCTACTGCGTCACACAGGCCTAGGCCTTGCATTGCCACTCATACAAGCCATTCAATGCATAGTGAATCGTGTACTGTGCAAGCTGTGGGAACGTACCTGTGGTTTGCTTGACTCTGTGCTCCGTGTTGTCCTTCCTAGGCACCGTCCGCTGGGACTTGCAAGGAGATGGAGGAATGTTCCCGTGTACAGACCGCTGGTGGACCTGTCGACAATGGAAGAAAGTCATGTCATACTGACATACAGACTTGACCGAGCCACTATACAGGAACTGTGTGCCCAGCTGGAGCCAGACCTGATGTCACCCATTCGCCAACTCACAGGGATTCCCCCTCTGGTGCAGGTTCTGTCAGTACTCCATTTTTTGGCAAGTGGATCATTCCAAACAACAGTGGCCATTTCATCAGGGATGTCTCAGCCTTTGTTTTCTAAGGTTTTGTCCAGAGTGTTGTCTGCCCTGATGAAATACATGCGGAGCTATATTGTTTTCCCTGAGGTGGGCGATTTGGCTACAGTGAAGGGTGATTTCTAAGCCCTTGGACATATTCTCAACATCATTGGTGCCATTGATGGGACCCATGTGGCTTTGGTTCCCCCCAGTGAAAGTGAACAGGTGTACAGGAACAGAAAAAGTTATCATTCAATGAATGTCCAGGTGGTCTGTTTGGCTGACCAGTACATCTCCCATGTAAATGCCAAGTTCCCTGGGTCAGTGCATGACACGTACATCATGCGAAATAGCAGCATCCCTTATGTGATTGAACAGCTACAGAGACACCCTGTGTGGCTAATTGGTGACTCTGGTTACCCCAACCTGTCGTGGCTACTGACCCCAGTGAGGAATCCCCGGACCAGGGCAGAGGAACGGTACAATGAGGCCCATGGGGGGACTAGGAGGGGGATCGAGTGGACCTTCGGCCTCCTGAAGGCCAGGTTTAGGTGCATGCATATGACAGGTGGATCCCTAATGTACTCACCGAAGAAGGTGTGCCAGATCATCGTGGCCTGCTGTATGCTTCACAACCTGGCTTTGCGACGCCAGGTGCCTTTCCTGCAGGAGGATGGTCCAGAGGGTGGTGTTGTGGCAGCTGTGGAGCCTGGGGAGAGTGAAGAGGAGGAAGACGACCGGGATGACACAGATAACAGGGACACAGTGATACAACAGTATTTTCAATAACACACAGGTACGAATCAACACCGCCATTTTACATGTACTTACAGTCTCCTGCCTCTCTACTGTCGGAGTTTCCCCCCAGTTTATGTTAACTGAGTTGTGACTTTCCCTTCCGTTTTCAGAGATGTGGGCCCCACTGCGTGACCTCTGCTTTGATTGCCCATGGACTACAGCTGTGTGACAGTGGTATGTTGTCATCACAATGTAACTGAACATTTTGGCACCGTTATGTCTAATACATTTGTTCAAAATACAAGCAGACTCCAGATAATTTTAGTGCAATAAGTGATTTTATTTAAGTGCTAAATTTAGGGACATGATTGATAATCGGTGATGGGTGATGGTGGAGTAATGTCCATGGCAGAGTCCAGATTTTCAGTCTCACAGGTGCATTGTCCATATGCCTGTGGAAGGATGGAGCAGGGGCAGTTTAAGGTTGGACAGGGTGACAATGTGGGACAGTGGGATGACATCAGGGGGTATCCTTTGCTGGCGGGGGTCTTGGCATCCTACTCTGTCTTCTTCCGAGATCTCAGGCCCCGCTTGCAGGGTGGTTCTTCTTCTGCAGCAGGTGGGGTTCTGGTGGCCTGTTGTTGTGTGGGGGCCTCCTGTCCACTAGCGCCGGCGGAGGTGGTCGCCGGTTCTTGGTCCATGCTAGTGACAGGGGCCCTTGGTGGTGCCACATGGTCCTGCAATGTGGTGACAATCTGGTTAAGAGCCACGACGATGGTCCCCATTGCGGAACTAATGGCTCGGAGTTCTTCCCTGAACCCCATGTACTGTTCCTCCTGCAGTACCTAGATCTCCTGGAACCTGGCCAGTACCGAAGCCATCGTCTCCTGGGAGTGGTGGTATGCTCCCATGATGGAGGAGAGGGCCTCGTGGAGAGTGGGTTCCCTGGGCCTGTCCCCCCCCTGTCGCACAGCAGCCCTCCCAGTTCCCCTGTTTCCCTGGGCCTCTGTCCCCTGGACCGTGTGCCCACTACCACTGCCCCCAGGTCCCTGCTGTTGTTGGGGTGGTGGGTCAACCTGGGTGCCCTGTAGTGGTGGACACACCGCTGATTGACGTGTCCTGGAGACAGAGGCATGGGCCCGCTGGGTGGGAGCTGTGCTGGTGTTCCCAGAGGGGGGTAGGTCTGCTGTGGCCTGTGGCTGTGTGAGGGGAACCGACTGTCCCGAGGTCCCCGATGGGCCGTGCTGGTCATTAGGGTCCAGGGAGACAGAGCTGCTGTCATCACTGGGGGCCTCTTCTGGGGGTGGGATGGACATTTCTGGACCCTCCTGGGCGGTGTGGTGGCATTCGGGTCCTGCAGGGGTATAAGAGTATGGTTATTGCTTCTGTGTGTGCCATAGTGTGCAATGGGTGGGTGGCCGTGTACCCCAGTGCTGACATTCCCTTGTGGGGGCTGTTGTGACGGTGGGTTGTGGGGGAGATGGGCATGTGCAGTGGGCATGCTTTGGTGATGGGTGTCCATGCTTTGTGGACGCATGCAGGGCTAGGTGTTGGGATGGGTGGGTTGTGATGGTGAGCCATTTGCAAGGAGTTGGTGTGATGGGGGTGGGGGTGAGGGTGGGGGTATGATTTGCCATGCAGGTGGGGTGGGGGGACTGAAGTAGTGAAGATTTGACTTACCAGAGTCCATTCCTCCAGCTACTCCTGCGAGGCCCTCAGGATGCAGGATGTGCAAGACTTGCTCCTCCCATGCTGTAAATTCTGGGGGAGTAGGTGGGGGTCCGCCGCCAGTCTTCTGCACCGCGATGTTGTGCCTTGATACCATGGAACGCACCTTCCCCCGTAGGTCGTTCCACCGCTTCCTGATATCGTCCCGATTTCGTGGATGTTGTCCCACAGCGTTGACCCTGTCCACTATTCTTTGCCATAGCTCCATCTTCCTGGCAATGGTGGTGTGCTGCACCTGTGTTCCGAAGAGCTGGGACTCTACCCGAACTATTTCCTCCACCATGACCCTGAGTTCTGCGTCAGAAAACCAGGGGTGTCTTTGGGGTGCCATGGGGTGGTGTGGATGAGGTGTGGGGTGGTGTATGTGTTGTAGAGTGTGGTGAGTGTGGTTGTGTGTGGTGTTTTGTGCGTGAATATTGTGTGGGTGATGTTGGGATTTACCTCTGTGTGATGGTGTACTCTATTCTGTGCTGTCTCTCTCTGGCCTTCAGTCGCAATTGTGGTCGTAAGGGTTTGTGGGTGATGTGGGTGTGTGTTTTATAGTTAATTGGGTGTGTGGGAGTGTTGTGTGTATGTGTCTCAGGTGTGTGTATTTCAAATTGTCCAATGTCGGTGTTTTTTGGAGCTGTATGTGTATTTTGAGCGCAGCGGTGTGTACAGCCAATGGAATGCCGCGGTTGAAAGACCGCTGCGGGGATTTGTGGGTCGGAATGGCATGGGCGTATTTCTGTTGGCGTGACGGTGGAGGTTTGGTCATCGCCAGTTTTTCGCTGGCCGTTGGTGTGTGGACTTTTGTTGATGTCAGGTTTTTGGCGGTTTGCCAGTTGCGGGTCAGAATGACCGTGGCGGTTTACCGTGACCGCGGCGGTGTTATGGCGGTCTTCTGACCGGCGGTAAGCGCCTTTTACCGCAGAGGTCAGAATGACCCCCTAAGTCTGCATACAATTCTGCAGCAGTAACTCCCATGCCAGGGGTGGGAGGGCATATCAATGTGTTATTTGTCTTGTGGGTTTGTAAAGGCCCAAAGGGCAAGTGTTTGTATTGTTGCATCCTCCCAAGCCTGGGAGCATGCACAAGAACACGCCACACAAGAAGGTTGTATCTAATATCTTTATTCCTCAGAGTACAACATTCATCTAACTTCTAAATGTTTTGTAACCATTAACTTTTTGCTAAGGTGCTGGTGTAGTGGATAGAGGAGGCTCAGCCAACCTTTATATACACAGCAAACAAGACGAGAGACTAAGTCAGCACAGGACCCCACCAATGTTAATTTAATAAATGTTGCATACGTGCAAAACAGAAGTGGTATAGAAGAGCCTTTAACGATGAGGAGGCATTTTACGAAGCAGAGTTGGTCCTTCTCTGGAGGTTGTTAAGGTGAGACATGTTCAAGAAAGGGTTCATATAGTCAGTACAGATTGTTGATGTATCCCCTTGGGGCAACATTTTTGCAAATTGTTCATATGTTTCTGATGTATAAGTTATATCAAAGTAACAAGAAAAGACATTCCTTATCCCATATGTTATTTGTATGATTTAGGAGCCCTTACTTAAAAATTGTAGATACTCCCTGCGCTTTCATGAAATTGCTGTTGGTCATGTTATAATTAACGGAAGTGATGCAGTTTGAAGCAAGAATTGTTTAAAACAATCTTTTCAGAGTGGCATAAGGACACCCTATGGCATCATTAATTCTTCTACAGTAGGTTATATGGCTATTGCAAGTCACTGATGAGTTCTGTGACCAGGCTGAAGGATGAGTGCCTCTATCTCGTCATGGTACTCCTAAGAAACTCAAAATTGTGATGTACGGTTAGGGGTATTCAATTCCATATAATACATAGCCATAATGCCACAATTACTATCCTTTCCTCTTTTCTTTCCAGAATTTCTAGTTGGGACTGTGTAATGTTACACAGTTTCTGCCAGCCCTGAATTTTAAGTCCAGCACATTCTGCATACTCATTTGAGCCCAAGGACTTTATGAAGGTATCACATTTGAAATGGCACCTCTTGGAAACTATGGAACTGCTTTTTTTAAGCACAAAAAAACCCTAGCCACAGTGATTAAAAACCTAATTAAAATATTTTTTCATAAACAACATACTCAATGTACCAATTTGGAAATGGATCCTTCCTTTCCAAAGCTGTGCCACACTGATTTTTTTTCCTGATAATTTACATCTGCTTCTCAGTGTCTTGCTGGTCATGTGAGGTGTGATTCAGTGGTCTGTGTTGATCTCTTCTAGAGAAGAGGTGTCATGCTACCAGTCAGTTACCACTAAGACAAGGTCACAGAGACAAGCTGGTTCCTCAGATCTATCCGAATTTGTTGGGCTATTGGCTTGTAGAGACCAGAGAACAACCTCTCCTAGCTCATAAGAAGTAGGAGTTTGCATTGTTTATTTGTTTCTGTTACACAGAGTGTGTGCTTCGTCAGTTCACACCTTCATCCACCACAATTTCAGAGGGATGGTGGTTATCACTTTATGCTGCTAAGAAGCAGGTGGCATAAATATGTCAGTACTCATGTTCGAGCAAGTAGTAGTACAGTTTTCTTTTTACAGGCACTTTCTGATTTCAGATTGTGCATGTAATAAGAAAAGTAGTTACAGAATATTATAAACAATTAACACTCACTCATGTTTTAAAATAATATTTATATATAACCTCACCTTTCAGAAACAATATGTATATGATACAGTATTGAAAGAATATGTTATGATTGATTATACTGAAACATATTTTATCCAAATATCAACTTGATACCTATTGATTAAATAAATGTTCAAATCATTTACAACATAGCCACCCAATTACAATAAGAGTTCAATACAGATATAACTAAATTGGTAGTGACTAAATATTAAGTGAGAACAAGTGAAATGTCTGAAAACATTGTGCTTTCACATGATCTTCCAGTGTGAATAAGATAGAGAAAAGGAACAATGCAAAATGTACAGAGTGTTAGTATAATAGAAAAACAAAAAAATGAAAGGGATTGTGTTAGTCCTGACAGCCTTAGGGTGATCTTCCTCCCATCTTTTTGTGCCTGCCTCCTTCACATTTCTGACCTCATTTTTGCTGGCTTTATGACTGTGTGCACTTTACCACTGCTAACCAGAGTTAAAATGCTTGTGCTGTCTCCCCAAATCATGGTCACATTGGCTTAACCTCAACTGGCATATTTAATTTACTTATATGTCCCTAGTAAGGTGCACTATATGTGCCCAGGGCATGTAAATTAAATGGCACTTGTGGGCCTGCAGCACTGATTATGCAACCCACTTAAGTAGCCCTCTAACCATGTCTGCTATTGCCAAGCCAGTGTGTGCAGTTTTGCACTGCCACGTAGACCTGGCAAAAAAATACATTTTTATAGGTCCTGGTATTGACAAACTCCCAAAGTCATTTTTCAGTACAGCAATGCCTATCTCTCCCATAATACAGTATTGGAATTACTTTATTACATCTTATAAGTGTAAGTCACAACCTGGAAGATATAGCTTTGTCAAGTTTGGTGTCTCTGGACTCATTAATTGAAATCACAACTTATGGTGAAGTCGGATTTTTAATTACAGCTCTGAAAATGCCACATTTAGAAGGTTGGCATTTTCTTACTTTAGCCATCTGGTGCCTACTGCCTGTCTCCAATATATGTCTGGGGAAGGGTGACAGCTGGGCTTGTGCGTTCCCTCTAGACAGCCACACACAAAAGGAGCTTAGGTGTGACTGATGGGTCATCCACAGTCTGATGGGCCATCCTGGAATGGATGGGAGGGATGGGCTGACACACCTGAATGGGCAGTGAACTGCCCAACTCAAAGTGCTGCATACCTGCCTGTAGTGAGTCTGGAGCCAGGGCAGGAAGGGAGGACCTCTGTGCACTTCAAAGACCTTTCTTTGAAGTCTCCCCCACTGCAACGGCACAACTGGGTATAGGTATTGGACCTTTGACACCAACTCAGTACACTTTTGGGCCTGTGGACACTGTCAGGAAGAAGAACTGTTGTGCTGCTACAAGGACTGCCACTCTGCTGAGCTCCTACTTTGCTAGACTTCTGCTTTGAAGAGCTGACCTGCTGCCTGCTGCCCTCTTGCTTGGGGAAGGAGAACTGAATCTGCAAACTACATATTGAACCCAGGATCCCGTAATGACACCGAAGGCTAGTCTGCTGGCCTTCTCATTCGAGGCTCAGGGACATAACAGGCTCCCCACAGCTCCTGGATGCATCTTCAACAACTTCCTGACCCCTACGAGGCACCTCTCAGGTCTCGGGCCCTTGGAAGTGGTTTTTCACTTCTGAAATCAAGCTTTTCAGCTCTTTGAGACCACGAACAGACCCACTCACACGGAACAGTACCACTCGTCCGGAGAATCAGCACCAGCCATCGCAAGTTCGTCTCTTCATACAGCAAGTATCACTGTACGCCATCGCAAGGCTCCAGCCCATCTGTCCACTATGCCTCGACTGCTGTTTATGCCCTCAGACCACCGCCAGCGAGCCTCTTGTGCTCCCAGCGAACTTCTTCCCCGTGAACAGGATTCTTGGCCCAATCCAACTCTTTGGTTATATGACGGAACCACACATGCCATACATGCTTTTGTATCAGAGCCGGTACAACACAGGTAGTGTTACTATGTAGGATTTTACAACAACTATACCTTTACCAAGCATGCCTTTACAACTAATTTCATTGTAAAGGCATGAATGGTAAAGGCATATACGTGGTAAAGGTTTTGCAAGTATGTGTAAGTATTTTACAGGTAAGTATAAACCTTATATATATATATATATATATATGTATATATATATATATATATATATATATATATATATATATATATATATATATATGAGAAAACAAACTGGTCCTGCTTCTGGCGCGCTCTTTCATGTTGGTGCAGGTGTGAGGAATGGACTATTTCCTCTCATGAATCCAAAAACAAACAGTTGCAAGCAACTTCACCACCGCACTCCAGGAGGAAATTATTTATTTTTATTGTAGTCAGGATTAAATCACCATCCTTCACCACTGCCGCGTTTCAACCTACTGGTCTTGATCACAGTATATAATATAATATTGTATTTTTTCCTTGTAAAATACTTACAGTTTTGTAGTAAAAGTATGCATGGAAAGCCATGTGCTTGGTAAAAAATGTACAGAGGGAGCCCCCAGAGCTAAAAAGCATTTTTTTTAAATGTTGCTGCGATTTGCGGCAGATCCAGTGACTTTTTTTTAAACCAAAGCGCTGGCGTCAGCGTATCTTTATTCTGAAGCCCCTGGGCGGGCCAAGTCCCTGGAACATTGCTAATTTAATGCAGCCCTAGGGCCACCACCTCTCTTGGGCTTTTATTATATTGAGTGCAAGAGGCGGAATGGCCACCCTGCAGCCCCAGGGACCACTAGCTCCCTGGAGCTTTATGCAAACGTAATGCGGGGGCCATGTGGCCCCACTCGCAGCCCAGAGGACCACCACCTCCCCAGGGCTTCATACAAACATGATGCAGGGGCTGAGGGGGCCCCACCCACAACCTCTGGAACTGCCATCTCCTCGGGGCTTTACAGAAATATGATGCAGAGGGTTGCGCAGCCCCCCTGCAGCCCCGGGTACCACCACCTCCTGGGGCTTTACACAAACACAATGCAGGGGGCATGCGGACATTTTGCAGCCCCAGGGACCACAACCTCCACAGGGCTTTACAGAAATATGATGCAAGGGCTGTACCCCTCCACAGCTCTGGGACCACCACCTCCCCGGTTCTCTCCCACCCAGAGAGAGACTCTCACAGCCACTCTCACCCCCAGATACACCCTCTCACACTTATTCTCACACTCAGAGAGACAGACTGTAGCCAACTTCTGCCATGCACAGCCAAAGGGCAGTGGATAGCATAGTGTTGGGTGGTTAGGAGGGTTGGCCACAGTGTCTGGCTGCAGGCTAGGCCTTGCAGGCAACCCCTACCGCTCACGGGTGAAGGCCATGCATGGTTAAATGCTTAATGGGGTTAGCCTCAGTGACTGGCCACAGGTCAGGTCCTGTGGCCAACCACTCCCACGCCCGGCCAAAGAGACAACCACTCCCACGCACGGCCAAAGACCGTGGATGGTGGTGGTTGGATTCATGTATAGTAATGAAAATTACTATACATTACCATAGAAATTCTTGGAAAAAAACAAAGCTTGCACGGATGTTATAGTTAGGAAATAGATTTTAAAAAAACATAGATGTTCACTGAAAAAAGCAAAGGTTTCAGGGATGTTACAGTTAGGCTCACATTTTAAACGTACAAAACCATAGAAATTCATCTGTTAGACTCCTCTGAAGTAACAATAACTTGCGCCCTCGCCATGTACTGCTAATTACCCAACAAATTACAGCACTCATGACATCTTTGATATCATCACTGATAATATCAATGTAATATTTTCAGTAAAAAAAAAATTGATGAAAAAACTGTGCATACTATAGTTACCTTAGGACACGAGTTATAGTTACTTGAGATAACTCTAACTATAACGTCCCTGTAACTTTTGTTTTTTTCAGTGAATATATATATATGTGTATACATACATATATACATACATACATATATATTTATATATACGTATATATGTATATATGCATATATTTATATATATAAAAATATGTATAACTACGAATATTTTCATACATATACACACACACACACAAATAAATACATATGAAAGTGTATATATATATATATATATATATATATATATATATATATACACTTTCATATGTATTTTATATATATATATATATATATATATATATATATATATATATATATATATATATAGGGAGAGAGAGAGCGCGAGAGAGAGATAGAGAGAAAAAGCACACCCACACATATATATATATATATCCTTAAAAACCCACAACCCAACCCACCATAAACCGTAAAATTACCCTTCCCACCCAAAAGCCCATACCCACCTTAAGCCCTAAAAACCCCTTGACACCCAAAACCCATACCCACCTTAAACCCTAAAATTACCCTTGCCACCCAAAAATCCATACCCGCCTTAAACCGTAAAATTACCCTTCCCACCCAAGAACCCATACCCACCCTAATCCCTAAAATTACTCTTCCCACCCAAAAACCCATACTCACCCTAAACCCTAATAAAATCCCTTGCCACCCAAAAAACTATACCCACCCTAAACCCTAAAATTACCCTTGTCACCCAAAAACGAATACCCACCCTAAACCCTAACAAATCCCTTGCCACCCAACAACCTATACCCACCCTAAACCCTAAAAAATCCCTTGCCACACAAAAACCCATACCCACCCTAAACCCTAAAAAATCCCTTGCCACCCAAAAACCCATACCCACCCTAAACCCTAAAATTACTCTTGCCACCCAAAAACCCATACCCACCCTAAACCCTAAAAAAAAAAAAACACTTGCCATCTAAAAACCCATACCCACTCTAAACCCTAAAAAATCCCTTGCAAGCCAAAAATTCACTTTTCTTTTTTTTAAATGACGCTCACGTCAGCTGCTGTCTGGAAAGTTTCAGGGTGATCAGTCAAGCCGGGGCCGAGATAAAGGGAGGTCGCAAAACATGTTTCCTCCATGTTAATTTCAATAGGGATTATTAACAGGAATAGCGGCCAAACCACTGGATGGATTTACACCAAATTTGGCAGAAAGCTAGCTCTTGGTCCAGAAAGCGACCTTTTCATGATTTGGTGTAAATATGTTCAGTAGTTTTCTAGTTTTCGAGTTATAACTTGTGTTGGAAATTAACTTTGGGCACTGAGTTATAGTTTCTTAACATAAGTATAACTATAAGTATGACTATAAATGCTGAATTTCTATGGTTTTGTATGAGTAAAACGTCAACCTATCTATAACGTCCCTCTAACCTTTGTTTATTTCAGTGAATTTTATGTACATATATATATATATATACATATATATATATATATATATATATATATATATATATATGTATGGAAAGAAACAAAGGTTAGAGGGGCGTTATAGTTAGGCTCACAATTCAATTGTACAAAACCATGGAAATTCAGAAATTCAGCAGTTATAGTTAGAGCTACCTCAAGTAACTATAACTTGTGGCCAAAGCTAACTATAACACACGCTCCCACATATCTATATAGAAGCCCTGGGGGTTGTGGTACCCGGGGGAGGGGGTCCCATAGAGACCTCCCTTTTTTTTTAAAGTTGCGCCCTGGAGGTGGTGGTCCCTGGGGCAGCAGGAGGGGGTGGGGTGCCCTGGGCATATCATAACAGCCCTGGGGAGGTGTTGGTCCCCAGAGCAGCAGAAGGGGGCCAGGAGGTCCCCCTGCATTTCTAAAAAATATGCCTCCGGGACTTGGTCCAGCCATGGGCTTTATAATAAGGAAGCGCGTTAGACCGCACTTCATTTTTTTTTTTTTTACGGCAGATCCACTGTGGGTCTGACTGTAAAATGTTTGAAAAATGCTTTTTAGCCCTGTGGTGGTCCCTTTGAGACCCCACCACCAGAGCTAAGGGGTCAGGGTGTTCGTACCCTGACCCCTTTTGCATTTTTTTTATTGTTTTTTCTGGGACAATGCTTTAGCCGGGTCCCAAGATGGCTGACAACACTTCTGTTGTTGAAGTATTATCAGTCAAACACATCTGTGCACAAGATTGGGATGGGTCACAAATAGTTCGCAAATAATTCATGTCCCTATATACACAAATTTAAATTTTCTTAACTTTTTCAAAAACTACTGAACAAATTTACACCAAATAACTAAAAGGGCTCTTTCTAGACAAAGGGCTACCTTTCTGCCAAATTTGATGTAATTCCGTCCAGTGGTTTTTGCGCTATCGCTGTTCAAGATTTCCTATGGGAGGTAACATTGGAAAAGCTCTAAATTTCACCCCCCCTTTATCTCAGCCCCTGCTTGTGGATCACCCTGAACTTTTTCAGACAGCAGCTCACATGACTGTCAAATGTTTTTTTAAAAATTCGTGAAAATTCGTGAAGCAACGCCAAAAATATAGGCAGGCAAAAAACAGATTTTTCTATAGAAATATATATACACACTGAATACCCACCTGGATGGATAGATAGATAGATAGATAGATAGATAGATAGATAGATAGATAGATAGATAGATAGATAAATAGATAGATTCTAATGGCAGTCGGCAGTAGGTAGGACCTAGTTTCTAAAGGGAAAGCATGTTTTGTTTTGCTAATAACTTTGTCGCTGTTTGACAAATATTTCAAAAATTTCCCAAACTAGTTTGCCACTCACTTTAGCTGCTGTCGGGGAAGCTTCAATGTGATTAGTCAAGCAGAGGCAGAGAATAAGGGAAACCCAAAATGCATTTTTCCTATGCAATTTCCCATAGGGATTTTGTACACAGCTACAGCCCACACTGCTGGCCTGAATTATACCAGATTTGACAGAAAGCTACATCTTTGTCCAGAAAGATCTCCTTTTGTAATTTGGTGTAAATATGCTCAGTAGTTTTGGAGTTATTAAGGGAACAATATGTGTGTATATCTAGAGTCATGGAGCTACATGCCACTAGCAATGCTGTGATTGACTGGCAGGAAAGTTGTGCCCACCATTTTCTGGTTCGGAACACGGTTCCTTGGTGGGAAAAATAAATATAAAATATAATATGGGGGTTAGGATAGAAATATCCTGGCCCCATGGGACTGATGGAGAGGTCATTGAGAGACCCCTCTTGGGCAACAAATTGCCCACAAATACTTTTTTGGGTGTGCAAGGATCCACCAGAACCCAATAAAAAAAAACAATACACTCACTCACCACACCCATTCACACACTCACACCAATCCACAGGCCCACAAAACCGCTACCACACCTAGTCACAGACCCACACATCCACTCACACAGCCATTCACTCACACACTTACACGCCCTCTCAACCACTCACACACCCAACTGCTACCACACCCACTCACAGACCCACACAGCCACTGATACATCCACTTACACACTTACACACTCACACATGTTGCAGACCACACAACCACTCACATACCCATTCAGACACTCACACACCCACTCACAGAACCACAAAACCACTCACATCTCCTCACCGACCACGCAGCCCTCACACATGCACGCGCACACCCACTTACACACCCACACAGCAACACACACCTAGTCACACAGCCACTCACAGACCCACAGCATCGGGTTGGCTGCATGTGGGGGGTGGCGACAGGGGCCAGCCATAGGCTAGGTCCTGTGGCCAACACCACCCCAACAGCTGAAGGGATTGACCAGCATTTCTGAAGTACCACCATTCAGATGTAAGAGTACAAGGGCTTGAACAGCAGTTCTGAAGTATCTTTTCTAGGTCACGTGCATACCGGGTCAGTAACATTGAGCAGCTCTGCCATGTCATACACTCAATCCAGAATTGCCTTGAGCCGTATGGTTTTAACCAATGCTACGGATTTGCAGTAGAATTCCCTCATTACAGAAATGTAGCTATAATGCATTTAAAAGATGGCAAGGTGTCCATTCATTTGTTACTCCATCCAAATACGGCATAAGGTTGCTGGTTAAGAAGGTGAATGGGCACACATTTGAATATCAGTAACAACATACACAGCATGAATTGCCTCTGTGTAGCTGCCCTGCCATAAATTTAAGGACATGTCTCCAATACTGCAGAGAGTTCAGCCATTTTGGCATCAAAAAGCATGTTATTTGTATGATGTATGTAAAACTGGGTCTATTATGCCACTGTGTACCATTGTGAGCTACAGTTTTGTGGCAATTCCAAATCTCTTGTAAAGCTGATGGTCAAAGCAGCTGGAAGTGAGTAGAAGAAGCTGTTCTCGTGCCACATTCCAAACATGCTCCGAGGATGGACTACTCGAGAGCTGATCAAATGATTTGTGGTAGTTGCAGTTTATATTGCGGCTTTTGTCTTCTTTGAGAAAAATCTGCCTTTGTTGGACTAGTGCTTCATTCCTAAATGTAAAGCCCCATGTCTCTGCCTCTACATTTCACTGCCACCCCCTGACACAACACACAGCCACATCTCTTCTCCCAGCAGTGGGGGCACTTGTAACTATTCTAGACTTAGGTCTAGGAACCACGGGGCATATTTATACTCTGTTTGTGCCGAATGTGCATAAAAATATTTGACGCACATTCAGTGCAAACTGTGCACCATATTTAAACTTTGACGCACGAGCCAGCGAATGCCAAAATCCCGTCGTGTGCGTCATTTTCTGGATGCGGGAAACTGCATTGCGTTAATGACATGCAAGGTAGGCGTTCCCGTCCCAAAAATGATTCAAACACCGGTGCGCCTTATTTATGCTACTGCGCAAAAATCCCGCACGGCCAGGAGTCGGAGTCGGAAAATGACGCACAGCCCGATTTGCGTCAAAAATTAACGCCTGGGTCAAGGCAGGCGTTAAAATGGGGCAAACACACCTGTATTTAATGAAAACACACAGAAGCAACAGCAGAGCTCCAAAAGGAAGACATGGAGGTGCTTCTCATCCAGCGTGCACGCAGATGCAGAGCACAGGACCAGCAACAGCAGCTTCGACAACACCAGCTGGGACCTCAAAGGCAACGCAGAAGGCAGGAGAGGATATTCCGCACCAGGACAACCCTTCATGGCCTCAGGGAACATGATATCATCCAGAGGTACAGGCTGAACTGGCAAGCCATTCAGCAGCTGCTGTGCAACATTGAGCCACAGTTGGCACCCAACTTGCAGACACCCCGCACCATCCCACCAGAAACCAAGCTGCTAGCTGTACTACACATGTTGGCAAGTGGCTCCTTTCAAACCACTGGCGCCCTGGTTGCTGGGATCTCACAGCCATCATTCTCCACCTTCCTGCCTAAGGTACTGGATGCCATCATCTCACTCACACCCGCCACATCTGTTTCCCCAACACACAGCAGAAGCAGCAGGAGATAAAACAGTGGTTTTAGCTAATTAATGGATTCCCACACGTCCTTGGTGCCATTGACTGCACACATGTCCGCATTGTGCCACCTGCTGCAACTGAACATCTATACCGCAAAAGGAAGCACACGCACTTCATCAATGTGCAGGCCATTGTGGATCACCAGGGATTGATCACCAACATCGTGGCAAAGTATCCTGGGAGTGTACATGATTCATTCATCTTCCGTCACTGCACCATCAATCAACACTTCCAGGATGGACGATGTGGAAATGGACTACTTGTTGGTAAGTACAGAAATCTACTTATGTACACACAGCACAGCAACCCTCTAGGACACACAACACATACACCACGACATTGACATGTAGACAGGAACACACTGAGGTTATGACACTCCTAGGCATGTTTCATATCTTCACCCAAAGTGAGACACACCTAGGGACAAATTACTGTTCCAAATAACAACTGATGCCACTCCACAGACATAAGGGCAAAATGTAAAACAACACAATGACAAACACATGGCCACAACTGGCATTACATCTGCGAAGATTAAATTTCAATAACACATCAACAACACTCAATCAAACACCTTTCAAATCAATACGTACTGTGTAAGGGGTGTGGAATGTTTGTTGCTGCAGGTCAAACACCATGACACACATAGCATTATGATGACTACAACAAAGGTCACGTGCAATCATTGAGGCTGTTCCAATATCTCACATCACTCCTGCTCTCACATTGCCCACTACCAAGAGGCAAGTGGACTGTGCGAAGAACACATCTTGATGGGACCATATGGAAAGTGCACATTCCTACACATACGCATTGTGACCAAGTAACAAACACACAAAAGATGTACTGCCATACGGACCTTCTGAAACTCAAAATGACAACCTCACAGCCAAGTTAGCCAGCTGAACTAGACCATGTGCAGTAGTCTAGGTACACGTTACAACCTGAGTCAACTTCGCAAGGGCAGAGAAGTAGGTCTGCAGTGAACTTGTCACACATGTGAAATTAGTGTACAGTCAAATGTTAACACGTCAGTGATCACAACATACGGAGAAGTTTGGCTAATTGTCACCTTGCAAAATCTAAGGGTCTCACAGATGGTTAAATTAATCTATTGCATATGTCAAAATGTATGGGATGTCCAGGGCACATAGATGCAAACGTGTTACCTCCACTGTTGATTTGATTCTGTGTATGGAACGATCATCTCACCCCCAGTGAAGACACAGGGACACCTGTATCACAAGTCACAATGCAAGGGAGAACACACTGTACTGCAGCTCTCAAAAAATACTGCTGACATCCGGTCAGCAGCCAAACACTCATTCAGCTAAGGAAACAACCCAATGCTGATGGTACATCCTAGAAGCCTAGGAATCGACACAATAACACAAACACCAATGAGTCACTGACAACACAAGAGAACTACTGCCATGCAAGGTGATATTAATGGGGCAAGCTACATCAACATTATCTCGATCATTTTCTCTTTCAGCTGATCAGGGGTATGGGATCCAGCCATGGATTATGACCCCATTTGCCAACCCAAGCACTGCAGCAGAGCGTGCCTAAAATGAGGCACATAGGAGGACACGCACCATAGTCGAGAGGACTTTTGGCATCCTGAAGTCAAGATTCAGGTGCTTCGACATCACTGGAGGCAGCCTCCTATACTCACCAAAAATGGTCTGCAAGATCATTTTGACCTGTGCCATCCTGCACAACATATGTGTACGAAGGAACATTCCCCTATTAGAGCCAGAGCCACAAATGCCTGAAGAGAAGGAAGAGGAGGATGCTGGCCATCAACATGAGGGGGACCAACCAAACACAGCTCCAGGATTGCATAGGCGTCAACATATTGTCAACAATTTCTTTTGACTCAACTCACCATCACCACTGTTTTAACATATGTAAATAAACACCTATAATAATCACCATATCATGTTCTGGGTAATCATTTTTGCATAACATTATCTCTAACTATCAGAATAAGAGTGTAGCCTCATGGAGCATTGCTGATATACCGATCAGGACACAGAAAATTCCAAAGCTATTGTGATGCATATGAATCTACAGTCACATTCACACACACACTGTAAATGCCATATATCCTGTACATTTCACATTTGAAGGGCAATAGCAGAGGACCACACCTATTTCACACATACATGTTGGCAACATGGTTCATTGCAGCATATGGCACACAACTAAGACACCATCAGTCAATAATGGAACAAAAAGCATCATACATGAGGCAGTGGATGTGCAATTGCATTAGTAACAGGAATGTATGACCAGACCCTTGACAGCAGTAACTGTTACAGCACCTATCTTTGCAAGGACTATGTGTGACTAGAATTCCATATGAGCAGCAAATAGATAGCACAAGTGCCACAGCTATGACAAGCATTGCGCACATGACATCCGATGTAGATGTCAGCCCATGTCCTAAGTCCTGACACACCCTTGTTCCCGGTCTCACCCCACCCATCTTCAGAGGTCTTTGGAATGGTAATATGTGTACCCAGATAATCCCTCCTCTACACACTCCCAGACTCACAATGTTAATCCAGTGTGCTTCCCCCTTTAGTATGGTATGCCATAGTCATTGTACTTCTGTCTGTATGGACGTCACGTTAAATAATGCAATGGCTTGTAGTTTTTAAGACCTGTTATCACCTGTACAGTGGTTCCCATGTGAACGGTACTGTTGGCCCTTTGAACTTGAATCTCATATACAGGACTTGGGAGAGACTGATGCTGCACACACCTGTGAGCACCTCCATGCAGACCAGCCATTTGAACATGCACTGCCCTTGCAGATGTTTGGAACAGCATAGAAGCTGCCATTTTATCGATAACTGTGTTATGCATTGCCGTGTAACTTAGCTGTGTAACCTTCCAAAACACAGGACAAACACAGTTTTCCATTTCAACTGTCTTGTTCCTCCTCTGACCAGTCTCAGTCAGACCACTGAGTATTTACCTTGTGAAATGTCTGGATCCTGATTGACCCTGCATCCTGTTAGCCTGACTGGCTCCTGTCTGTGCGTTACCCTAAAGGTTCCTTGTGGCTACATTTGTATCATAGTTGCTTTCCCAGCCCCCATATTCCTCCTGGGGTATTTTGTCAGGTGGGTCTACAATGCATACTCAAATACATTGTATAGCATAATCTGTTTATTTATCGTACCATTGTTGGGAACTTGTCTCCAAATACCCAAATCATGGCCTATCCCTTGTCTGGGTATCATATATGCATGAGTGACAAATTGTGACAGTGTACCATGGCCATATGCAGGGATTGGGTATGGTGCCTCCAGCAGAACCAGCAACGTCAGATAATGTGCATGAAATGTCCACACATGTTAGGACCCTGACAGTACACACGCTGATTCATATTGCTCACAACATATTGATGGGCCCTGCGTGGTGAATAGCTGCGAGAATAATCAGCACAGAGGCTATGATGTTTCCAGATGCAGTGGGATTTTTAGAGGCCAACCTGTGTACAAATGTTGTGATGACACCTGCCGGGACAAGAATCCTGAGATATTAACTTACTCAGCACACCAAGGTTGCCCTGTTGACAGTTTCATAACACGTCTGCAGTGACAGGGTTGGATCATCCCCATGTGGGTTCTCAAATCCTCATTGGCTTTACTTCTAATGATCTCCGAAGGATACAGGAATAGCCGCCACAGACTCATGAGTAGACCTGGACGTAACTGGGACAACATAGACCCCTAAAAATATACACGCTAAACATTGGCCCACACACATGAACCAGACACCTCTGTGCATTTGACCACTGGAAATATGTGGCCACGTACTGCTTGGTCTGCTGGTCCTCCACTGCCACAGGAGAGTTGTGACTCAGTTATATGACCTCAACTGTGGTGTTACATTACAAATGTGGTTTATCTTTGGGTCTCCGTGTCACAAACACGGTACCCACTTAGTATGTACCCGTGCCTGACTCATGGAGGGTTCACCAACAAGTGCCTAGGAAGTAGTATCCAACATTCCAGGACATGTGATGCCCTAGTTTTGGACCATTGACATGAACAACCGTCTGCTATCTATCCAGTGCATGCTTTGTAATTTGTGGTGTTTATGTTACCCAAAAACTAGAAACTGCACACAGCAGTTGTTGCTACATGTATGACTAACACATGTCCTCTCTCATTTCCACACTGACTTGCATCTGAGGGTTGGACACATTGACTCCACATGCATACAAGCATATTTGCTATAATGCATCTTGTGATGATCACAAAGTGGGTCAACAACATTAGTAGCCAAAGCACACACATTGACCCATAGGCATTGAGTAATTGTACTTATGTGCGTCACTTTGCTATCCTCTCCTGACGCCAAACATGCCCAATTTATGTAATACATATATGTAGCCCACACGTTTGGCCATCTATTGCGTCTGTCAAGAGTGAAAATCCTGTACATCAAGTAGCGGATCATGGTCCGCAGTAGTATGATGTGTCACATGTGCCCATACACCGTCATGCCCAAAGTGGGTGCAATCAGCCTATCTCAGTATTGTCACAACTGTAATGTACCATTAAAATGGTAAAATGACCCAAACCCAGTTTATGCCAGAAATGTTGCCGCATACGCGTCAAAAAATGACGCACATGCGTCTAAAAATGATGCTTATGCCCGAAATATGACGCACAATGCCCTGAAACATCCATTCGCCCTTAGCGGTATTTTCCACAATGTACCTTCGGAAATTGGTTACGTTTGAAACAATTGTGAACCATATGGATGCGGGGTTAAATCTACACCTGTGCGTCAATAAAAAATGACGCGCAGACTGTAAGTGTCATAATATTTTGACGCATGACAATAAAAACGCACCGCATTTTAGGCAGGAAGTGATGTAATAGGATATCCTGTTTACAGACTTGGTACAGTGGGTGTACTTTCACTTTCACTTTGCAGTCTGTGATATTTCCTGACTGTGTGGCTGTGTCTTGAATTGTCTCTGTGCCTTTAGTGATTTTGTCTCCAGTGTGGTCTTTTAATTGTCTTTTTGTGTATAATAACTGTCTGTGGTATCCTGTCTGATTGTTTTTGTGGTCATTTGTGTTGTCAACAATTGTCTTTGTTGTGTTGGGAGTCTGTTGTGGGTAGTAGTAGTTTAGGTATAGTTGGGCTGTGTTTGTAGTTTTTTTTAATTTTTCCTGTCCTACTTCCCCCCTATTCTCCTTTGTTCCCCTTTATCCCCTATTTCTTTTTTGTACCATTATGTTGGGTAGACCTTTTCTTGGCAGGATGGGAGAGGAGAAGCTGGGTGGGTTCATTTGGTTGGTGTGCCATTTCCTACCCCTGATGATTGAGGCAGGTGGTTGTGTGATCCAAGGGTATCACACAGAGGCACGGAGGCTCCAGTGGGCAAAAGTGTTGCATCATCTGCAGAGGATATACAACACACCACAAAATGACCACCAGCTGAAGCACCGCTGGGCTGACCTTGTATCCAGGGAGCAAGATCTGCTGGCCCACCTGGGGATTGTGATTGGTGGCCCTGTTGGTGAGTACAAATCAGGTTAATGTGCACGTTTAAATGCTCTGTAGTGACATTAGCTGATTTTTACAGTATCTGCCGGTAATGTTGTTGAGTATGTGGAATGCTAGTGAAACATACAGGGCCATATTTCTACTTTGTTAGCACCACAATTGCGACCTGTTTGGAAGCAAGGGTGCAGCATACTTACTAAATACACTTGTATTTAGTAAGTTTGCACCGCCTTTGTGTCAAACAGCAACACAAATCTGGTGCAAAACATGTATAGATATAGACCGCAGTTGTCTGTGAGGTATAGAAATTTCCGACACATTACCGTAATTTGTTGACGCAACAGCTAGACTAACTTTATAAACACAAAAGGAGTATGAAAATTAGTGCAGGCTTCACGTCAATTGATGATATCAATGTGGCGCAAACATATGTTTCATGTGTGTTCGGTGAGTGTGTCAGGAAACTGATCATGGAAATCCTGAAAATATTTGGAATTATTGTGCCCCTCCATTCTTTTTGGATACATGTCTGATCTGGATTTGGACACATATGTAACAAGTTCTAGCTGCGCTCAGCTAACATTTTAGACTGATATTTGGAGTTTGTAGTGCCACATTTAAATTAGGGATGGCAGGCAAAAGGTATGCACATGGGTTCATATCGCTATGGTTGGTACAACTCATCATAGCTGTGCCACATCAAATGAAGAAACTGATACAAATTGAGAGCTAAAAACTGTCCCTGGCCCTCTGTATATTGTACCTGTGTGTCTGAAATTGGTCATGGACCCAAGGGTAGGTCGCTCCCCCTGCCGCTGCAGCTCCTCCAGCTCCTCCAGCCCAGGTTCCTGAGACCTCCCAGCAAGCCCAGCTACCTCGCAGTAAGTACCCCCCCCACCTCCCAGCCCCTCGCCCTGCCCCGCGCTACTCACCCTCTCTCCTGCTTCTTTTCTTCTTCTCTGTTCTTCCTCTGCGCTCTCCTTCTGTAGTCTTCTTCTGTACTCTTTTTTCCCTCCTGCTCCCCGTCTTCTCTCTTCATCTGTGTGCTTCTCTCTCTCTCCTTTGCACCGCGACCCGCGTGTGCCTCTTCTTCTCTGTCCCTATTCTTGGCTCCTTCCTCTGCTGCTCGCCGCCCCTCTTCTTCTTCACCTTCATCTGTATTCTTCTGTCTTCTGTGCTCCTCTTCCTCACCTTCATCTGTATTCTTCTGTCTTCTGCGCTCCTCTTCTTCACCTTCATCTGTACTCTTCTGTCTTCTGCGCTCCTCTTCTTCACCTTCATCTGTACTTTTCTGTCCTCTGCGCTCCTCTTCTTCTGTAGCTTCTTCTGTGGCCTTCTGTCTTCTGTGTATTCGGCTCCTCTTCTTCTGTGGTCTTCTGTCTTCTGTTCTTCGGCTCCTCTTCTTCTGTGGTCTTCTGTCTTCTGTTCTTCAGCTCTTCTGTCTTCTGTGGTCTTCTGTCTTCTGTTCTTCCGTCTTCTGTTCCTCCTGTTCTCTTCTTTCCCTCCTGCTCCCCGCTCCTCTTCCTCTGTTAGCTCTGTTTCCCAACAGAGCTAACTGCTACCTACTCCCTGGTTCTTCCCGCTCCTGACTCGTCTCTCCCCCTCTCTATCACCCCTATCTACCCCCATCTCTATCTACCTATCTCTCTATCTCTCTCTCTGTCTCCCTCACTCACCACCTCCTCCTATCTACCTATCTCTCTATCTCCCCCCCCACTCGCCACCCCCTCTGTTACCACCCCTATCTTCCTATCCTTTCACTCTACCTCTCACCCTCACCCACCTCTACAACCCCCCTCCCCTATCTTCCCAACCTTACTCCTATCTCTCTCCCTAAACTCCTAAACTTCCTTAAACTCACCCCCACCACCCTTAACCCCCCCTCCCCAGCTCTTCTCCCCTCTACCTGTCCCCCCTCCCTCAGCTTTCCCGCCGCCACCTCCTGCACGCCCCTGCCCCCAGCTCCCATTCGCCCCCAGCTGACCCCTCCCCCCCTCCTCCCTCTTATGGCGGCCGCTGCGCGACCACGCAGCAGGCGCGCCAGAGGCAAGCCCGTCTGCGCCCGTCTGCGCCTGGCCCGCGCCCAGCGGCACGACCCCTGGTCCTCAGCACTCCCAAACCCCTCTGCTCCGCTACGACCCCACCACCCTCCACGCCCTCAACCCAGGTCGCTCCAACACCTGCTTCCAAGCTAACCCAAAACGTACCCATGGACCTTTCGCCTGCCACACCTGCAAACGTATCTTCCACCATGCAACTACCATGACTACCAGCCCACGCGCCATCAACCACCTCAAATGCATCCTGGTCAACGCTCGATCCGTCCACAAGCACGGCGTTGAACTCTGGGACCTCCTGGACTCCACAGCACCGGACGTCGCCTTCATCACGGAGACCTGGATGAACGCCTCATCGGCCCCAGACATCGCCATAGCCATCCCCGAAGGCTACAAGATTTCCAGGAAAGACGGCACCAACCAAGTAGGAGGAGGAATCGCCATTGTCTTCAAAGACTCCATCAGCGTCACCACCTCCACCGAAGACACCCCCCTCGCTGCAGAACACCTGCATTTCCAGATTTGCTCCGACCCCAGGACCACCCTCAGAGGATCCCTCATCTACCGTCCCCCCGGACCGCGCGCCTCTTTCAGCGACTCCATCACCGACTTCGTCTCCCCGCACGCCCTCACCTCGCCGGACTACATCCTCCTAGGCGACCTCAACTTCCATCTGGAACACAACAACGACCCCAACACCACCGCCCTGCTCGACAACCTCGGCCTCAAGCAACTGGTGAACACCCCCACCCACAGCGCCGGACACACGCTTGACCCCATCTTCTCCGCCAGCTAACACGTCTCCTTCAGCCACGCCTCCGCTCTACACTGGATCGACCACAGCTGTGTCCACTTCACATTCCGACGCGAGACCCGCCAACTCCGCACTCAACCCATCCCTCGTCGACAGTGGAACAAAATCCCCGAAGAACAGCTCTTCTCGACGCTCACAGTCAACCAACCTACCATCACCACCAACGACGCAGCCCTCAGCCTCACGAACTGGATCACCAACTGAGCAGACAACCTTGCTCCCCTCAGACGCACGCATCGACTGGCCAACACCAAAAAACCTCTCTGGTTCTCTGACACCCTTAAGGAATCGAAGAAAACCTGTCGCGCCCTCGAGAAAGCCTGGCGCAAGGACCACACCGCTGACAACATGACCGCCCTCAAGAACGCGACCCGCGAACACCACCACCTGATCCGCGCAGCCAAAAGGAATTTCTTCACCGACAGACTGGACAAAAACAGCCACAACAGCAGAGAACTCTTCAGCATCGTTAAAGAGTTCTCCAACGCCAACGCCAACACCATCACGCCCTCACAAGACCTGTCGCAAGATCACCGACCTCCACGACAGCTTCGGACACCAGACCCAGCCAAGCAACACTGAACCCACACCCCCTGCCATCACCCTCAACGCCTGGACCCACATCAACACTGAAGAGACCAAAACCACCATGAACTCTATCCACTCCGGCGCCCCCTCGGACCCCTGCCTTCACTTCATCTTCAATAAAGCCGACGACATCATCGCCCCACACCTCCAGACCATCATCAACTCCTCTTTTTCATCTGCTACCTTCCCCGAAAGCTGGAAACACGCTGAAGTCAACGCCCTACTAAAGAAACCTACGGCTGACCCAAGCGACCTGAAGAACTTCCGCCCCATCTCGCTCCTCCCCTTCCCTGCCAAGGTAATAGAGAAGACTGCCAACAAACAGCTTACCAACTTCCTGGAAGACAACAACCTTCTCGACCCTTCACAATCCGGATTCCGAACCAACCACAGCACTGAAACCGCCCTCATCTCAGTCACAGACGACATCAGAACCCTGATGGACAACAGTGAAACAGTCGCCCTCATCCTCCTCGACCTCTCGGCTGCCTTCGACATCGTCTGTCACCGCACCCTAATAACCCGCCTCCGCTCCACCGGGATCCAAGGCCAGGCCCTGGACTGGATCACCTCCTTCCTCTCCAACCGCTCTCAAAGAGTCTACCTCCCACCTTTTCGCTCAGACCCCACCGAGATCAACTGCGGCGTCCCTCAAGGCTCCTCGCTCAGCCCGACACTCTTCAATGTCTACATGAGCCCCCTCGCCGACATCGTACGCAAGCACAACATCATCATCACCTCCTACGCCGACGACACTCAACTTATACTTTCCCCCACCAAGGACCCCGCCAGCGCTAAGACCAACCTACAAGATGGCATGAAGGACGTCGCAGATTGGATGAGGCTCAGCCGTCTAAAACTGAACTCAGACAAAAACGGAAGTCCTCATCCTCGGCAACACCCCGACCGCATGGGACGACTCCTGGTGGCCCACGGCCCTTGGCACCGCACCAACCCCCTCAGACCACGCCCGCAACCTCAGCTTCATCTTGGACCCTCTGCTCACCATGACCAAACAAGTCAACGCCCTGTCCTCCTCCTGCTTCCTCACCCTCTGCATGCTCCACAAGATCTTCCGCTGGATCCCCACCGACACCAGAAAAACTGTGACCCACGCCCTAGTCACTAGCCGCCTGGACTACGGCAACACCCTTTATGCTGGGACCACCGCAAAACTCCAAAAACGTCTGCAAAGTATTCAAAACGCCTCCGCCCGCCTCATCCTCGACGTACCCCGCAACAGCCACATCTCCGCACACCTGAGACACCTGCATTGGCTCCCAGTCAGCAAAAGGATCACCTTCCGACTTCTCACCCACGCACACAAAGCCCTCCACGACAAGGGACCTGAATACCTCAACCGACGCCTCAGCTTCTACGCCCCCACCCATCTCCTCCGTTCCACCGGCCTCGCGCTCGCTGCCGTCCCTCGCATCCGCTGCTCCACGGCGGGTGGGAGGTCTTTCTCCTACCTGGCAGCCAAGACCTGGAACACCCTCCCCACCAGCCTCAGGACCACCCAGGACCACTCCGCATTCTGGAGACTCCTCAAGACCTGGCTCTTCGAGCAGCAGTAACCCCCTTCCCCCTAGCACCTTGAGACTCGCACGGGTGAGTAGCGCGCTTTATAAATGTTAATGATTTGATTTGATAGTCACAATGGCTGGTTGACAGGTAATGCAGTCCTCACGGAAAGAGGCTTTGGGTGTGTCTCATGGATACACATGATGAGACAAATACACTCCATGATTTTGTCTGCTCACTAATGAAGGAGCATGTTTGCCACCACATGATAGTTAGGGCCACTGCATGTGTGCAGATATGTGTGTATCACTCACTGGAGTCCCTGGGTCTGTACATGTTTGCCGTGGTATGTAGGATGCAGTATCATCATGTTTGAGAGGCTTTACTTTCTGATTTAATCTTACACATAGTATTTGTCTTTGGAATTGTTGTACAGTGCACAGACATTGAGCACATTTCTCCCTTCCATGCCTTACAGGTGGACCAGCACCCTACACTATTGGTGAGGTGGCTCGATTTGAGGACCCAGACATCTCCAATAAGAGTTGATATTTCTGTTATGTGTTGTTTGCTGGTGATGTGTGATGGACTCTTGTGTGTTGGACACATAGCAAGGTGTGATGCGCTGGGAAATCATTTCTTTTATTCCATGAGTGGAATATCATTTTATCACCATCTTTGAGTTGCCCAATCCTTATCGTATTGTCATATTTTGGTATTCTAGGTCAGTCCTGTAGGCACGGCAATGTGAATAGGGATGAGTTATGTGGATAAAACTTGATTCAGAAAAAGTAGCAGTGGACCATATTAGTGAATTAGTCAGCCAGTCAGACCCGAATTCTCCAAGAATAGGGATGCCAAAGTCTTACCCACAGACTTCTGCTTCCCTATTCACTAATGAACATGTTGAACTGTATGTTAAACTTCCTAGCAGCATGTAGCTCCACATGTAGTGCTACGAGTATGTGGCACTTGAGTACAATGGTGTCCTGCTATTTGATGGAGTTTTGTTTTGACCAATGACTTTGTGTTTCACCACTGCGCATATTAGTTGCTCAATGTTCACCAGTAGCACATGGTATGTTTTGTTCAGTTGAGCCGCCTATTGGCTTTGACATGGCATTAGCCATTACTTTCTGTATTCAGTTTAGCCGTCTATGGGCTTTGACATTGCATTAGTCATTACATTCTGTATTCTGCCTATTGGCTTTGACATGCTGTATCCAGTCTAGCCGCCTATTGGCTTTGACATTGCATGCCTATTGACTTTGACATGATGTATTCCTATTGACTTTGACATGCTATTAGATATTCTGCCTATGGGCTTTGACATGATATTATATATTGCATTTTGTATTCAGCTTAACTGCCTATTGGCTTTGACATGATATTCAGCTCCGCTGCCTATTGGCTTTGACATGATATTATACATTGCATTTTATATTCAGCTCAGCTGCCTATGGGCTTTGACATGATATAAGACATTGCATTTTGTATTCAGCTTAGATGCCTATTGGCTTTGACATGACACTAGACATTGCATTTGATATTTAGGTTAGCTGCCTATTGCCTTTAACATGACATTGCATTTGATATTTAGGTTAGCTGCCCATTGCCTTTAACGTGGAGTTCTGTATTTTTCCAAGCTGTGTTTTTGCACCAGAGAACCAAGATGTTTTGCTCTCACAGTAGACTAGACCTGATAAGAGAGAGTACATGGGCGTCGTTTCTCTTCCCTTGAGCTTGGGAACAGGAGTAGTCTTGGAGACCTGGCCAGTCTCCAAAAGGCTTGCTCAGTTTCCCAGGTCTGAGAGGAGGGGGCACACCTTTGTAACGAATGTAACAGGCTGCAGAGAGTCAGATTCGAATCTGCCGGACCTCGTGCTGGAGCTTGGCGCCAGTTGCCAGCATCCCGTGTGGGTAGATGACACTCTTTCTCGCGGCTGACAGGGGTCTCAGCTTGCAGACCTTAGAAAGATGTAGCTGTAAATAGTTCCTACACGGTGAAGTATTTGTTTTGCTTTGCATTCAATATCTTATAAATATAACCTGCTGTGTATATTGCAAACTGATATATTTTGTTTGATTAACGCGGACTTGAAAGCTACTAATTCGTCATTCATTCATAAACATTGTGGTTGGGGAAGAATAAAATAACAATAAAAGTCTTCTTTGACCTCAGAAGTGCATTTCTGTTGTGTTATGTTAGTGCTTAGAAATTAAATAAGAGGAAAGCACTACAATTGGTACCAGGAGTGGGGTCGGTCATTAAGAGGTGATTAAGAAGGGGTTTGACGAGTTAGTAGATTTCTAAGTGCACACTTTAAAAGTGTAATTGTTTTTTGTTGTTTGGAGAATTACAGAAATTGTTTTCTGTTTGGAGAATCACAGTAGCACGGCAGACCATGTCTGAGAATACATGTGTTGATGAACTGCCTGATGGTGCTAAGAAAAACTGTGAATTGTTTTCTGTTTGGGGAATTACAGAAGAAAATGCATGTGTAGCTAAAAGGCCTGATAATGTTTTGAGAAATAATTCCTGTTGTATATATGTAGAAAACATGTGTTTTGGAAGTAATGATGACAGAAAGGTCTGGATACCTTTATCTGCTTACAGAGAAATGCAGGAGAAATGTAGGAAGTTGGAACATGAAAATAGGAATTTACGTGAGCAAATTAGCCAGGATACGATAATTCAAAATTATGCTGAAAGTTATAAAAATGAAGAATCTTTCTTGTCCCATTCCAGTAATGAGGGGGTTAAGACAGCTCCGAGCTGCACTGAGTTTCCGTGTGAGCCAGGGTTTTTGGCAGCCAAAGTGCATTCCTTAACTGATAACACGGACGAGAATGTGATTTACGAGTTACCGTTGCAAAATGCACAAGTAAAACGAAGGATTTTAGAGCAAGACACCCCGAGTTTCATTAGCTTGTTTGATTTTTGGAAAAAGAATAGCCCTCATTTGAGAGAAATCCTAACACTTTTGTACATGGTCACTGTGAAAAATAATATGCAGCTGCGCGCTTGTGATTTGGCAAATGAAATAATGCAGACTTTAGGTTTCTGCGCAGTGCAAGAAGGAAATACTTATGTATATTTAAATCATGAACAAGGAAAGAAAATAGTGCCCCTAGCTAGAATCATACAATGGATCTGGTACTTGCAAGACAGGGCTAGAGTACCACAGATAAAAGAATTATCAATGAAATTGTGTGCACCATTTGAATTCGTGTCCACTGAAGATAAAAAGCATGTTTGTTTTACTAATGATTCATTGACTGAAATGTTGCTTTCTGGCACAGTAGAAGGAACAGCGTTGTATAATGTGTGTCAGATTTTAAAGCAAGAGCTACATGAGATGTGTCATTTTTATGCTGATTTTTGGTTCTTTGATAATGTTTTAGCACCTAACTGGTTCAATTACCTTGCTGATGTTAATGAGAAAAATGCAGAGAGAGAAGTGTTCACCCAGAATTCTGCCTTAGTGGGGATGGCTATGTGGGTGCCCCAGAAATGTGAAAAGGCCACTTACAGGTGGGCAGAGATGAGAGAGATGCCCATTCCCCTAGATTTGATAAAAACTGTGCAGCATGCACAAAAGCAATCTGTCATGCAAGCAGTCACAGAGCAGTTGGGGAGAGGAAAGTTACCAGAACAGAAATGGCAAATTGATCAGGTTTTAGGGAAAGTGATTGCTGCAAATTACCAAGGAAAAATCGAAATTATGCTGATACCTAGAAAAGAATCTGATTCATTCATACAAATTGGAGACAGAATGGCCCAATTTGGCAAAAATGCAGTGAATGGAGGTTTGGTAAAGAAGGAGTCTGCCCCAGCCCTTCTGACAGTGCAAGAAAAAGGAAGCTGTGGCGCAGCAGATAAAAACCTCAGTACTGATGTGTGGGCTGAAGCCCCAAGTGACCCTCCAGAACCTGCAGAAAATATAACAAAGGGCCCCAAAAACGTCCTGCTGATTATAAAACAGGGAAAGAAAGAGGAAGGGTGCAGTTTAAATGAAAAATGTTATTTGCAAGAAGAGTCATACTTGTTTCTTTTGCAGATCCGACCACGTTTCGCCACTGTCCCTGAGTGCGCTGTGTGGTCCCCCTTCCGGTGTGTGCGTGTGGGGTCGGGGAAGGGACCGAATCCCCAACCTGAACCTGGCTGAGTAAAGTGCCAGCACCATGGATCCATTTTGCGCAAACTGCGCCTTCAGTTCAAGTTCAACTTGTTTGCTGTGTTTTTTTTTTTTTTCCCCTCTCGTATGGAACTCTGACTTTTGCTTACCTTCCAGAAAACCTTTCAGGTGGACCGTGCCTCTTTACATGAGCAGAACTCATGCCACATCAAATTGCTAACACTGTTGAATTAGAGACTCATTCAGAGAAAAAAAAAAAAATGTGTGCTCAGTCTTTTCTATGTAGATGTATCTGATGTGAAAGGTTATGAAATCAATGTGTTAATTCACTTCTATTGCTTTACAGGGATTGCTTTGATCATAATGTTTTTTTTGTGCTGATGTTTTTTTTTGTTTGTTTGAAATATGAGATATGTGAAACAAAAATTCATTGGTCAAAGGGCGGAATGTCCTGCTATTTGATGGAGTTTTGTTTTGACCAATGACTTTGTGTTTCACCACTGCGCATATTAGTTGCTCAATGTTCACCAGTAGCACATGGTATGTTTTGTTCAGTTGAGCCGCCTATTGGCTTTGACATGGCATTAGCCATTACTTTCTGTATTCAGTTTAGCCGTCTATGGGCTTTGACATTGCATTAGTCATTACATTCTGTATTCTGCCTATTGGCTTTGACATGCTGTATCCAGTCTAGCCGCCTATTGGCTTTGACATTGCATGCCTATTGACTTTGACATGATGTATTCCTATTGACTTTGACATGCTATTAGATATTCTGCCTATGGGCTTTGACATGATATTATATATTGCATTTTGTATTCAGCTTAACTGCCTATTGGCTTTGACATGATATTCAGCTCCGCTGCCTATTGGCTTTGACATGATATTATACATTGCATTTTATATTCAGCTCAGCTGCCTATGGGCTTTGACATGATATAAGACATTGCATTTTGTATTCAGCTTAGATGCCTATTGGCTTTGACATGACACTAGACATTGCATTTGATATTTAGGTTAGCTGCCTATTGCCTTTAACATGACATTGCATTTGATATTTAGGTTAGCTGCCCATTGCCTTTAACGTGGAGTTCTGTATTTTTCCAAGCTGTGTTTTTGCACCAGAGAACCAAGATGTTTTGCTCTCACAGTAGACTAGACCTGATAAGAGAGAGTACATGGGCGTCGTTTCTCTTCCCTTGAGCTTGGGAACAGGAGTAGTCTTGGAGACCTGGCCAGTCTCCAAAAGGCTTGCTCAGTTTCCCAGGTCTGAGAGGAGGGGGCACACCTTTGTAACGAATGTAACAGGCTGCAGAGAGTCAGATTCGAATCTGCCGGACCTCGTGCTGGAGCTTGGCGCCAGTTGCCAGCATCCCGTGTGGGTAGATGACACTCTTTCTCGCGGCTGACAGGGGTCTCAGCTTGCAGACCTTAGAAAGATGTAGCTGTAAATAGTTCCTACACGGTGAAGTATTTGTTTTGCTTTGCATTCAATATCTTATAAATATAACCTGCTGTGTATATTGCAAACTGATATATTTTGTTTGATTAACGCGGACTTGAAAGCTACTAATTCGTCATTCATTCATAAACATTGTGGTTGGGGAAGAATAAAATAACAATAAAAGTCTTCTTTGACCTCAGAAGTGCATTTCTGTTGTGTTATGTTAGTGCTTAGAAATTAAATAAGAGGAAAGCACTACAAATGGCCTAGGTGTGCATGCAACTCATGGCCAGAGGTGTTCTTGCATCTCTCTGTTTGTTGTAAGTCATGGCTTACTAGTAGTAAATGATGTGGACAAAGGGCTGCATTTCCAAAGATAAGTGTTGATGGGATTGTCCAAGGGTTGGCTGTCTCCTATTTGGAGTTCCTCCTTACCTGTGGTGTGTGTGCTGGGCCAAACCCATGTCCAGCTTTCCTAAGCTTCCTGGGTGTCCTTGTTGTTAGAAATTATTAGTTGATTGTCCACCCCCCGGGTCAGACACAGGCGTAGGGTTGTGAATAGTGTACCTAGGACTGATGATACAAGTTTGGTACACAGACATGTAAATCAGTAAATCACTTGTCTGAACCTAGTATACCCACTCATGATTAGCACATGCTTTCCATACTGGCAAGTCCATTTCCAACTCGCAGATCTTGTGGCCCTAGATTGCCATACAGTACAAAGACATTTGTTGCCCTGGCAGTGGTGGAGGATATGCAGCATGCGTTTTAGCTGACAACTGGCAGAACTATGATGCCAAAATCATGCCAGTTGTCACCCATCTTGTAGGGTTTGGATGTGCTATGTGTGATAGGACCTTTGTAGGCTGGCTTGCCATGTACTTCCTCAGGGACAATCAATGATCTGTATGATGATATGGGCTGTTACAAGTACATTAGGTGTATTGTCTGATTTACTTCTTGTGCCATTTCACACAATGCAGTACCTAATGGTTGATTTTCTATGTGTCTTAACAGCTGCAAATATGACTCCCATCAAGGTTAGGGAGTTCCAACGCCGGGCAATGCGATACTGCCACATACTTGATGTAGAGTCTGGGTACCGCAACATGGCCCGAAGATATCACCATGAACGAGTCTCGGGAGCTTGGAGGGCATTTGCACAAGGGGGCCCTTCTGTGTCTACCACAGCCACCACCAGCAGCACCACCACTACCACCCAGGTGGCACCAACAGCAGCTGGGACCTTTGCGGGACCATCAACTGCAACTGCTCAAGGACCAGTCACAGCACCACCTGCACAGCAGCCTGCAGCCATTGCAACAACATGGGCCCATACTTCCTCGGCGGGTACCCAGACCACCCCTGCTGCAGCCATTGACCCTGCAGCTTTTGCTGAGATGCAAAGGAACTTGGACCGTGTCCTACGTAAGATGATCAGACTGCAGCAGGAGGTGGCACAGGTAAACCAGCAGGTGTGTTCCGTAAAGAAGACCCTGAGAAGGGCCAACCTGTGGTTATTTAGGCGGACATGATTCCCTCCCCTCCCTCCTCTTTCCTGGTTCTTACACTTTGTCGGTTTAGGGGGCTTAGTGTTAGGTTAGTATAGGTTGTTAGTTTAGTTAGTGGTAGTGGGTGGGGGGTAGGGGTTTCTGAATAATACTACTGTTTATTATTATGTGTGTGGGCAATGTTGGGGTTCTTGTGTTTTTCAAAAAATAATAAATAAAACAAAATTAAAAAAATACAAAATATATATATTTTTAAATATACATATTTGTTTAGTAAAGGATAGTATGTGTTTAGGCTAGTATCTGTTGTCCTCCATGTGTCCCGTCTTATAAAGGGGGTGGGGGATTGATGTTTAGATCGTTTAGTTAAATGTGATAAGTAAGTTTAGCGTAGGTAAGTTAGGGACAGTTGTGAGTAATGAGTAGTTAGAGTGGATTAGGTTAGGTAAGGTGTTTCCCCTAGTTTTCACTTCTGTTTTTACTGTTTAATAAATATGTAGGTAACCCTTTACAGTATGTGTCAAATGCTTGTAGATCAGGGCCTTGGCATGAGTGAAAAGTGTCTCTTTTGTATTAGAATTTGTGTCCTATGCTTCAACCATATCCCAACTGAGCTGTTACATTGGCAGCTACCCCAAAGCTACTTAACTAAGATTCGGCCTTTCATTGCAACCAACAATCACGATTACTATGGATCCCAAAGTGTGGTTATTTCATGATGTATGATTTCAATGTCACATACTATGCTTCCAGATTTAGTATTGGGGACACTGTGTTAAGTCTGAAAGCAGTCTGATGTCCAAGGAAATCCATATAAGGTGAGTGGTAGTATGCTCTCTTGTAGTATAGTGTACATAACTCACATAGATCATTTGTTACACTGTTCAGCATGGTTACTTATTTGGATGTAAACTCATACACCTCCCTTCATGCAGTTTGGTGTGTGTTAGCTTAAATTTGTGGCAAATGTCACATATGTTAGTTTTGCATTGAAGCAACAATTTGAAGGCACTATTTTCTGGCTTAGACATCCCTTGAGGAAGCGTTATTCTGTCCAACACAGCATTATGGTGTATAGTTTCTATTTTCCTCAGAAATAACCCTCACGAAGGGCAGATGATGGTACAATCCAGGCCACTGTGCATAGTTATCAGCCCACATTATTTCAGGACAGTTGTATTGCCAATCTATAATAATTGACAGGAGGCAAACTTCACTGATCTACTGCACGGTTGATGTGTCACATTACACAGAGACAAAGTGGTTGTGTAAGTGCTATTTATTTAAAAGCGCTGTAGTGCTATATGTACATTGTCCATGATTGTGACCCCATTATAGTGACATCTTCCATTGTGATCCTCCACAAGTGCAAAAGGGCATGTCATTGGACATGCTGGGGTGAAGTGCCAGACAGTGCAGAGGGACAGGATTTGCCAATGAGTAGTGAGAGACAATCACAGGGCAGTCTGACAAGATAAACAGTGGGTTGCAGAATAGTGCTTGAGTACAGTTGTTGTACGACTGGCATGTTACAAAGCACAGGACCTTGGTAATAGGTGGCCATGTGGCAGGGACTAGTGCTACCGGGTACTCTTACGTGTGAAGGTGATCTGTTCCTGGTCTTAATCTTCTGATGTGTGTGTTGTCTCCTCTGCCCTTGGTGTTGGTGGATGTGAAGGGATAACACACACCTCAGTGTGTGAAGACGTGGAGTCAGACATCCCGTTAGCTGCTAACTGTGGGGGTCTTAAGGGTAGTACTGCAGCAAGGAGGATCTGCTGGTTCTTAAGAATAGCAGCCACATCACAGTGGTAAGCAGCCAGGTCGGCCCTGAGGGGTTCAATGTTGCATTTGTGCACACGTTGGCAGGATTGCTGTTGTAGGTGTTGGGTCAACTGTATTACGGCTGTGCTGATTTCCTTCAGCCTTTTTCTACTTCCTGCAAGATAGTTGTTCGCCCTTGCATAGCTGCTGCCTGTTCTTCAGTTGACATCATGCACGAACGCATCCCCTCTAAGCTGGCTGCCATAGTTTGCATCCCCACCCGCACCTCCTTGGCCAGCTCCCGCTGTACTCCAACTACAGTTCGCTCAAAGCTGGTGCCAGTGTCGTCAGAGTCTTCAGCTGTGTTGGAGCTGGCAGGTTGTACAATTGGGGTTGTGGGTGGGTCCTCTGTGATGGCTGCTAGTTCTGTGCTCCTCCTTGTGACTGAAGGTGGGGTCTGTAGGGTGTCAAGGACCTCTTGGAGGGTATGCTGGCTGATGTTTGCCAGCTCGTCATCCATGTCATCAGGGTAGTCCTGGACAAGCATATCCGCAGGAGATCCATCGTCCTCTGCAATGAAATAGGGTACAATTAGTGTGTCTGTGTTGTGGGCTTGGTAATGTGACATGCCTGCCTTGCGATTATTTTCACATTGTGATTTTGGTTCCTGTTCATTGTTCCTGTCTTTCAGATTGGCATTCTCCCAGGCCTATGCCCCACCTGCATGTCACATGTATTGTGGTCAGTTTGTGGACTTGTCAGCATCATATCCTCTAGGTGTTGGTTCTGGCCAAATTGTGAATTGCCACCTTCTTGTCCTACACAACCCTCCGTCTACTTCCATTCTCATGGTGAGGCCTTTCACTGGCTGTGGGTGCTCTGATAGCACTAGCACCACACTTAACAATCTGGACCTGCCCCAGTCTCTGATCTTTCACATCCACCTATATGCAGTTTAAATGTAGCATATACTATGTATCGCATTGTTATGGCACAATATGGATGTCAGCATTGGTAATGTGTACTGCTGATGTTGGGGAATGTGTGGTACATTGGATTGCCCTGATAGTCGTAGCAGTGTCCTATTTCCTCCTCTGACTGTGCAGGTGTATTTCAGTGACCAGTTACGTGTCCTCCACCTCAATACTGTTGTCTGAGCCGTATGACATTTGGGATGTTGCATTGTGACCCAGGCACAGGGTGGACCCTGACATATGCAGCATGGGTATGACATTAGTGCTGTGTACCTCCTAATGTTGATGACATTGGCTGATGTTTGCGGCAACTATGGACATTCACATTTGACAGGACTGTAACATTTGTCTTGTTTCAGGGGATTGTTAAGGTTGTCATCTTGAACCCTCTAATTTGGGTGTTTTAGATCCATGGGGACGTTACTGCCATTAGCTACTTGACCTGCACACACAGCGGAGGTGGTAGTGGCAACTGTTGTCAATGTTACATTCCATTTGTAGGTATGGCCAGAGGTTGTTAATTGGGCCCTAGTTGATGTAGGGAGTATAGTGGCTGACATGTGACGGGATGCCAGTTTGACGTTGTGCCCTGCCCTCCTGGCCTGGCTTTACCTTTGCAACATCCTTGGCATGGCAGCATACCCCCATGCAAAGGTTGTTGGTGTTGTGTAGTGGTGTGCCCCAGGTTTCCTCAGAACGGGCCATGCCCCCGTGCCGTGCCCCTTTACCCATGCCACTCCCTGAATATCATGACTTACATGCATTGTGTAGTGGGTATGCCCACCCTCCCTGTTGCAGATGACATTAGTGCATTTTAATTCCCCATGCGACTTACCCTGCATGTGTGTTGTCTCCTGGTAGTCTGCGCTGTCCTGTCCTTGAATCCCTGTGACGATCTCCTCAGGGATGATGGCTGCCACCATCTCCTCCATGTGGTCCAGGGCCTCCTGGTGTTCTGGACTCCCACCTCCAGTCTGCAGTGCTGCTTCCTGTTCCTGGCCATCTTTTCCTTGGTCCTGCGCTTGCAGTCATGCCAGCGTTTCTTGCACTCGATGACTGTTCTGCGTACTTCTGCCACACTGTTAATCTTGTCAACAGTTTGTTGCCATATTGCCTCTCTCCTACTGATTGGCAACTTTGAGGTGACAAACAGTTGGTGCTGGTGTTCCGTCACCTCTTTCACCAGAATTTCCTGCTCCTTTGCAATGAAGCGACACTTTCTTTTCTTCTTCTCCCTGTCCTGGGTCTTGTGTGGGTCCTCCTGGCTGGTTCCAGGTCTGTTGTCATCTTCCTGTGGTCTGTGCAAGCATCTGGGATCCATTTTGGCTCTCCTCTGCAAAAATTGCTGTGTTTGCATTGAGTTTTGACGCAATTGTGTCAAAAAACGCTGCATATCCAGTTTGCAGTGTTGTAAACCGGCTCACAGTCATTTCCGCCACGTTAACGTAATTTTCCTTTACAACGTGACGCTGTGGTGTGCGTCAGAGTAAATGACTCACACCTGTGGTTTGCGCCGCCGTGCGTCAAAGTATAAATTTGACGCCCGCACGGCACAAAGAAATGGCATTAGCCGGTGGTAATATTTTTAACGCAAAACTGCGTTGGTGCAGTTTTGCGTCAAAAAGTATAAATATGGGCCCACATCTCTGCCACTTGATATGTGTGGACAATCAGGAAGCCACTGCCTCTCACAGATTTGCTCCTGGAAATTCTTATCACCTGTGCAGCATGTGATTGTAAGGCCACTTTACCATGTTTACGCCCTGATGAATTCTCATTCCCTCCTTTGCCACAGACACACCAAAATTTCAGTATTCCTTAGGGAGCTGTTTTCCTCGGTGAGCTTCCCACCTTGCTGCTCAGTATCACTTACAGTGTTTGAGGTTTTACAAAGCAAAACAGAGTCAGTTTGCAGTAGAGTCTCACTCAATATTTGCGAGTCTATCACTTTAGAGCACAGTGTCACTTGGTGGGCTTTATTTACACATTTTTAAACTTCAAGCAAGGTGTCACTCATTGCTTGATAGTCTGACAGAGCACCACAGTCTCACTCAATCAATGTAAGATGCACACCTTGGTACGGAAACCTTACTCGTTTCTTCTGAGTCTCAACATGGAACACAATTTCACCCACTGAGTGGTTTTGAAGCCTGAAAAAAACGATCTCTTTTTAGTTGCAGAATGATGTCAAGTTTGTATGCAGCGTTAAAAACACATTCAGTCATGGTGCACTGACCAGGGGACGTGTAACATATGGCATGTTCACTATGTGGCATAACAAAAGGTAACTCTTCTCTGAGGGAGTGATAAATAAAATGAGTCAGATCGGCATTTTGTATTGAACACCAATTAAGCGAAATTGAACGCTGACTTTCATGGCTGCGGCCAGATCACTTTGTAAAAATAATCCTCATAGCTGATACAACTGACAACACTAGCATCTGCTCCACAAACAATAGGGAATTAATTACGAGACCACCCCAAAACAAACACCAGGGTGGGAGAACCTCCTTAATAGGTAATGAGAGCTATCACAAGTTAAAGTGAGGAAGATTTTAGGGCGGGTGATGACCTTGAATCATGCGGGTAGGTGAAGGGAATCACAAAGGAATAGGTCAACAAAGCCACAGCATATCATCTGTCGTCGGGAGTACTGGGTCATTCCTGCCACCGAGCGAACCTGCTTGTGATACTCTCTCGGCGCCCATTAAAATGGCATCAGTCTTGTAACCGAGAACACGAAGCATCATAATACTCCCTCACCATCAAAAGAAGAGAAACTGACATGAATAATTCAAAGGAAGACAGGAACCAAGCACCATCTCAATTATGTCCCTACTGCTTGTGTCACCAGTAGTGTAAAAGATTATGCCACATTCCTAAAACAGTAATAAGAAATTAAGGTTCCTCAGAGGTAACAGCCTCGCTCTCATTGCTACTGGCCTTAACAAAACACTGCCCTATAAGCGAAGTTCCAACTTCCCTGTGGGGGAACACACCCCTGATGAAGTGGTGATAGAGCGTTCCCTCCTAATAAATTACCTGTATTTGGACGCTCTTGGGTCGATGAATCTTTTGACCAAGTGGGGCTCTCTTCACCCGAGATTAGTCAATTTAATCAATCAATAATCAATAAGGAACATAAGCAATACCCTGATCAACATAACACTTCACAATTAATCCAGAAAACATTTCGGCGAACCATGACCTTTCGGCCATGAATAACCACACCAGTTTATTCAAAGTTAATGAATTTATTTCCCTATATTAACAAAGCTAGCACGATATAAATGTGTCTCAACACCAAATGATATATGTAAATGAACTTTAATAGCTGTCCATAACGGCGAAACAGATGCAATCTATGCAGCATTTGAATAACAATGCATTCGATAATAGCAACGCAAACCACTAAAACTATAATCTGTAATGAGCTAATTGCATACATTAGTCAGCATAACAAGGTCTCAAATTGCATTGTGCGACAAATGAATCCTCATCTAACCTCAAATTAGCATCTGCATGTGGGACTTCATGCAAAAACAATTTAGCAACATTAATTTGGAAAACTCCTAACTAGGGCTCTTATCAAAAATCAGCAGTTGGTTACCTAAAAAGAAACACAATGCAATTGTACATTTTCCTTTCATATTTACCAAATTCAATCAGCATTCAAGGAAGTCTTCGTCTCACAGGTACCGGTTCCGATCAGCATGGGACGGGGGCAAAGGGGCAGGGTGGACGGGGCAATTGCCTCACAGCGGCAAGATAAAAGGACAAACTACTACTTCATGCAAAGGGACGAATCAAAGTTAGTCTCTAGGGCGAGAATTTCTTAAAGTCTCTTTCTCTCGATTAGAGAAAGCATCAAAGTCTCATTCAAAATGGCGTCGAACATCAATTGGCATCGTAGAAGATGGCAAAATGACGAGGTCGGCAAGATGGGCCATAATGGCTGCAATGTCCTGCAAATGGCTAATGGCGCATGGGTAATGGCGTGCTTTCTTCTTGTGCACCAGGTTTAAATAGACAACAGTTCAAATCCAGTAGGGTCTTCCATTGGAGAGTTCATAGGTTGGCTTCAAATTGTCCAATCAAAAACAACAATTCACAAGCTTCTACCTAGGCATACATTATCCTTGGAGTCGGGAACGTAAGTTGCAACATATTTTACCAATTAACTCACTTTCAGAGCTTCCATTGTCTGCACCTGCAGATTGACCTTGGAGCAAATTAGAAGATGGCAGGCTGGCACGAAACCTTAAAGATAAGCATGTGAACCGATCTCACTGGAAAAGTACAGCTTCAAGCAAGAATACACGTTTTATTAGCACATTAGAAAAACACGAGCATCTAACCCGTGAGACAAGGCAACTAGGCCGAAGCCTCCACTAAAGTTATGCTAAGTTAAAACATTTCAAACAAGCAAATCATAGCACACGTTTACGGTTATGTCAGATTAGTACAATTCTAATACATCACGTTATATAAAGCACGCTTATAAATGTTGGCGAACTACTCTGAGGGCACATTTGTCCCCGTACAATCTTTATTAGTTCGGTTAAAGTCACACTTGATTATTGCGGCACTACGTTTATGCGCTAATAAATGTAAAACCTTCATTTCTGCGTCATCAGTGGTAAACAATCCCTTATGCGAGTCAATCTGTGAGCGCCAATGTTCTGGGTATGACAGTTATCTGTGGAATTGACCGTAAATCGAATAATTTGTGAAGCTAACTGGGAGATGAGCACAATTTTGCATGGTTCTTTTTGCATTTACTGGCTCCAGCCTATATTTGACTGCCTTAAAGAACTGATTCTTTTCAGTTCCTCATCAGTTGGCCTAGCATCTATTTATATCTATTCACAAAAGTCCCTCTTCGGTTCTATTCATAGCCCCCCAGACGCTGGCCTTAGCACTTACATCATCTGCAACTTCTTCCAAACCTCCGGAGCAGACAGGATAAACCTTTTCAGAGAGAAAAAAGTAATAGAGTGAACGGGTGACTGCCCTATGCAGAAAAGACAACTAAAACTTCATATTATAAAGCACTATATTATTTATTAATGAAGCAAACTATGTATAGTAATTGTATTAGTGTGGAAATATTTCTTTCGTCACTGCCGACTAGCCCACACAGGGTTGTTCTTGAAATCCAGTAGGGACTTTATCTGATCAACGAGATGCTAGTTAGGCATTAGTACTAGCAAAGGGCATCAATGTTGGGTAATGCCTCTGAAACATAGGTTGGAAAGGGGTATATTCGTGCAGACCTTGTGAATTCCTGGCAAGTGAATAACAATTCCCCACCTTCACCTACCTTTTACGGCACGGACCTGCTAGGATATCTCCTCACATAAGCCATCATTCATCTGTTAAAACTTCAGTTTAGTGGGTTTGATGTATGGCTGTGTAAGGTTCTTAGCCTTCCTCCCAGCACATTTAGGGCCAACAGATTGCAGTGTTGGTTTGGTGCATGGAGGGTGTATTTGAAATTTTATGTGCTCATTACTTTCACTGTCCCTTCGCATCTCTCAGAATAATTTTCCAAAACTTAACCTTGAGGCAGAAACTTCAGAAAAGTCTTAACTCATTCGTCCAATAACGCTTTGCATGCCAGATGATGGACTCCTAATTATCATGGGGGGTGATTATATGTGTAACACACAGTACTTACAGTCTAATACTTTAAGGCCCATATTTATACTTTTTTAGCGCCGCATTTACGTAATTTTTTGATGCAAAATCGGCGCAAACTTACAAAATACAATTGTATTTGCGGCGCTAAAAAAGTATAAATATGGGCCTAAATGCTTTAATTGCTTTCCGTTCAGGCATCATCACCATTTCCTCTGAAGGTTCTGCGGAATTGATAGCTCTTTTCCACGTGTCCTTGTGTATTAACTACTCAATGGCCAGGTCTTTCATTATCAAGAACTAAAACTAACTGTATTCTGGACTAAGATGCTTCTGTAAAACTATGTACAAGATCATGAGTTGTAGTCACAAGCATGCCAAGTTGACACTTCAGCTGGTGGAAAGAGCAGAAGCAGAGTACATGCACTCTTGTTTTGAGTAAACAAACAGGAGGTGTCTCAGCTTCAGAAAAGTTCTACATACCTGCGAGTGAAAATATCTTTACCCTCAAAAGTTGGATGGAGTAGTGTGGGGGCATTTGCCACACCAAGTAAACATAAGGACCCCAGAGTGAGACATTTTCTATAATTGGTGAATACTTCCAATTCCAAGTTTTCAATATGTACATGAAGCATACGATTTGGGTTTTAACACACCAAATTTGGTATGTTTTGACTTTTTTGGGCCTCTTTCACTGTTAAAGTTCAGCAGGTTTGATCTGCCAGAATCTATCAGGAGAAATCTGTGAGGATGTATTAATTATCACAAAATGTATAGTTCTGATCCCTAAGCAAACTCCTGTTTGCACTGAAAGGGGAATTCAGCCCTGAAATTGTAATGGGGGCCATTATCTTTATTTTTACACCTCCTTCCAGGCCATTATATTCTTGATTGCAAATTGATATTTTACTTAGAATCTAGTGACCCGGGGGCAATATCTGAAGGTCACATGCAAAGGTTATATTGAGGGACATCTATCCCTATTAATACACCTGCAAATCTGTATTTGCCTGTGGGATTCATTGACTACGAAAATACCTATTAAAAATTCCTTGCATGTTTCTCAAGCCAACTTAATCACATCACTAGCAGTCAAAACATGTCCTTAAACTTACATGCATTTCGGTGGGGGGTGGCTTGGATGGAGAACTACACGGGTGCCTGACTCTGTCTCTCCCGCCGACGTGGAGCAATTTCTGACTGTTTCTGCCACTCCGGGATCGGCAGATATTTGGCAACGACAGGACTCCGATGTCGAATAGACTCCTGCCACAAATGAGAAGGTCAGAGAGAAGGTCAGATCTGTACTAGAAGCTTTTAATTACATTTGTATTCCTCTCATTGACATCAATGTGCGCATCCTAAAATGGCGACGTCCCGCTTCCAAATCAGGCGTTTGCTTGACTGTATCTTTTGAAGATTAATAAATAAAGTTTGTACACCCTGCGCTTAATCTAACTAAAAAATGTATGCATCTATTTACTTGCTATGCATGAAGAAAACAAATCGCCCATCTAAAACTCGATTTGCCTGACCTTAAAATGGAGCCCATGCAGAAACTAAGGCCAATATTTATACTTTTTTTGTGCCGCATTTGCACCGCTTTTGAATTTGTACAAAAAATCTTATTTTGTAAGTTTTCACCACTTTTGTGTCAAAAAATTACGCGAATGCGGCACTAAAAAAGTATAAATATGGGCCAATGCATTTTTTTCTTCTCTACTATGTTCAAAATATATGTGAAATATCTGTGAATAAAAAACGCATGACTGCTCACAACTTTTAAAATAAACAATGCAGTCATTCCAATGAACTCGACTTTTGGTGAACGCTAAGCATGTCGTAATAGACGAGACATCACAGTTTGGTCGCACAAACCTATAACTTCAGAACTTTATAGGCCCAGCCTTGCTGAGGTAACACAAAGGCTAAAAAATCTTGGTGATTGTGGTAATTGCACAAAATGTGTATTCAGTTCGTGTTTGCTACGCCCACAAAATAGGCATATTATTATCAACCTTTAACTCATCCTATCACTCAGGATCAACTGAACTTAATATGGCTGAGAAGGAACCTAAACCTCATGCTAAATGTTCTAAAGCAGAACCAACCTTTCCGGACTCACTGATCAAAAGCAAGGCTGATATAAATAGTACGATGGATATGATTCTCAAAAAACTGTTGGAAGTGTACGACCTTGCCAAATCTACAAAAGTAAACACTGACTCCATGTAGCTTGATCTAACGGCTAACACTTTCAACAACAAACTATTAGAAGCAGAACAAATAATCAGTGACCTAGAAGACGTCAAGAACGAATCCAACAATGACCTTCTCTCTTTATGATCAATAACAAAATCAATGAAAAAAGACATTGCTGATTTAGAAGACCTGAATAGGAGAGGTAACTTGAGAATTTTTGGGGTTCTTGAAGGATCTGAAATAAATGAGGGCCCGCACCAATTTGTGTGTTTCCTTCTTTGAATCTTGGTTACCTCTAGTTACAGGCCACCAATTTGACAAAAAAATTGAACTGGAAGGGGCACATAGGGTTCCAACATTCAAACATTCTTATGGGCCTCTGACTAAACCCAGACCAATAGTTTGCAAACCTCTGCGTTTCCAACATGCCGAAGCAGTCTTGCTCTACGTGCATAAAAATAACCATATTAACTGGAATGGATCTAAAATCACAGGACTACTCCAAAATAACAGTAGATACAAGAAAAGGTTTCTTGGCTCTATGTGATAGATTCAAATATATGAAAATTACATTTTCTTTCGCAGGTCCGGCAATATTCAGTATCACCATAGATGTAAAGCGCCAAATCTTCGATGATCACAATACTTTAAAAACTTTCCTAGATGAACTGGCAGGACAAAAAATTGAAGTATCTAAAACTTTGTCAAACAAAAGGAAAACCTGAATCTTGTCCCTTAAAAGTGCTCTAATCCCACTGCTATTGAGGACTTTTGAATGTTCTTTAGCACTCTGCTGAGTCCCTTCTTATCTATCATGTTTCCTCCTAACAAGGATATACTTTTCCAGGATCAAGTTTAAGATTTACTTGTTATATTGTCTGATTCTCTTTTTCTACCCACCAAACGTAGATTGTTACAGTAATAAGGATACTTTGAGAGCTAATGGGTGAGAGTTAACTGCCTTATTGATTTCCTCATTACATTACTTGCCAAGGTTAGTTCATATTTACTAATTGTTTACTAAATGTATATTCTTGTTAACTGACAGTATACGATCATTCATATCCTGTTTAGTTTGTTTAAGATTTGGATTGTATAACCTGCTCAACAGGTTACATGTGATAGTATCACTTCGCCATTTCCTGCATGTTATACTAAATCATTTATGTCATATTTGTTATCCATGTAACCAATTTTCAATAGATTTCCACGGTACAGTTAAAGTTATATATATGTGACCTTCCCTCTGAACATCAACCACAAAGGGACATACGATGTGCACACTGCAATGTATACTCCACATTGCCTAGAGGGATGTTCGCTCCTCTTTGTCGCCCACTCCATGGCGTTTATGGAAAGTTGCGGGGGCGGGACATAGGGGTGGGGAGGGTGTTATTATTAATTTTTCTTTTTTCTTTTTCACTCTCCATCTTCTTTCCTTCTTTTCTTTTCCTCCTTTCGCTCCTTTACACCTATTTGCTGGAAATCTTAGGGTTGTTACAAGTATGACACTCACACTAGACTTAAATTATTTCATTCAATATAGCATTTCTAGGACTTCATCTCACAGGACTCTAGACGATACGCGCTATGATCCCTACACACATAACATCTATTGGAATATTTTATTGTGTAAAAAGGGACTATTAACATATTCAACTGGTGTATACCAATGATAGCCCATACCTCCAAAAATACCCTTCTTCCATAGGAGTAATTGTAACTATTGTTTCCTCTAATGATGCTGCCTTCATTCTAGTTCCTCTATTAACCCTATTTTTGATGCACATCACTATGCACCTTTATTATACAACATATTTATGGCTAATTCTAATACGATAGACAATATCAATATTATATCTTTGAACGATAAGGGTATTAATCATCCTATAAAATGAAGAAAAATAATGAACTATCTATACAAAACCAAAGGAGATATTATCCTCCTCCAAGAGACAAGGATTCCAGAGACAGAACCTCTCAAAAACAATTGGATTAGTGATGTATAATGTTCTTCTGCCATTCCACAAAAAAATTGTGTAATCGCACTGATCTCCAAAAAGCCAATTTAATTACTGAATCCTATATCTCTGATGCAGAAGGAAGATGAATCATAACAACTCTAAAGAAAGATGAGGCTAGATTACATGTTGTTAATATATACGGCCCAAATATGGATGACTGCGATTTCTGGAATACAATTTCAAGAAAATTAGGCCAGCTACCTACAAATGACCTTCTAATTGTAGCTGGAGATTTCAACCTCCCACTAGATACCACACTAGACAGACAATCCACATGTAATTATTGCCCGTCTAAATCACACAAGATCCTAAAAGATATTTGCACCAAATATGATCTTAAGGATACATGGAGACTCCAACACCCTGATTCAAGAGATTATACCTTTTACTCTCCACCTCATAATTCTTACACGAGAATAGACTATATCCTCATCTCGGGTTCCCATACTCACCTTATTGACCAAACAAATATTTCACCAAACATTTCCGACTATGCATGCATCAATCCACTACTAACTGGGACAAACTCTAGAACCTGTATCAAAAAATGGCATTTCAATAATGAGATTTTATTAAACAAGCAAGTGAATATAAAGAGAATTGAAAGTTCCATTTCTGACTTTCTCATGAATATCTCCTCCCCGGATGTTCATCTACAAACTCTTTGGGGCGCTCTTAAAGCAACCTTAAAAGGTACATTAATAGAAATGAAAACAAGAATCAATAAGGCGAAAAACAAATCCCTCCTGGAACTGGAGAATGAGATTAGTCACTTAAAATCCTCCCATATCAAAACACTGGACAAACAGATCTTCACCTATCTTACCACAAAGAAATATGAATATAATACAATACTCAGCGAACAAGCAGGCGTTTGGATCAATAAATTTAAAGATCTTAAACTTTGTGAGGCCAACAAAGCATGAAAGATGCTAGCATTATACCTTAAACACACACAAAATCAAAAGAATATAACTTCAAAGATAAGCTGAACTTCATCCACACCAACCCCCCAAAAATTATAGATACATTTAGACACTTTTATATGGAGCTATATTCTGAAGATAACTAAATGACAGTTGAACAATGTAAAGCGTATTTAAATAAATTACAGATCCCCAAACTATCTGAAGAAGATAACAAAGTATTAGCCAAACCAATCTCCATAACCGAGTAACTCAAGTAGGGTTTTTTTAAAATAAGATGGCCAATGATAATACCTGCTCAGTATGCCATGCCATAGAAAGAGCCGAGAAATTGTCATCAGCATCCAAAGCTATAGCCTTGGACGCCGGGAATGTTTTCGACAAAGTCTCTTGGACATTCTTAGAACAGTCCCTTAGATCTTTTAATCTCGGAGATGACTTCATATGAATGATCATGGCCATGTATAGTAATCCCAGAATCTATATCCATGAATGGCCTGGCATCCCTACCATTTAACCTTGAAAAATTAACAAGACAAGGTTGCCCACTTTCGCCCTCTCTTCTTCTACTAGCTCTCAAACCACTACTTTTAGACATTAACAGTAATCTTTAAATATCAGGAGTAGATTTTTAAGGGAAAACAATCAAATTGACGTCTTAGGCAGATGACATCTTAAACCTTTCTGAGGACCCTCACTCATCCATACAGGCCCTTATGGATGCAAACTAAATACAGACAAATCTGAGGTGAAATCTTTGAATCCGTTAGGTTCTAAAACCTTCATAGGGGACTCAGTACTAATCTGGCAGTCGAACTACATAAAGTACCTAGGAATTGAGTTTGGGTCGGACTTAATTGACACTATAAACCATAACGAGCATCTAACCCTTCAAAAAATTAAACATTTATTAGAAGGCTGGTCACCAACATTTATTACCTGGTGGGCCTGCATAGAAATGATAAAGATGATGATGTCCCCCTTGGTTAACTATCTAATAAGTATGCTCCCCCTATCACTCATTGATGACTTACACCATTAACTGGATAAAATGATCAATAATTTTATCTAGCAAGGCAAAAGACCCATAATAACCTTACACAAATTAAGACTACCCAAGAATCAGGGTTGCCACAACCTACCTAATTTTAGAAACTACAAATCAGCCTTTCTTGCTAAACAAGGAATCTATTGGCTCTCTGCCCCAGAAAACTCCACTCCACTATGGCTTGAATTGGCAAAAGCAATTTTGGGAAACTTAGCCCTGGCAACTCTACTCACATCTACCGATAAGCACATACCATGCTCTAAATATATCTTTAAGAATACCAAAAACATCTTCCTCCTAATTGACAACAACATGCAATCTAAATTGAAATCCTCCAATCTTGCTTCTCTTTGGTTCAACCCAAATATTAAGTATAAAGGTCAGACTCTTCACTGGCAACTGTGCATAAAGAAAGGTATTTATTATCCAAAACAATTAGGTACGCCCTCCAACCCTTTTACCTTTGTAAATCTTCAAGAAATATCTCATATTGAGGACCAGGAATTCTATAATTTTCTTAAAATCAAAGTAGCACTAGCTATGTCTCACTCTCTCCATGAAGACCCTTCTGTCCTCCCCCTACTTTTGAAAATCTCCAAACCTGAGCACCTGGTATCTAGAATTCATCATTTTCTCCAACCACATGCTACCAAACATTTAGAAAGACTCTGGAACTCTGGAATGGCCATTCACAATCTGAAATTACTGATCCAGAATGGATAAAAATGTTGAAATCAGCAACCTTACTTAAAATTACCCTGTACTCTTGCAAACCAAATTTTGGTTAATACACAATATCTATTGGACGCCTTCATGTCTACACGCAATGAACATAGCAGATACACCTACATGTTGGAACTTCCATGAGGAAAAAGGAGACCTATCTCCCCTAATCTTTTACTGCAGATAGGCCAAAAAATTGTGGGATGAGGCATTTTTATTTATTTCCAAACTTTTCCACATTAAACAAGAAAACAATTTCTCATACTTAATCACTGACTTTCTTGATCCTAACATCAAAAATGAACCGGACCGCCTACTTCTTGACCTTCTGCTAACAGCAGCAATCAAATCAGTTACTGCTGACTGGAAATCCACACATAAAACCTCTTTCGTATCATGGTTAAATTGGATAAATGAAATCCGTGGACTGGATAACTCTGCTCTCCAATGTTCCCCATGGAAAGCACACGTACATAACATATGGGGCTCCTTAGATAAACTCTTTGCCTTCAATAAGCCATCATGATCAAATCTCCAGCTCTCATTCCAAAAGAAACCCATATATATTTAATCTTCAACCCTTATATCATATTCATTAACCTGTAATATAACAGCAATATCATGCTGAATTTTATTTTATTTCTTCTCCCTTTCGCTTTAAATTCCTTGCTCTCTTTTATTTTATCTCTTCTCTGTACTCCTTCACCTAATATAATACAGGGTTGATCTTGTATGTGTATCAAATTTGTGTTTTTTTTTTCCTCTTTGCATTTATCTAAGACAAATAATACGTGTACAGTATTCTGTTTTTCTATGTTTTGTTAAAATACAAAAGAATAAAAATCCTTCTGAACAAAAAAGTACATATATTTCATAATCACACTAGGCCATTCTTAGACCATGCCCTTATTCTCACAAATTTGACCACGAGATCAGTCGAACTTGCTCCGAGGCATTCGAAGCCTGTAACTACTCAAATTTGATCAGAAATTAAATCTGAAAACTATCCTTCACCTGACTGCACTTCTGACCTTTCTCAATTTTCTGATGATGCTCAGCCCAATGTAAACACGATGAAAATACGTTTGTCGCATGACAAATGTTGGCGTTTAGCACTTGAATGAGTGCATGGCAATCTCACCAAAAGACCACCAGCATCCCATATGTCGGATATTGATAAGAAATGGATAAGAAAATGTGTCCTTCACCTAATCTGCTGATACATGTCAATGCATAATTGTGTGAGTGAAGCTCCCTCTCCCCTATGGGTTATTAATTCCTTTCTAAATATAGACAATGATGAGGGGAGTTTTCAAGAGTAGGAAGGTATCATATTTGATGTAAACAGTGTAAGCAAACGTTTTACATTATTATGTTGCCCTGAACTTGCAAACATATGGGTCTAATCCAGTTCACTCCACTTTTGGATTATCAAGGATGTCACATTTGTGTAGATGCACTGTTTAACTAGATATCTTCAGCTGTTCGATTCTCCAAGATGACAAACTGTGAAAATATATATCATAAAAATATATATATATATATATATATATATATATATATATATATATATATATATATATATATATATAAATTCACCTGTAATAGTTAGAGTTATCTCAAGTAACTGGAACTCTTGCTCTAAGGTAACTATAACTCACATCCCCGCCATGCACAGTTTTTTGTCAAATATTTTACTTCAAATATTAAATTGATATTATCAGTGATGATATCAAAGATGTCATATGTGCCATATTTTGTGAGGCAATAAGAAGTGCATAGTGAGGGTGTGTGTTATAGTTACTTGAGATAACTCTTACTATAACAGCTGAATTTCTATGAGTTCATACGTTTAAAATGTGAGCCTAATTACAACGTCCCTGTAACCTCTGTTTTTTTGTGAATTTCTATGTTTTTTTAATTCTTTTTCCTAACTATAATGTCTCTGTAACCTTTGTTTTTTTCAGCAAACTTCTATGGTTTTGTGAACGTAAAGCAGTTTTCATTACTATACATTAATCCACCCACCGTTGCACATGGCCTTCGGCAGTGCATTGCAGCGGTTAGTCACAGGGTCTGGCCTGCGGCCAGATCTTTCAGCTATCCCCGTAACTTCCCAAACCCACACTGTGCACAGCCCTTTGACCATACATGCCGGGAGTTGGCCGCGGCCTGTCTCTCTGGGTGTGAGAATATGTGTGAGAATAAGTGTGAGAGGGTGTATCTGGGGGTGACAGTTGCTGCGAGAGTGTCCGTCTGGGTGTGAGAGTGGGTGCATCAGTGTCTGTGTGGGTCTGTGAGTTGGTGCATGAGAGTTTCAGTGGGTCTGTGAGTGGGTGTGTGAGAGTGTCAGTGGGTCTGTGAGTAGGAGCTTGAGTGTCTTGTTGTGAGAGTAGGTGCATTATTGGGTGCATCAATATCTGTGTGGGTCTGTGAGTGGGTGCTTGAGGGTTTTAGTGGGTCTGTGATTGGGTGAGTGAGAGTCTGAGTGGGTCTGTGAGTGGGTGCGTGAATGTATGAGTGGGTCTGTGAGTGAGGGTGTGAGTTGGGCTGTGAGTGGGTGCACGAGTGACTGAGTGGATCTGTGAGTGGGTGTGTGAGTGTCTGATTGGATCTGTGAGTGGGTGCATACGGGTCTGAGTGGGTGTGTGAGTGGTAGAAAGAGACTGAAAAAGAGAAATTGAGAGACAGAAAAAGAGAGCGGGGGAGAGAGAGAAGGAATTTTTTAGGCTTTTGTGAATGATATACTTAGAATGATATAATTCTGGACAAATAGAAAAGGAAAATGTATTTGTCAATTAAAAAGAGTGAGATTACCTTTCAGTATGAACCATAATCGTTTCAAGTTTAAAATAGGGAAAAGACAACAGACATCCTGGACTAGAACCCTCAACTTTCAGTGTGAGGATTTGTGACTGGAACCATTATGCAACCAGCGACGTTTGTTGCAGTCATTCCTTGGAAAGACCATTGCAATGACTATCTCTCTCCCTCTCTCTTCCATCCTGTTATGGGATGGAAGAGAGAGAGAGTGACAGGACTGTGGGGGAGCCTCAAGGCCTTAACTGGCTCCTCATATCCTGTGGGAGTCGGTATTGCTCACACAAGCAGGGAGCTGCTTTTAACAGCAGCTCCCTGCTTGTGGGAGCAATGCTTCCATCTATCTTCCCTGCACCCATATTTGTGTGCAGCGAATACAGATGAAAACTCAGCTTTCTGCAAGGAAGAGCTGTTTGACAGCTGTCTCTTGCAGAAACAGGACTTTGTTTGCTTTTGCTTGGTGGGAGCTGTCAGCTCCAACCAATCCAAAGCAAACAGCTATGTCCCAGGGTGGGCACCCTGGGACATTGCAGGAGCTGGCCCTGGGGGTGGGTGGTGATCCCCAGGGCCATCAGTGGCTCCTCGATGAGGGCTGCGTACCCCCCCTCCAATGAGCATAGCCCCGGGAGGTGGTGGTCCTTGAGGCTGCTGGTGTCCAAAATGGACCCCCTCACTGTTTTAGCATAGCCCCAGGGAGGAGGCGGTCCCCGGGGCAGAGGGGGGCTGCATGGCCCCTTCACCATATTTGTTTAATGCCGTGGGAAGGTGGTGGTCCCCAAGGCAGCAGGAGGGGCCCCATGGCCACCGGCATTACATTTAATGAAAGCCCCTGGGAGGTGGTGGCCCCCAGAGCAGCAGGGGGGCTGTGTGGCCCTCCACATCATATTATTTAAAAGCCCTGGGGAGATGGTGGTCCCCAGGGCTGCGGTAGGGGCGGGCAGCCCCCCTGCATTGAATTTGTTGGTAGCTCCAGGAAGGTGGCAGTCCCCAGGGCAGCGGGAGGGGCCGGGCAGCACCCACAATAAAATAACAATGCGCTCTGGACTTGGCCCACCGAGGGGCTTATTTAAAAACAAGCGCGGGAGCCTGCACCTGTTTTTTTTTTCCTGTGGAACTGTGGATCCACGGCGACATCAACTGAAAATTCTAAAAAAAGCTCTAGACCCCCCCCCCTTTTTTCTCGGGCCTCGCTTGACGGACCACCCCAAAGCTTTCCAGACAGACACTGAAGTGAGTATCATATTTTCTTGGAAAATTTTGTGAAGATTTATCAAATAGTGCCAAAGTATTAGAAAAACAAACAAAAATGCCTTTTCTATAGAAACTAGGTCCTAACTATAACTACCTAGTGGCAATCAATCAGCAAGTCAGTGATTTTTAAAGCACGGTTAATCACCCATATGTTCTCAGGGCACTGCTTGTGGGCATACTGCTCAATCGAAGAGCTAGGTCTTGAGGTCCTTCCTGAACTGCTTCAGTGATGCTGTCTGCCTGACCCTGAGAGGTAGGGTGTTCCATGTCTGGTCAGTGAGGTAGGAGAAGGATCTTCCTCATGCAATGCTTTTCCGGATCTTGAAAACAGCTGCAAGGACCAGCTGGGAAGAAAAGAGATGTTTGTTGGGTACATGGAAGGTGAGGCAGTGGTTGAGGTATGCCGGTCCTGTTGTGTGTAGTGCCTTGTAGGTGTGATTCAGGAGTTTGTGTGTGATGTTCTTGTTGACTGGGAGCCAGTGTGGGCCTCTGAGGTGAGAGGAGATGTTACTGTGTCGGGGGATGTCCAGGATGAATCTGGCTGCTGCATTCTGGATTCTTTTTAGTCTTGATTGTAGTTTCTTGGTGATGCTGGCATAGAGTGTGTTAAATAGTCCGGTTTGCTAGTGACGAGTGTGTGGGTGACTGCCTTCATCGTGTCAGAGGGGATCCACTTGAAAATCTATAGCAGGATTAGGAGGGTGTGGAAGAATGACGATGAGATGGCATTGACTTGGCGGGTCATGGATAGAGGATCCCAGGATGATGCCCAGATTGTGCGCATGGTCTGTGGGAGCGGGGGTGTTTCCCAGTGCGGTGGGCCACCAGGAGTCATTCCAAGTGGAAGGGGTGGAGCCAATTACGAGGATCTCTGTCTTGTCTGAGTTGAGATTGCCTGCCATTAGGTAATTAGGTAATACACATATATATACATAAAAATGAGGTGGTACATCTGTGTCTCTCTGCCAAAACGATGCCCTTCTTTGAATAAGAAAAGGATCCCTATACTGCTTTTTGCATATGAATCTCACCTTATCTCCAAGACCCCAATGGGTCTTCAGATCCTTGTGGATAAGTTCACAACCTTCTGCACTGACCAAGGGTTGGAACTAAATGCTAGTAAAACCAAATGAATGGTACTCAGCCCTCGATCAGTCAAGAGAAGTAATATTACTTTAGCTGGGGCTCCTCTGGGGGAAGTAAGCTCAATAGATTACATGGGTGTGAGGATTTCTAATAAATTGCTCTGGGAAGAACTGATTAACAAGAGTGTGTCCCTTCTTCAACATAGATCCGGGGCTATTCTGTGCTTTTATAAGAGCATAACTGCAAAAGCGTTTTCCCCGGCTAAAAAGATTTATTTTGTTAAAGCACAGAATGCTGCTATTAATGGCGCTGAAGTGTGGGGCTCCTGTAAGACTTTTAAATTTAGCGGTTAGTGAGAATAATTTTCTTGCGTGCCCAGGTAGCACCCCCCTGATCCGTATTTTTTTAGATCTTGGTTTTAATCGTAGCTCTGATATGAGAGCTCTAAAACCATTATTGTTTTGGGTAAGAATTTGGACGACCCCCCCAGCTTGTTGTTTACAGGGAATCTCTTCTTGATCTTTTAAAAAGATCCAATGTAACTTCAATTCCATGGTTTAGAAATGTTTTTAAGTGGTTTTGTATCCTGGGGCTCGGGACCTATTGGGAGAAACCACAGGATTTAGAGAAGGCCCATAAATTGTCTTTGAAAAAAGTATATTGGTCCCATGTCAGGAACAATTACCTCCTTGGCTCATCACATGGACGATTGACCAATACTTTCTTTGGTATTAAATGGTATCCTGAGTTTGAGCCCTTTTTAGATTTCATCCCTAATATTGTGGGGAAGAGTTTGTATGTTCGCCTTCGTTATGGTCGTTTACCGCTTCTGTCTTTTGTTAATAATCGGAGGTCATCGCTGACATTTAAACTATGTCCATGCTGTAAAACTGCTTTGGAAACAGTTTAACATTTTATGTTCTTCTGTACAGTGTACACCATTCCCCGTCGTAAGTGGATTTGTCCAGTTTGTCAGATGTTGGGCTTTAGGCAATTTACTATAGCCCTTAGGATTTTAAAGAGCGATACTTCTTTTACTCTGATCCATACAGTTAGTAAGTTTCTCGAGGCTGCATGGCATATATGAATTCATTTTTTAAAAACTGCTGTAGTTTATAATTAAAAAGATTAGCAAGATTATTATATGGTCAATGCAAGGGGGAAGTAATTTCTAGACTTCCCCGACAAGCTGTCAGTTTGGCAGTTACGTACATCCAATCTTTATTGTATTCATTGTACTTTATTCCTTTTTACTTCCTTTAACAAATTTTAACAGCATATATTTCACATTTTCAATATCTGTGATAGTAGGTGCTCCTATGTTGAAACACAGTGAAAGTGAATATTGTGAATGAGAGTGATAGTGTTATATACAATATGTACAGAAGGTGGTTAAGAACAATATGGACTTCTAACGGCTCCGTCAATCCAGGAAGCCCTGAAGTCACAAAGTATTTTTACAGTTACAATCCACATTCAATTTTGTGTCAACGTTTCGACCCCATTTATAGACATAAAACAATGTAGGGTCATCATCAGGACTGGGGATATTTTGTATTCGGTATCACCTAAAAATAATAAAATTATCCATATTAATAGGGGACCTAATTATTCAGTCCAATTAGTTAAATCAATGGGGCTAAGAATAAGCACTCACCTAGAAATTCCAGTAATTAATTATGGTCTTCTGGTCAAAGTCGTCTGCCTAGTGGGAACATAATCTATAATGTACTGTGTTCGTCAATAATTTAAATTAATTTTAATCATCATGGTGATGTGTAAAACTACTTACATGCTCAATTATTATTACTGATGTAGTGAAGCCTGGACTAGTTCTGTAAATCCAAAGTATGGCATCCTTCTTTTGTTCATGTCAAAGCGCCAGCCGTGCAATAATGGTGGCTAGGGAGGCTCACGGTATCTATAAGAATAAGTGTGGCCTTAGTACAGATTCTGGGGATAAATCAGCTCCATGGAGCATGTCTGTATTGTCACTTACTTGTTTATTTAGCTTTAACAATGTCCACTCGTGTAGCCGGGAATTTTCACTTCAAGCCGCACGTCCGTCCGACGTCGCGGTTTAAGGAGTAATGGCACTTATGAAGATAGGAGCAAGCACTCCTATCATTGGCCCGTGAAAGGGCCAATCAGAAGAGTTCTATTCCCCTTATTGGTCCATCGGCAGCATAGAACGTACCCGTACTCTATGGATATGCACAGTTCCCTCTCTGGTCCGACACGCAGCGCGTGTGAGGGAATACATCGGTGCGGCAATTGAATCTTGCCGTAGTATAAGGAAGGATCACCTGGAGCCGGGAATCACATATATAGACCAAGTATGAGTCTTGAAGGGACAAGTCACTATAATATACTCAAAAGATTGCAACTACATGCATACCAATGGGGGCACGTTCAGCTAATGGAAGTGTAATAAGCCAGGTGTAGTATATCGGCTCGTAAGGGCAAAATAATATATTATCGAGACGCTAGCCAACAGTTGTCAGCAGTAATGCACAAGAAATCAGTAAATAAGGAGATATTTCACATTAATTTACATCTGTCACTGGAATATGTTGGGGAAGGAAAACGGGTGTACCTTAATCCATCAACCGTTTGGTAAATTAGTGTGTATTTAACTTGACCATAGTTCCTCATGTGTGTGTCAGGGGCCAAGTCAGTCAGTAGCCATCTGTAATTACAGAGATAATGTATGTTTATAGAGAGGCATGTCCCCAGCTTGTTGTTTACAGGGAATCTCTTCTTGATCTTTTAAAAAGATCCAATGTAACTTCAATTCCATGGTTTAGAAATGTTTTTAAGTGGTTTTGTATCCTGGGGCTCGGGACCTATTGGGAGAAACCACAGGATTTAGAGAAGGCCCATAAATTGTCTTTGAAAAAAGTATATTGGTCCCATGTCAGGAACAATTACCTCCTTGGCTCATCACATGGACGATTGACCAATACTTTCTTTGGTATTAAATGGTATCCTGAGTTTGAGCCCTTTTTAGATTTCATCCCTAATATTTTGGGGAAGAGTTTGTATGTTCGCCTTCGTTATGGTCGTTTACCGCTTCTGTCTTTTGTTAATAATCGGAGGCCATCGCTGACATTTAAACTATGTCCATGCTGTAAAACTGCTTTGGAAACAGTTTAACATTTTATGTTCTTCTGTACAGTGTACACCATTCCCCGTCGTAAGTGGATTTGTCCAGTTTGTCAGATGTTGGGCTTTAGGCAATTTACTATAGCCCTTAGGATTTTAAAGAGCGATACTTCTTTTACTCTGATCCATTCAGTTAGTAAGTTTCTCGAGGCTGCATGGCATATATGAATTCACTTTTTTAAAACTGCTGTAGTTTATAATTAAGAAGATTAGCAGGATTATTATATGGTCAATGCAAGGGGGAAGTAATTTCTAGACTTCCCCGACAAGCTGTCAGTTTGGCAGTTATGTATATCCAATCTTTATTGTATTAATTGTACTTTATTCCTTTTTACTTCCTTTAACAAATTTTAACAGCATATATTTCACATTTTCAATATCTGTGATAGTAGGTGCTCCTATGTTGAAACACAGTGAAAGTGAATATTGTGAATGAGAGTGATAGTGTTATATACAATATGTACAGAAGGTGGTTAAGAACAATATGGACTTCTAACGGCTCCGTCAATCCAGGAAGCCCTGAAGTCACAAAGTATTTTTACAGTTACAATCCACATTCAATTTTGTGTCAACGTTTCGACCCCATTTATAGACATAAATCAATGTAGGGTCATCATCAGGACTGGGGATATTTTTTATTCGGTATCACCTAAAAATAATAAAATTATCCATATTAATAGGGGACCTAATTATTCAGTCCAATTAGTTAAATCAATGGGGCTAAGAATAAGCACTCACCTAGAAATTCCAGTAATTAATTATGGTCTTCTGGTCAAAGTCGTCTGCCTAGTGGGAACATAATCTATAATGTACTGTGTTCGTCAATAATTTAAATTAATTTTAATCATCATGGTGATGTGTAAAACTACTTACATGCTCAATTATTATTACTGATGTAGTGAAGCCTGGACTAGTTCTGTAAATGGCATCCTTCTTTTGTTCATGTCAAAGCGCCAGCCGTGCAATAATGGTGGCTGGGGAGGCTCACGGTATCTATAAGAATAAGTGTGGCCTTAGTACAGATTCTGGGGATAAATCAGCTCCATGGAGCATGTCTGTATTGTCACTTATTTGTTTATTTAGCTTTAACAATGTCCACTCGTGTAGCCGGGAATTTTCACTTCAAGCCGCATGTCCGTCCGACGTCGCGGTTTAAGGAGTAATGGCACTTATGAAGATAGGAGCAAGCACTCCTATCATTGGCCCGTGAAAGGGCCAATCAGAAGAGTTCTATTCCCCTTATTGGTCCGTCAGCAGCATAGAACGTACCCGTACTCTATGGATATGCACAGTTCCCTCTCTGGTCCGACACGCAGCACGTGTGAGGGAACACATCGGTGCGGCAATTGAATCTTGCCGTAGTATAAGGGAGGATCACCTGGAGCCGGGAATCACATATATAGACCAAGTATGAGTCTTGAAGGGACAAGTGACTATAATATACTCAAAAGATTGCAACTACATGCATACCAATGGGGGCACGTTCAGCTAATGGAAGTGTAATAACCCAGGTGTAGTATATCGGCTCGTAAGGGCAAAATAATATATTATCGAGACGCTAGCCAACAGTTGTCAGCAGTAATGCACAAGAAATCAGTAAATAAGGAGATATTTCACATTAATTTACGTCCGTCACTGGAATATGTTGGGGAAGGAAAACGGGTGTACCTTAATCCATCAACCGTTTGGTAAATTAGTGTGTATTTAACTTGACCATAGTTCCTCATGTGTGTGTCAGGGGCCAAGTCAGTCAGTAGCCATCTGTAATTACAGAGATAATGTATGTTTATAGAGAGGCATGTCCCCAATCTTCTAGGGTATTCAATCCTTCATTTATGGTGCCACATTTTTCCATCCAGAATAATTCCTGTTTAGTCAAAATGTAGTCTTTGTCCCCACCCCTTGGACCCAAAGTGATCTGTTCAACAATTTGCCATTTCATATCATCACATTTATGTTGCATTGTTTCATAGTGTTCCACCAAGGGTGCTCCCACTGTTTTACGTTTGATTCTGCTTTTATGTTTCAGAATCCTGCATTTAACTTTCTGTGTCGTTTGTCCAATATATAAGAGATTGCAGGGACACCAAATAGCATAAATCACATCCTGTGTGTTGCAATTAGTAAACGTGGCACGGGGAAATACATTTTCTTTATGGCAAAAATCCATTTTATTGAAACTCATTTTACATGCCGCACAGTTACTACATTTGTAGTGTCCCACAACTGCTGGTAAGCCCCATAGTGTGTTCTCCTTCCCTTTAGGTATCTGAGGTAGTAATGCGCATGTAAGAGTATCTTTTAAATTCCTCCCTTTCTTGAAATAAAGTAGAGGGGATTCTTGTGTGTGCAGGCGTTCTCTAACTAATTCCCAATGGTGTAGAATGGTCTTCTTAATATCATTGCTTGCCGGATTGTAAGTGGTAACACACACTAGTCCATTGTTGTCCTCTTTTGGTGTTTTTGGTTCTAAGAGAGCTTCTCTATGATTATAGCAGGCTCTTTTTCTGGCTCTCCTGACTAGTCTCTTGGGGTAACCCCTCTCTAATAGTCTTTTTATAAGAGTGTCAGATTCCATAAAATAAACCGATCTTTTTGTGCAATTTCTCCTAATGCGAAGGAACTGCCCAAACAGAAGATTGTCTCTCAAGCTTCTTGGATGGTGGCTAGAGTAGTGTAATAACGTGTTCCTTTCTGTGGGTTTTTGATATAATGAGACAAAGCATTTGTCCGTATCTACTCCGATTCTAAAGTCTAGAAAAGGAATACTCTCTTCATTAGACTCCATGGTGAATTGGATATCTCTGGACTTTCCATTCAGCCAGGAATGAAATTCCTGGAGTTGGATGCTAGAATCTCGTCAAATAAGTAATACATCGTCGATGTATCTCAACCATTTCCGTTTATGGCGTAGGAAAGAATTTGACTGGTTAAAGATGTTTTGAGTCTCATATTCTGCCATGTATAGGTTCACCAAATTAGGTGCGAAGGCGGCTCCCATGGCCATTCCTTTGACCTGGTAGTAGAAATTATTATTAAATAGAAAATAGTTTCTGCACATTGCTATCTCCATCATGGAAATAAGAAACCAAGTGGGTACCTGTACTGGTTGTATACGGGAATTATGGGAATCCAACACTTTAGTTAAGACTCTTAAGGCTTCTTGTTGGGGAATGTTAGTGTATAGGGATTGTATATCCATTGTGACCAACAGGTCAGTGCTAGAAGAAAATTCTAGCCCTTCATATAGAGTGATTAAGTGCATACTGTCCCTTACATATGCCTTTGTTAGAGGTACAAATGGTTTCAGGAAAAAGTCAAGGTATTGGCACAGCAGTTCTAATAAGGAGCTACAGCCTGATACAATGGGTCTGCCGGGTGGATTTTCTAAATGTTTGTGTATCTTTGGTAAGGTGTATAGTACCGGAGTGGGGGGATCTTTCTGATTGAGAAATAGATATTCCTTTTTAGACACAAAACCTGATTTGGTTAGTTCTAAAATCAGTTCTCTCAATTGCTTCATAGGGTCCGAGCCTATCTCCTATAACAATTCTTGTCACTCAATTGGCTAAGAATTTCTTGTTTGTAATCTTTCAAGTCTTGTAGTACTATTCCTCCACCTTTATCAGCTGCTTTAATTACTATATCCTGTTTCTTTTTCAGATCCTTTATAGCTACATTTTCCTCGTAAAAGAGGTTGTATTTGACATAGTTCTGTTTAGTACTCAAAATATCAAAATCTTTCAAGACAACTTTCTCAAATGTTAGTATTTCGACTGGCATGGAATTAGAAGGAGGAGTAAAGGAAGATGGCGGTCTAAGGCCTGTTGTACTTAGCGGGCCTTCCACTGGGTTTCCTTTATAGAAGCTACTTAGACGTATACGTCTAAAAAATCTTTGCATTTCAATTTTGATTTAAAAGAAATTGGGGTGAGTCGTATGTATGAACGACAACCCTTTACTCAGTACCGAAAGTTCATAAGAAGTCAATTTATGTCGTGAGGTTAAAGATGGGAGCCATGTTCGTGGAATGATTAGTGTCCCCCAGTCTCCTCTCCTCTGGTAAAGCAATGTGTTCTACTAAGGGGGATATCAGATGAGCAGGGTTATCATTTACTAGGAGTATTGTTGACATCTGGTCTGGCGTTCCCCGTGGGGTTCCTGAAATTATACCCAACCTCTGGTCCTCCCTCTGCCCCTCCCCCTTCTCCCTCTCTGTCTGTCTGTTGTTCTCCGGCCGGCCCCGCCTAAAAAAGCCTCTGGAGCTTGTGAATGAGCAGTCGATGTGGAGCCTTGTTGCTCACTATCTGAACTGTCAGTGGCCGAGGTGTCAGAAAAAGTTACGTATCTCCTACATCCTCCTCTGCCTCTGTTTATGAATTTGCCTGTTTGATCTTGTTTATAGTAATCTTCATCAAGGTATGAGTAAATTGAAGTTTTATCATACTTGGCTATATCTGTGGCTAATTTGTCTAGTTTTTTTCTTTTGTGTGATAAACGTAAACTCTTTTGATGTCTTTCCCAGGGCTTCCAAAGCCTTACATTGGTTTATAATTAGCCACACTTTGGGATATGCACTGATGGATTTTATTTTTTCTATTGTTAATAATGAATTATGTTTTTATTGCTTGTTATTTATTTCTTTTTATTGTATATGTAATTATATGAAAAATGATTTTTTTTCTTTTGCTTTGATGGTTTACGACTGAATAAAGCCTGTATTTTATATATATATATATATATATATATATATATATATATATATATATATATATATGTATGGAATGTGAGCATCAAATATCAACTAAGTGTTCAAGACCCTGCTACGATATTCTTCCGGTCCAATGTCCCATGTTCTACCACACACAGAGAAAATATTGGTTTTTGTGGGTTTTGTTAATCTAATGCCTGACCGGGTCACAGACTAAAAATAAGTCCCATATGAAATTTGCATGACAAATTATATTACAAAAATACACTTAACATGATTACTATTTGGTTCTTTCCTTTGCACTGAATACCTGTTGAACCAAAGCAGAGTATCTAATTTGCTGTTGACAAAGGAATGAAAGTCTGAAAAGTAAGATGTAGTCTCAATCTACTGCAGTATGGGTGCTGAAAAGTTGCAAGGGGATATATATGACCACATGATAGAAGTCCCACTATGCCAAATTTTTCGGAGATGTGCTAATGGTTCATAAGGTATAAGGTACGAGAAAACAGGCCTGACATTTTTGGAATTCAGAACTGTGTTTTCGGAAGAAATGTTCACTTCATTAGATGCAATTTTGGTTTTTCCTTTGTTTGCGGAAGATATCCAAACTATGCACTTATTCTATGCATGCCCAGTTTAGAGATAAAAAGTATTTACTGAGTTTGTCTCTATAGTCAATCACAAATATTCCTCTTTGTTATTTTTTTCACCAGGCCCATGTCGTTTCCATGTGCTTTTCAAACTTCTCTTTTGAGGGAAGTATTCTGAATTTCTTTGTGTGGAGAAGCCTATGCTGAAAAGTGTGGACAACTTTAAAAAACACTTTGAAAACTTGACCAATGTTAATTAGACCCTAGATGCATAAGAATATGTGCACTGCATGAGGTCATTTAAAATTATTTAATAATGTTGAACTTTAGACAAAGATTATAAGCGTGTTAGGCAGTAAATATTTGTTTAGAACTCACAAACATTTCAATGTAAACTTAATGACAAGGGAGCTGTCAACCTACAATAACATTTTTAATTGCTGTAAGGTGGCGAGAGGTCACTGCAGAAAATCGGAGGAATCATGCTGCGCCAGAATGAATCATTCAGCGCCTTCTGTTGAGAGTGCTGAGCTGCCATTCTGCTAGATCACTGAGAGATATCCCTGTTAATAATTCATAAAAGTAACTGATTCAATTTCTGGGTCGTTCTGAGCTGATAATAAGTACCAGAGGAAAGGAGTTCATTTTAGATTGAGGTTGTGCATTTATTTTAAAGGCAATGCAGTTTAAGGTCATACTTAGTTTCTCATTCAGATATATATTGCTCTGTTCTGCTGTAAAATAAAACTAAGTAATAAGAGACCTAGGTTGTTCTTGGAATAAGTAGGAATCCAAGGACAAGTGTGATTTGAGATGTAGTTCAAAGACGCAAGAGACGTAACTAGGCAACAAAACAGAAAAGTGGCAAAAAGGCTGGAGAGTAGAGGACGAATATAAGTAAAGTGGGGCGTTTAGCGGGTCCCTAACATGGTAAGCAGAACCTCAGGTTTTAAACTGACAGGCATGCATACCGACATATAATGGGCTAATTGTACTTAACAACTGAGCAGAAGTTCTGCGACCGCATGCGAACTAACGATTGTAAGCTTGATGTGAACAAAATAAAGGGGTAAAAGTATGCGAACAGTGATCCCTTCGAGAGGCCCCAAGGGCACAAACCGGGCTGCAATTCAGTGATCAACAGATCAGTGTTCAGAGGGCCCTCGACGAGAAAGAGGATACACCGTAGGGGAGCCTGATCCGGCTGTCCACCCTGTCCACAGTTGAGCTGTTGAGGAAACATGAAGCATGGCTGTATTGTTGACAGGAGGTCAGACAGAGGCTCCTGTAAAACAGCTTCAGAAAAACAGAGCACGCACCAAGTGAATGGCTCGCTCAGTTCAGGACGTGCCGGGCCCAATCTACCCCAGGTAGAAGAGAGAACATGCTGGAGCACTCCACGGACGCAACAGTGTGCTGAAGGCAGTCGTAAAAGGAGAAGCCTCATCTTAGACCACGACAAGAACTGGCCTGAACAGTAAGCCATTTCATTCAATAATTCAAACTATAATAAACATAAAGGTCGGGCACTAATCTCCATATTGAAGTCAGGAGATATCACTACTGCTTACAAAGAGACATTGGGCTGATCTCAGGACACGAGTCTTAAATCCGGCAGCACCGTCATAAGTTATGGGTGCTATAAGCTATACACTGCAATGCTATTAATTCAAAGGAGCCATCCAAAAGTAAAGTAGGCAATTGAGAGCTAATAGCCGTGGATGCTGGCCCAAACTTCAGCAACTAAGAAGAAAAGGGAAAACAATGAAATACAACAAATTACGTTTTCATGCATCAACTCTGTGAAAAGAGATAAGGGACGGGCCTCCCAAAGACTCCTCAACAGACGAACAAAGGCTTCACTCGTTCTAATGCGATGGATTGATAACTGTATCTCTAACACAAAAAACATCAATTACAAAAGATCAAAAGTCTAAAATGTTACGCTGCATCTAAAATGTTACTCTGTATCACTCATGAAGCGTCAGAGATCCTGAAACACTGTCACATTTTCCAGACAGAAGGCAAGAGATTGAATAGCAAGTCCATCAACTACAGAAAACCTATTAAAAACTTGAAAACAGGAAAAGAAGGGATTACTTAAGAATCTGTGGCATTGAAGAAGATTAAGTACAAAAGCATGATCGTATTTCTGGAAACATTCAAACTACCAGATGTCCTTTCTTGAGAATGACTAAACATACAATGCGTTCACTGAAATGGTCCCCTAAAAAAACTAAATGACAATGTTAAGCCAAGAGGTTTAATCATGTATATCCTTGAGTAAATCCAAGCAGACTTGATATTACAGGCCACCAGTCTGAAAAGGTAGATCACGTTAGCTTTGGAAAAGATTACACCTCCCAGGACATAGCTACATTTGCAGAAGTTAGAAAATGGCATTTCTATATACATGGCCAATAAATCACCACAACATTACAAAATAGGATTATAATACCCAGGAAAATGGAGTTTCACTTACTAAAATGAGATCAAAATGTTTGAAGAAGAGCATTACCATTGAAGGAATGGAAATTGACAACCTCAAACTCTCCTGCTATCTCATGACTATGGACAACACTCGTAGACTATAAAAAAAACTTAAACAACTCCGACTTATGAAATGGAAGCCCAAATTAACATAACAACCAAATCACTTAGTGTGATGGATCTCTCTCGCCCATGAAAGTCACTGATGAAGTGAAACACCAATTCTTCATTGTGATAAAATTATAATTTTATCCCTGTTGTCTATATCAGGTTCTATATACATCACAGGTTAACAATACCACTATGTATTTACAACGCAATGAAATGGCAAGCACAGTGATAGTGGTTACAATATAACAACAACGTCTTTTTAGTATATGTTGATCTCATTTGGTATTTTTGTGAGACTGAAATATACAAAAATAAAATAACCTCGTCCAGATGTATCTGCAACAGTAAATGTAGGACGAGATAGGGCAGAGAAGTCAGGAGATATAAAGTGGTATAAGGTTGTTTTTGAACAGAAAAATAAATTGTGGCTGATCCCCCTCCCAGAAATGGGAGTATAGTCTGCCCTTCAGATTTTAAACGGTGAAGGCAGGAACCTTTATCCCTAACCACCTCACTATTCATAGAAAAAAGTTACACATCAACATTAACGCTGTCTTGTCATGCTTTGCAGTACTGAAATCTTGTAGCATGTCACACCCCATACATCAGCAAGTAAACACAACTGCTCACGTCCTCTTTTTCAGGTTATAGGCTGCAGTTCAACAGGCAGATTCTTTCTCTGAATATTTCAGGAGACACCACTATACCCTCCCAGGGGTCAGTTTTGTCTAGCCTCTCCTGAGCCTCTCACAATAGTGTGTCAATGCCACACCAAACAGTCATCTGCTACATGCATTGTTGGACCTGGCTCCTTTTTGCAGAGATATCTCCAATCTTTTTGCCTTCTTCCTCCTAATTTTTCTCACCTGTTTTTTTTATTTTAGGACTCTGGGCTCTTTACCATTGCTAATGAGTGCCAAAGTGCATATGGTCTCTGTCTAAAATGTGTTGGCGATTGGGTTATTCATGAGTAGCATATATGATTTACTAGTGAGTCCCTAGTAAAGTGTACTATGTGTGTCAAGGGCCTGAAAATCAAATGCTACTAGGAAACTGATTATGCCACCCACATGAGTAGCACTGCAGTGTCTGTGTGTGCAGTTTTAAACTGCCATTTTTACCTGACAAGTGTACCCACTTGCCAGGCCCAAACCATCCCTTTTACTACATGTAAGTCACCCCTAAAGTAGGCCCAAGGCAGCCCATGGGTAGGGTGCAGTGTATTTAGGACATGTACTGGTGTGTTTTACATGTGCTGATAGTGAAATACTGCTAATTTCATTTTTCACACTTGCAAGGCCTATCTCTCCCAGAGGGTAACATATGGATTGCCTTGAAATATATTTTAAGTGTAATTTCCCATTGGGGTAGATAGAGATGTGGAGTTTGGGGTATCTGAACTCACGATTTAAAAATACATCTTCTGGTGAAGTTGGTTTTTGAATTGGAAGTTTGAAAAAGTCACTTTTAGAAAGTGGGCTTTTTCATGCTTAACCATTCTGTCCCTCTGCCTGTCTGCTGAATACACTTCTGAGTCAGGATGACAGTTGGGCTGTTTGTGCATTCACTCTAGACAGTCACATAAAGGAAGCTGAGCTGAGGTGTGTCTTGCATATCTTGATGACCCATCACCAGGCTGATGGGTCTTCCTGATCTAGAGTGGTGGGAGGATCCGACACTTGGACCTGAATAAGGCTGTGCCTTTCCTCACACAAAGCAGTCTCCACCACCCTGGAGTGTGCCTGGGACCAGGGCAGGGAAAGGTGGAGTGTTGTGCACTACAAAGACTTCTCTTTTAAGTTTGCTTACTTCAAAGGCAGAAATGGGTATAAGTACTGGATGTGTAACCCCACAAAGCCAGAATCCTTCTGGACTGAGGACGTTCTGCCAGGAAGAAGAGACAAGGTGGATTCTGTAGGAGGCACTTCCACTCTTCCTGTTGTTTTGTTGTGCTGGCCTGCTGCTTTCTGCCTCTGTCCAGGTAGTAAAAGGGCTGGACTTTGCTTTCTACATCCTGCTCTCCAAGGTTTTCCAAGGGCTTGGACTGAGCTTGCCTCCTGTTAAGAAGTCTCAGGAACATCATAGACTTCACCTGCCAGCGCCTAGGCTCTCCTACTGAGAGTCCTGACTTGATAAGAGGTGCCAAATCCAGTTCCTGGGCCCTTGGGACTGAATTCTGGTACAACAAGGAAGAAACTAGTGCATCAACTTCCAGAACGACTTCGGAACTGGTGCCACTCTCTGGCCCCGTACCACTGCCTGCACTGAAGCCATGGTCCCTGCTGAGTCAACAACCACAACCTACAAGGCAGGTCCAATGCCGCCACAGCACCTCCAAAGTATCGTCACAACGTGAGTCCAGAGTGCCATGTCATCAACATCAGTGGCTCCAACTCCAACCGCAGCACTGTCATGTGATTGTGACACAGTGAAGTCGATGCCTAGCATCTTAACCTGCTTGATTCATCTACCCTGCCTTGTCGTAAGGAACTGACGCCTCACCACCAACGCCGCATCACCTCCTCTGCAACCGTAAGGAACTGATGCCACATCTCCCCTGCCTAGCAGTAAGGAACCGTAGCCTTATCTCTCTGGTGGCAGTAAGGATCCGAGGCCACACCCGCTCCAGCGACGCCTCACCTCCCCAACTCAGTGCAACCATCTTTGTTTCTTCATTGCTTTCCAAGGTATTGTAACCTGTACCTATACCACTCCATGGCTGGCCGCGCTCCTTCACAGTGGCGTGGACTGTTAGAAGTAACTGTGTCAAGCCGTTTTTGATAGCCCCAGTTGGAGCTGTTGTGTTTCTAAGTGCTATATAACATTTAATATTTGAAGATTTGTATCTTTATTTGTGTATGTTGAATTAGTGTCATTTTGGTCTTGATTTCCTCAAATCAACATTGGCTATTTTAACTGATGTGGAGTACTTTTGTGGTGTTTCACTGTGTTACTGTGTGTGTGCAAATAGTTTACAATTTGTCTCTGAGATAAGCCTAACTGCTTGAGCCAAGCTACCAACAGGGTGAGCGGGGGTTATCTGAACTGTGTAACTCCCTTACCCTGACTAGAGTGAGGGTCCCTACTTGAGCAGGGTGTAAATCACTGCCAACTAGAGATCCCATTTCTTAACACGCATACTTAAGCATTTTGTGGAAATCCTCTTCATCTTCTAATATTGTGCAGTTTTCCATCAAGCAATATTGGTGAACCCTTCATAACACAGCTCTATGCATGAGATTTTCACATTAGCCAAACTTGGGCAGGGACACACAATGTACACATTGTGACTTAGAGCATATTACAGTCTTCTGCAGTAGAAATTTCGTGACCCAATCTTTTTTGTTTAAATGTGTTTATCAATAGAATGAAATGATTTAACAGTGGGTGACAACCAACTTGTGATGCTAGTTATATTCAATCTGAATTAAGGTAGTCTATCTTGCATCATTCAAGACAACCATATCACAGCATGGCGTGGTCAAAAATAGTCATATAGTGCATGTTTGGTTAAGCTGTATTAATAGGGACTGATCAGACATCAGTAAGATATAACTGGATATGGTATAACCTTTCCCAGTACAACTGCTTCTGACTGTCATCTATAACATAACACTGTGTAATGCCAGTCTTTGGATCAACAACCTTAGGTGGTATGGTGTCATCCTTCTGCTCCAGGTCGAGCCAGGACGGTCAAGGCCCTGACATCTGCATCAAAACATTTAGGGGTGGGGGGCTCTACGCTCTTCCAACTCATCACTATTGGTCTTTTAGCTAACAGCAATGCCAAGGCAGCATATTTACATGATGCCATTTGATGCTTTCACCTCCGGAGAAGTCCCAGTAATGACACACTAGGCGCCATGTGTACTACCAGACCTATGGAGTAAAGCTGCTCTCAACATTCTACAACAAGAACATACGTCCTGTGATCTAGGAAACATTCTGTGCAATCTGTGTGGGGTGAGATAAATATGTAGTGCAATAAATTGAATTGCAGCTATGCCACCTTAAAGGGATATTCTACTATGTTTGTCCAATTACTTTCCGAAAATTGTCATGATGTCCTTTCCCCATACTGCTCTCAGCCCAGTTAGAGACATCTTGGTCAAATATATCATTGTCCATACAGTTGTGTCACTTTCCTATGTATGTTCTGTATTTTCAGCATAATGTCCATTGCTGTATGCACTTCTAAGGGGTTCGTTCAGGAGAATTCACATTTTTTTATTGCTTCTGTGACTATGTTAAAGGACAAAATATGCCCACATAAATTGACTGTTAGGTTGGATGTGCCTGGAACGTGAGAAACCCGCCCCCTTCCACTAGGTCCCCAGATGTCTTCATTGCCACTAAATCCCAAGCATGCAGATCCACTGTCGCCAACAGTGTATGGAAAATGGGTGCAGACCAGATTGGCAACCCTGGGGTACCGTAGTCCTCATACATATCAGCATTCTAGCCATACAGTATTATACGGCTGTTTTTAACCTGGCCTACACCAAATGTCTGGTAGACACCTCCAACAGGCAGTGAAGCACATGCACTGGTTCATGGCCTAGGACATTCCTTAGATCCGCAATGTTAACCCCAGACATCCAGCAGCCCACCCACTGCAATTGTCCTGCAAAATAATACAGATCCATATCAAGTCCCCCCAGTCTATCCTCTGCTGTTGGAAGTTGCAATTTTTTCAGCACGCACCTAGGTCGATTTCCTCCCCCAATCAATTCTGCTATCAGACTATTAAGCCTACCAAATAGCCTCACCTGCAGGTTCATGGGCAAAACCGCAAAGAAGTATAATATTCAAGGTAGGAAAATCATATTGGATATCGTGATTCTGCCTCGAAAGGCACCAGCTTCCAAAATCCAATGGACCCTCTTATCCAGTGGTGGCCAGCAGTAAATAAAAGTGTAAAAGTGGTGGGGAAAATATTTGACCCATTGACGGGCACTGATAAAAAGCCAGCAGTGCCTTTAGGCTCAGCAGCAAACCTCTCAATCGTGGTCCGTTTTAAACAGTGCTTGTAATGGGCCACAATTGAGAACTCTGGAGCTGAAGCTGAAGGCACTATGAGTGCCTTACAGTGCATGTCAGTGAGTTGAATCAAATTTAATACAAAAGTACAAAACATACTTACCCGGATCAGGGAGGCTGTTGCTCCCACACAGCCTCCAAGGGCCTCTGCCAGCTCCCCTCTACCAATCCAGATGCTACTCTCATGCTGCTCAGGCAGCATTAGAAAAGCACTAGGGTTGGCTGAAGTGGGCTGGTTTGATTCTCCTGCAGGCACTTGGGGGCTATGCATGGTCTCAACCCAGCTGTCTAAAACAGCTCGGTTTGGAGTGTTTAAAGTGCACATCAGGCTGGCCATCGCAAGACAGTAGGCCAAAGTGACATGCATTCTTTAAACTGAAGTGCACATCTTTTCTCACTGCTGCTGACCCCTCGCTTAGATTTGGCTGCCGGCATGAAAAACAGAATGTTACTAAATTTGATTTATTACCATTTCATTTTTCATGTTTGCTGGCATCACGACAGAAGGAAGAGGCTCCTCCAACCTAATGCAGCAACCCCAGCTATAGTTCTCCATATATTCCCAGCTATTACATCCTCCTTCCAGAGATATATGTGCACTCCCAAATATTTAAACATGTCCCTTTCCAATCCTGTACCCAGGTCACTACCCTATCTGGCAAAGACATGCTTTGTTCACCTTCAAGCTTGAGACATCCTGAAACTCCTGTCGTGCACATATCACTGGCCCCAAGGTCTCTTGCTGACACCTTAGATACAGTAAAACATCGTCTGCATACAACAAGATAGTATGCAACTCCTGACCTCTTCTGACCTTGCAGTGTTCTACGTTTTGTTAAAATGTGGCTGCTCATGGTTCCAGTGCTAGAAGCAAAAGTAAGGGGGTCAGTGGGCATCCCTATCTGGTCCCTAGTTCGATCTGTTGCATCTCAGATATGACCCTGCCCATTTTGACCCAGGTCCAACTTATGACAAACTCTTGATCGCACCTCTAATTTCCTCCATGTATAATGGAGCAGTGGCAGCTCCTCCACTAAGGCAGAGGAGTATCGCCCCATTGCTCTGAGCAGTGAAAAAACTAAAACTAAAATGATAATAACACCATGTTATTATCATTTTATTTTTCATTGCAGCCCAGGTTAGGGTAGGGCTGGGCTGGGGTGGGGGGTGGGGGTGGCTGTAGCCTAGAGGAGGACTAGAAGAGGAGTTGTTTGTGCACCATAAGTGCACTTTGCATTTCTCCATCTGGCTGTATTGCACAGCTGGATGGAAAACATTCAAAGGCTCCCACTCCCTGTCTGAGCACCGAAGCAGTCCGCTCAGACTAATCACAATGCTGCTGTTATGCTGATGACAGCAGCGTCTTTGTTGGTTTAGGGGAGTCTGGGAGCCTGTGTGCTGCTGGACCGTGCTGCCAGAAATAGGAGAAGACGGAGGAGAGGCAGCGGCCATTCTCAGGTAGGTAATTTTTATTTAATTTAATTATTTTTTTGCTCAACCCCTCCCAACCCCCACCCTACTGCTACCTTTACAAAGCTGCCAACACTGTATTGGAGCCTCAGGCTCCTCCACCAGCATCCCTTTTGGTCTACCCATTTTCACAGCACAGACATAGCACTTTTGGAGATTGCCCTCATGCTCCTTATTCTGATCTACAGAGACGTGATTCTTTGCCTTTGCTGAATTTATCATATCTTAAGTTCGTCCCATGGAATGAAATGAAAACAAAAGGGTAAAACACACTAAAACCAAGGATGTCAAAGTGCTGAGCCAAAAGTAACCATCCCATCCAGAAGTCGAAGAGACAGTAAGGGTGGCACCTACAGAGAAAGAGCCACATTTTAAAACATTTTATAAAGAGAGAAAAATAATCTGCTTCCAAAATGTGAGCTGGCAGAGTGTTCCAAAGCTTGGCTGTATCAACCGAGATGGGACGTCCACCCCATCTAACTTGGCGATACCTAGGAACAATCAACTTCTTATAAAGGGATGATCTTTGAGGTCTGCAAGGTATATAGAGTTAGAAAAGTGAATTACGATGCCTGGGTCCTTTATGGTGTAGAGCAAAAATAACCATGCAGGAAGCTTTGAAAGTTATACATGTTCTAGCTGTAAGCCGGTGGAGGGCACAAATCCCCTCTCTGATAGAGAGCCTCTTGGGAATGTTCACGATGAGGCGAGCAGCTGCATTCTGAACCACTTGAAGTTTGTTGATATTCGTATACAGTGCATTGCAGTAGTCTAATTGCGATGTTATTAGAGGGATGAGTCCCGAATGATGGCTGGGGGGGGCGGGGGGGTGCATTTCCAATGAAATGAAAGAAAGATTTTTCTTAGAGTCCTAATGATGTAAAAATGTACTGGTGGTACGACTGCTCTGTGAGTCAAAATTGAGGGCTTTATCAAAGATAACTCCCAGATTTTTTGCAGACTTCACAGTGGCAGGTAGCGGACCACAGGCCTCTGGCCATCAGATATCAGACCAAATGGAGTCCTGAGTTTCAACCACCAGTAATTCCGTTTTGTCAGTGTTTAGTTTAAAAAAAAATATCCTTCATCCAAATGCTAATGCTGGGCGTACACGAATTGAATTTATCACGGCAAAAGGCAGATTATGAGAAACTGACACAATAATGTGTGTGTCATCAGCGTAGGATAAAACCTGAAAACTGAAGGATTGCATTTACTCCGCCAGATGAAAAAGATACAGATTAAAAAGCGTTGGGCTAAGAGATGAGCCCTGACGCATGGCAAATGGAAGGCTAAATGCCTTGCCTTGTATCCACCACAGCTGAAAATGTTCACCTTGTCAATAAGAACGGAGAGTAGAAAATTAAGAGAAGTGCCACTCACTCCAGCAAGCTGTAGTCGTTGGACCATGTGCAGGGGCGAGACAGCATCAATTGTTGCAGAGAAATCAAGCATCACCAGGATAGCCGCCCTGCCCTAATCCACCTGGCGCTGAATACTATCTGCTGCCACAATAAGTGCCTCTGTGTTGTGGCTGCTCTTAAATCCATTCTGAGGTGGATCCAGGATTTCATGATTGCCAACTATTTTAACAAACTCCTAATTTATATACTTTTCAATTATCTTAGCAGGTGCAGGCAAGAAACAAAATGGGGGGGAATTTTTCAAGTCGTCAGATCGATGTTTGGTTTCTTCTGCAGAGGGGTGACAAAAGCTACCATCCAAGATCTCGGAAACATCCCAGATTGCAACATAAGATTAAGGACTCTGCAGAAATTTTGCAATTCAGGCGGAGGCTAGTTGTAGAATTCTAGATGGACATGGGTCTGAGGGAGATTCCGATTTAACGCTCAGCAATATTTCTTTAGTTTGCCGAACAGTAACTGGGGGAAAAGCAGAGAGGAAAGAGGAACCAGAGAAGGAGGTAGGAGCCTCAACAAGAAAATCTCTGACTGATGGTGAGTTAAATAATGAGTATATATTGAGTATTTTCTATCTTAAGTAAACAGATAACTCATCACAAGATACTTGAGATGTTTTAAAAGAGCACAAAATCGGAGGATTGTCAGCTCCTTCAACATTTAAAAAAAAAAGTTCCTTGAATGAATTGCTTGCTGTCCTGATTTTCTAGGTATAAAAAGATGCTTTGGTTTCCCGTATCAACAGTATACCCTCATCCACCATCCTTTGAAAAAATACAAAGTTAGAATTTAGCAAAGACATCCAAACAGTTTTCATCACGTCTACGATTAATTCACTTAAATGTAAACAATCTTTAATTAGACACATATCCTTTTTTCATGCTTTCAAAACATTACCTAATCAATACAAATGACAATGAATGAAACCTAATCAATAACCAATACAATTAAAAACATTTCGCAGTGCTCCAACATAAATTTCTGTGTGTTCAAGACCCATCAACACAAACGGTGTTTTTTCAAAACAAATAGTCCTTTCGTACGTGTCCCATGACGTGGGTGTTAGACTGTGCCTGAAAGTACAATGTCAAGAGCTCAGTTCATTGTCATTAATAGCACCTAAACACTCGAATGCCTCAGCCACCGCATTTCGATCTCCCTACGGACATAGGTAAAAGAGATCTTCATCGGGGGGCACATCCTTAAACGTGTATGCACGTAATTACTCCTTATTCTTTATCGCCCGCCTGCTTCTCAACCCAGGCAACAGCTTCACCTGGAGCCGTGAAATAGAACCTTGTATCAGTATCAGTTACCCTGAGCATAGTCGGGAACATTAGCATGTATTTTAGGCCTAATGCTGGGAGGTTCCACTTTACTTCAAGGAAAGAGTTTTGTTGTCTTTGCACCGAGACAGTATAGTCCAGATGTAGATAGACTTTACTTCCGTTCACTGCAAATGAATCATTCTTCTTCACTTGTTTTAAGGATGTTGTCTTTGTCCTGAAAGTTCAGCAACTTTGTAACAACGGGGCGTGCAGATAATCCAGGCTTCCTGAGTGCCGCAGGGCCACTATGCACATGCTCAATTGAGAACAAATGGGACAGACTCTACGGAGCCATCTATTCTTCCTAACATTGCTCCAAAAACAGTTCCATAACTGATCCTTCATTATTTTCAGGCTGTCCAATAATTCTAACATTATTACTTCTCAGTCGTTCTTCTGCATTCTGTGCCCTCACTTCTTATATCTCCATTTGTGTGCAAAAGTCAGTGAGTTCTTGTACATTAGGCTAGGTCCTTGCCAATGCAGATTTCCCCTTGTCACTGTCAGCCAGCTTTGATTGAGCCACTTGCAGCAAGTTAAGATTAAGGGCTACATCATTTATTTTGGCTTACAGCATAAACCACAAGGCCTGTATCGCCTCCGTTATTGTGTCAAATTTGTGTTCGCAGGGCACTCAATGGCCCTGCATCCTTGCATCCAACTGGTGAGATTCTGCACCTTCACTTTCTGTTGGTCTAGGTGGACGCCACTGTTTGTTGCAGCAGCAAAGCAGCTCCCTGGGCTTCCCCATCCTGGACGCCATAACAGTGACACAGCATAGTAGACACTTTTAGTGAGTCGCGGTGTGCATTTTCCTAATCCTCTCCCTCAAAGCCGAGTCTGCTCTCAGCCACGCTCCGACTTGGGCACAGCCACTACAATAATAGAAGAGTCAGTAAGCAGTCAGGGAAGAAGTAGCCGACACAGCTGAAGCAGTAGGTGAAAGCAACAGCCAATCATTACGCTATCAAAGGTGTCGTGGTACCACACAGGCTGCACCTCTCAGCCTTCTCAGTGCAAGGGTATCACTCAATAATCCTTGATTTGTGTCATTTCAAAGACCTGTAAAATCCAATGAGCTGCTATGACTGACATAACCTTTGGTAGGATGGTAAATTGGCAGGAGACCACCACGAACCAGGTGTTCTTCATGTGGGACTGCAGGAATAGTATGTGTCCTCGGGGTTCAAGGTCACCAGGACCTGGTCTAATGTCAACATCTCCTTCCTGACGAGGGAGTCAAAGAGCCTGAAATCTAAACTCTGTCTCAGTCCTGCATCCTTCTGGGAGCATAAAAGTAATACCCTGAGTATTTGTTCACCTCCAGCACAAGCTTTAATTGCTAGCAACTTCAGAACTTCCAGAGAAATAATTTTGGCATAAACAGTTGGACAAAGACTGACAGAACATGTAGAGAAGAGTCTGAAAAAGGCAAGAGCATAAAAACGAAACAATTGGACAATCTGAAAGACCCACTGATTTGAAGCAATAGAATAATAGCAGAGAATGTATTATTGAACCCTGCTGTCTACTTGCCTAAATGTGTCATTGGAGAGAAATACATAAAGAGGTTTACCTGTAGCTGCAGTGCTAGGTGAAGTGGAAGAAGAGGATTTGCGCATTTGCTGGCGGCAATGTTTCTACCACTGTCCCTCCCATTGATGCCACAAAAATACTGAATAAATTGCTAATCAGGCTCGGATGGCTGTCTTTGGTGCTAAGAAAGATGATTCAAATAGACACAGAATTGTTTGAACTTCTGGTCAAAGTAGCTAGCAGGATAGCTCTGCTGTCCTTCAAGCACTCCAGGGCTGAATATCCCTTCTCACCCAATACCCTGGTTCTATTAAAGGGCATGCATATAAGTGAAGCCTGGACAACCAAGAAGAACCCAGCTGCATGCATCCAGGCATGTTGATGGATAACCACGCTGGTATCCATAGCCAGGCTACAAAATTTGTAGTGTCCATTTCATGACATATTGTGATGCATCTTGGCCATCCTGTATTGTCTGTGTGAATAAATAACAACATCTAACTGACCATGTCCCAAAGAGATCGAATAGATCAGCCATGGGAAAATTGCATTCAGTGGTCAAAGAGCAAGACTGGATGAAGAGACAAGTCTCTTGCTCATGGCTTCTATACTTTCCCATACTTTCTATACTTTTCTATACTTTTTGTCTCCCTGGCCCATGGAGTAGTGAGGAAAGTGTTTGGTTGACTTTACTTATACAGGCCAGCATGAGCAGACTCTTTAGAGTACGGTGCTGTGTCAGGAAGGTCAGATCACCTGGCCTGGGTCTGTTTCAGAGAGCAATAGATAGGGTTACTGGCAGGGCTGAAGAAGGTTTAGGTCAGACCACCTATGGGGACTCCAATAAAGCCTTGTTACAAAGAAGCAAGGACCCTAAAGTTGAAGGCCCAGACTGTTAAATCCCAGTCAACTGATTTGCTTTACTTTTTATTGTAGGTAAGTATAAGTACAGCACCTCTGCAGCTTTATGTACTCCTGTTGCCAAGGAATCACTTTCCTCCATGTGCACTTTCCTCCATTGGGAAATTCAGCTCTTTTTCAGGAGCTGTCGTTTCACTGTCATTTTCTAAATCTAGATGCAGCCAAGATCCATGCATTGAGGGAGTAGCAAACCGTCTACCTCCTCATTGTCATCTTTACTGCGGGGTACATTTTCCATACCTTGAATGGAATCAGAGTCTGAACAAAAGAATGCTTCCATCTTCCTATAATACTGCCTCTGAGGCAAAGGCACAGGGTAGAGTCATCCTCAGTTGCGACTGCACCTTGGGTATGATGCAGTGTGTCACTGAGTGAGCCCTGGCGGAAGTCCTAGTTTGAATGCAACCAGCATCAGAGCAGAATCTGGTGTTGGCACCACTGGATCCACTAGCGGCACGACCAAGAAAACAGCTAAATGGGCCTGCAGCAATAATACTGAGATGCAACCGAGCTCCAAAGCTTTGGTGAATTGGGGAAAGTCAGTGCATGACAAGGGCCTGTTAGCAGAATTCCAACTGGAGGCCCTGCCAGATCTGTGGGGCCAAGAGGCACACCCAAAGGCACGGGACAATATTGCAAAGTTGAAGCATAGCCTCCATGAAGGCTGTAATCTGCTGCAGTGAACTAAGGACGCACCGGTTCTAGGACTGGAATTTGTGTGAACTACAAAGCCAGAGCCGAACTTTTAGATTATGAACTATTGAAACTCTCCCTGAAGCAAGAACAGCAAGCAGGCAAAGAACCTCATTTGATCTTCTTGTGCTGCCTCTTCGAATTGTCCCTTGACTTCCCAGTGGACGTACCCAACAATTAGGAACTGGAGTAAACCTAGGTACATCCATGTGACTAGGAGCAGGACTGACTGCTTTTCTTGCCATTGGCGAAGTAGCTTGACTTCCTAGTCCCTGATTGCCTTTGAATGCCTCAGGGAGAACTTGTTGTATGACTCCACTTTGAATCATACTTGGTGCTGAGACACCTGGGGCAAACTTTGTGGGTGATCGACATCTACCTCTGTCAGGTGCAGCATTAAAACATGTAATTTTAGGGGGAGATATCGAGGACTCTGTTCGAGAATTTTTTAGAAATGTTTGTAAAAAAAATGATGATAATGGCAGGAGGTAAATACTAGATCCCCGTCGTAGGGCGCACAAAAGAGGAACTTAGGGCCATATTTATACTTTTTGACGCAAAGCTGCGCCGCCGCAGTTTTGCGTCAAAAATTTTACCGCCGGCTAACGCCATTTCGATGCGCCGTGCAGGCTTCAAATTTATACTTTGACGCACGGCGGCGCAACCAACAGGTGGGAGTCATTTTTTTTTACGCACATCGCAGCGTCAAGTCGTAAAGGAAAACGACGTTAATGCGACGTAAATGACTGTGGGTCGAATTACGACAGCGCAACCCGGAAAGCGCCGTTTTTTTGACGCAATAGCGTAAAAAATACCCGCGAACACTGCCCTTTCAGCAGAGGAGAGCCAAAATGGATCCCAGATGCCACTACAGATCCCAGGAAGATGACAGCAGACCAGGAACCAGCCAGGATGATCCATACAGGAACCAGGACATATATAGAAAAAAAAGAAAGTGTTGCTTCAGTGCAGAGGAGCAGGAAATCCTGGTTAAAGAGGTGACGGAACACCAGCACCAACTGTTCATCACCTCTAAGTTGCCAATCAGTAGGAGAGAGGCCATATGGCAACAAATTGTTGACAAGATCAACAGTGTGGCTGAAGTACGCAGAACAGTCACCGAGTGTAAGGAACGCTGGCATGACTGCAAACGTAGGACAAAGGAAAAAATGGCCAGGAACAGGAAGGCAGCACTGCAGACTGGAGGGGGGAGTCCAGCACACCAGGAGGCCCTGGACCACATGGAGGAGATGGTCGCAGCCGTCATCCCTGAGGAGAACGTCACAGGGATTCAAGGACAGGACAGCGCAGACTACCACGAGACAACGCACATGCAGGGTAAGTCACATGGGGAATTATAATGCAATAATGTTGACTGTAAGCAGGGGGGGAATACCACTACACATTGCATGTAAGTCAGCATATACATGGAGTGGCATGGGTAAAGGGGCACCGCAGGGGGGCATGCCCTGCACATACAGAAGCTGGGGCACAACATTACACAACACCAACAACAGTCCCATGGGGGCATCCTGTCATGACAACAATGGAGCTAAGGGAAAGCCTCGACAGGAGGGAAGGCCACTACGTCAAACTTACATCCTGGCACTCGTCAGCCAAAATATCTCCTACATCAACTAGGGCCCTATCAGTAATCCAGTAGCCAAAACAACAACTGCAATGTAACTGCGACAACAGTTGACACTAACACCTCTGATCTCTGTGCAGCTCAAGTAGCCAATGGCAGTAACCTCCCCATGGAACATACATACCTAAATTAGGGGGTGAGGATGACATCTGCAACGATCTCCTGAAACAAGGCAAAGGCCCCAGTACACTCATATGTCAATGCCCATAGTTGTCACATACATCAGCCAAAGTAAACAGCAATAGGAGCCACACAGCACTAAGGACACACACATGCTGCATATGTCAGGGTCCTTCACGTGCCTGGCTAACAAGGCAACATCACAAATGTCATACTGCTCAGACAACAGCATTGAGGAGGGGACACATGCAACTGGTCACTGAAATACACCTGCACAGTCAGAGGACCATATAGGACATTGATACGATAAACAGGGCAATCCAATTAAACACACATTACCCAACATCAGCTGGACACAATAACAATGTCTACATCCATATCATTGCCATGCATAGGATATGCCGCATGTCAATTACAATTAAGTCAATGTGAACAATCAGGGATTGGGGCAGGTTCTGAGAGGCAAGTGTGCTGCCAGGGCAATCACAACACCCACAGCCAGTGAAAGGTCTCACCATAAGAATAGATATACACGGAGGGTCGAGTAGGACAAAAAGATGGCTATTCCCTATTTGGTACAAAGCAACACCTAGAGGCGATTAGGCAGACAAGTCAGATAACTCTATATCATACATGTGACACACAGGTGGGCCATAGGCCTATAACAATGCCCATATGAAGGACAGCAGATACCAATACCAAACAAGATCACAAAGGGAATTCATCAAAAGGCTGGCATGTTACGTAAAAATTGTCACAACACAGACACACTAATTGCACCCTGTTTCATTGCAGAGGAACATGGATCTCCTGCCGATATGCCTGTACCTGATTTCCCTGATGACATGGATGACGAGCCCATAAACATTCCCCAGGAGACCATCCAAAAGGTCCTTGAAACCCTCCCGACCCCACCTTCAGTCACAAGAAGGAGCAGAGAACAAGCAGCCATCACAGAAGAACCACCCGCCACCCCAATTGCAAGACCTGCAAGCTCCAATACAGCTGAGGACTCTGACGACACTGGCATCAGCTTTGAAAGAACTGTAGTTGGAGTACAGCGGGAGCTGGCCAAGGAGGTGCGGGTGGGGATGCAAACTATGGCAGCCAGCCTTGAGGGGGTGCGCTCGTGCATGATGTCATCTGCAGATCAGGCAGCAGCTATGCAAGCCCTAACATCCATACTGCAAGGACTACAAGAAACTATAAAGGAATTCATCACTGCAGTAAGGGAGTTGCCACAACCCCTCGCACCCCAAACTTTCCACTGCATGCACGAATGCAATCATGACTCCCTCAGGGCCGACCTGGCTGCCTACCATCATGATGTAGCTGCTATTCTCAAAAACCAGCAGGCCCTCCTTGCTGCAGTTCTGCCCTTAAGAACTTCACAGGGAGCAGCCACCGGGATGTCTGACTCCACGTCTTCAAACACTGAGGTGTGTGTTGCCCCTTCACAACCAACAACAACAAGGACAAAGCAGGCAACACACACATCAGAAGAAGAAGACATGGAACAGATCACATTCACACGGAAGAGTACCCAGAAGCACTAGTCCCTGCACCATGGCCTACTTTGACCAAGGTCCTACGTTTTGTCAATTGCCAGTCTCAGTACAACTATACTCAATGACTGTTCTGCTAACCACTGTATGACTTGTCAGCATTGCCAGTGAATGTCTCTCTCCTACTAATCGGCAAATCCTGTCCCTCTGCACTGTCTGTAACATCACCCCAGCATGTCAGGAGCATCATCCACACCCCTTCTGTAGGATCACCATGGAAGAATGCACTAGAACGGACTCAGCAAACGTGGACAATGTACATTTTGTACTACAGCACCTATCAATAAATAGCACTTGCCTAACTAATATGTCTCTGTGTTAGTTGACACATCAACTGTGCAGTAGATAACTCTAAAGTGCCTGTGTGACAACCAGGTAGCTTGTCAATACAACTGTCCTGACATCATGTAGTCTGAGACATCTGTGCAGTGGCCAGGATTGCATCATAGCCTGACCATCCTGAGGAGAATAACTGATGAAGGGAGAAACCACACACAATCATGCTGTGTTGGACAGAATAATGCTCCATCAATAGCAATCAAAGTCAACTAATGGTGGTTGATAAATGTGGGCACCATGCAATACTAAAACATGAAATTATGCAGTATAATCTAAGCAAACACAACTAAACATAGCATCAATCACCCTTTCTGAGTATACTTCCATGACGGGAAGTAATGCTGAATTTTTGCACACATGATCTATGTCAGCAATGAAGACAACAAGACAAGAGTGTTAACAACACCTCATCTACAAAGATGTCCCTGAACATCACACTGCAGCCTGACCTAATAAATTACCCACAATACCAAGTCTGGAAGCACACTTTGTGATGTAGAAAACATACTCATCAACACAATTCCTTGGTGATCCATGTAAACTACAAATGGTGGTTCTATCAAATGGTGGATACTTACCAAGTTAGCACAGGGGTAGCTGCCATTTTAAACCTCTATTTTCTTTGGTGTGTAGCATAGGACACAAATGTCATAGAAAAACAATCACCTACACTGATGTCAAGGCCATGATCAAGTAGCAGTTAACACATAATGCAAAGGGTTAACTATATATTCATTCATATGTATTCACACCAGAGGCAACTAAGGGAAAAGTCATACCTACACTAATCTAACCTGACTACTCCTTACCCACAACTGTCCCTAACTAACCTAATCTAAACTTACCCTACACATATAACGAATCGATCTAAACATCAACCCCCCACCCACCATTATGAGACAGGACACATGCAGGACAACACATACTAACCTACACACATACTATACTATCCTAAACAATCATATATTTTTTTGTATTTTTTTTTATAAATTCTTTTTTTTTTTTTCTAAACAGACAGGGATCCCAACATTGACCCCCACCCACCCACACACTCAAAAATGAAAACTAGAAAGAATAAGGACCCCCCACCCTCCTCCCTAACACTAACTAAGCTAACAACCTATACTAACCTAACACTAATCCCCAAAACCCACCTATCATGATAAAAAGGAAAGAGGAGAGAGGGAAGGGATAAATTTAAATGAACCAAATAAGTCCTAGAAGTTGGCCCTCCGTAGGGTCCGGCTGATGGACCTGACCCGCTTCTTAATGTAGGCCACATCCTGGCTCAGCTTGTCCACCTTCCGAATGAACTTGTCCATTTTCCGGTCTAAAGCCTGGAATGCCGCGGGGTCAATTGGAGGTGCTGCTGCTGTCTGTGTGCTGGCAGAGGTGCTCGGTGTGGGAGTTGTTTGTAGCGCACTGGACTGTCCTGCAGCTCTGAAATTGCTGGGTCCAGGTCGTGCTGCAGAGGCAGGGACAACTGTCCCCGCCGTTGCTGGGGTCACTTGGGGAGAACTGGTGGATGTGGTGGTGGTGGCTGTAGTGGGCAACGTTGGGCCACCCTGTGGTGAGGCCCACCATGCTCCGGAGGCCCGATCCGCCTGGTATTTTCAGGCCATCCGTCGGAACCCCGACTGCACCTGCAGGATGTGCCGGTATCTCATTGCCCGTCTTTCAAAATCATGCCTCTGTGCGGCACTATGTTTGCAGCTGTGAAGAGAAAGGGCAACTATTTACCATAGGAAATGCATTGGGTGGAATAGCACAATGTGTCAATTGGAAATTACTTTTACTGTAGTTGTAACAGCTAATTTCATCACATAGATCATTGAAAGTATCAGAGGAAGTGCATGGGAAGCCTGCATACAAAAGGGCATCTCACACCTAGCATATACATGTCTATACATGATGGGTGACATCAGCCTAAACTTCTCATCAAAATAATTGGTAATGCAGCTGACATTATGGCTGCACCTCCTCCGCCTATTGCCTTGACTACATATGTCAGTCTATGTGATAACAACCACAACCCTCAATATCTCCCATTTGTAATTGTTTTTGCTAGTATAGAACTCATGTGCCATAACCAAGTGTGTACACTAGGTTCAAAACAAAGTTGCAAATGGTCACAAGTATGTGTAACATACTGGTTGCTACAGTCCTAGGTACCCTATTCCCAAACACATGGCAGTATTTGAGGGTGGGGTGGGAAGAACAACCAACAATCCCATAATCAATGCACACCCAGGAGTGTCTAGAAAGCTGAACAAGTTTTTGCCTCCACACACACAACACCAGTGAAGGCCTAGCCACAAATTGGAGTCAGCTGAACCTTGTCCTATCCAAGGTCCACACATGTCAAAATGTACTGACTTAGGCCAACATCACATACTACCAGTGAGGCATATTTTACTACACACACAGAGGAGCAAGAACACCCATGATCATGAGTAGAATGTACACCTAGGCCATTGCACTCTAGTCCCACACACTTCTAGTTCAACTTGTGGAAGTACATGCCCCCGGAAGATCCAACCTACAGTGTACTCCGTCCATCGTTAACTAGGGAAGCAGCACATTTCAGACAAGCCTTTTGCAGAAGATATCTGGGAGAATGTCAGTCTGAAATGCAGACTCAGTCCGAGACAAGTCCCAGAGCAACTCTTATATTAACCAGTGTATGCCACATGACTCACCCCATTCCCCATAGCGGGCCCTACTGGAATGGCCTACAGATCCAAAATCTGAGAAATGGATACACATAGGTCTACTCAAAATGAAGTGATAATTGAAATCCCACTAATGGAACAATACTAATGACTGGGCAGCGCATCAAACCTTGAATTCTGTTGAACACACAGTAGTCCATCATGCATCACCAGCAAACATTAAAAATAGCACACATGCAACACTCACTGTAGGTGTCGGGGTCCGCAAAATGAGCCACCTCTCCCACAGTGTACAGTGCAGGTCCACCTGTAAAGCATGGAAGGAAGAATATACTCAGAATCCGTGCACTGACAAACAATTGCAATTACAAAGACAATGTGAGAATATGACATGAGTAATGAAACACTTTCACACATGCTCATACTGCATGGAATTATTCTTGAGCAACATTTACATTGGATGAGTGTCCTGCTACAGTTACAAACCCTACTACACACATGCAGTGGCCTGGACAGTCATGTGGTGTCAAAGATGCAACTCCATTAGTATGCCCCAACAATATAGGGGTGCATTCATCTCATCATGTGCATCCAAGAGAGACATCCAAAAGCTGGTTACTTGAGGACTGCATGACCTCTCAAACTCAAACAGCCTATGTGGTCATTTTCCCTACACACCAACCAGACACACATGTGACATATGTGTGGACAACATTGCTAACTTCAATTGACGTGAAGGCAGCAATCATTTATAGCATCATGTTGGGTTTACAAATGTCAGTCTAGCTATGGCGTCTACATATGTAGGTATGATGTTTCAACGTCCATTTTTTTTTACTGGCTATTGTGACCTGTAGAGTTCTAATTGAGTCATTAACGTGTTGCTTGTCTGACACAAAGGCAGCACTACATTACATACTGCTACAGGCAACCGGTATGTGTCGAAAACATGAGCTACCTGACTGCTAGCATTTGTCTTCCTTCACATTGTGCAACAATTACCCAGTAGGTTTCCCTAGCATTACACACAGTCAGCTACTTATCTGGCAGATTGGGTAACAATCATCACATGTCGCCACACAGCTTTAAATTGTGCACATGTAATTGATGTGTACTCACCAACATGGCCACCAATCCTGATTCCCAGGTGGTCCAGCAGATCTTGCTCCCTGGATATCAGATCAGCCCAGCGGTGCTTCAGTTGATGTTCATTCCTTAGGCTACCATATACACGGACCAAGTGATGGTGCACCTTCCCCCACCGGACTTTACGGGTCTCCGTGTGATACCCCTGTATCACCCTACCCCCAGCCTCCAGCATGAGTGGGAGGAAATGGCAAACAAGCCATATAAATCCACCCAATTCCTCCTCACCCATCCTGGCAAGCCATGGCCTACCGGCATGACAGCACTGACAAAGGGGAAAAAGTTGGAGAAAAAGGAAAAGGGGGAAATGGGGAACGGTAGAGTGGTGAAAAACAAAGAAAACTTAAGAAGAAGAGCCCAACTAACCCCTATATTACAGTACCCACAACCGACTCCCACAGACAATAAATGAAACACTGGACTTGACAAAATAATACAACACAGACTCTATTTAACAACAAGACAATGATGACAAAAGCACAATTGAGAAGGTACACTGGACACAAAAGCACTAATACACAGGACAACACTTTCCACACAGCCACACAGTCTAGAATAATCTGAGACTGCAAAGTGAAAGTGAAAGTACACCCACTGTACAGATTCTGTAAACAGGATATCCTATTACATCACATCCTGCATAAAATGGCCGCCGTTTTTTTCCGCTATGCACCATTTTTTCACGCATACAGCTTGTGCGTCATATTTTTTGACGCATAGGAGTGCACATAATCCAGAGTCAAAAAAAAATTCAGCATTGGTCCATTATATTTGTTTGAGGCTTATTTTACAGTTCTAGAGTTGAAAATTAAGCCGCTGGCAATTATGATATCTAAATATGAAAAATAATTTTGACTCTGCATTATCTGCACTCCTGTGCGTCAAAAATTACGACGCACAAGCTGTATGCGTGGAAATATGACGCATTATGACAAATATGTCTTTCATTTGTCAAATTGTGAAAATAATTTTGTCATGACCAAACGGTGCTAAGTGATACACATTTGGGGTTAGCTATGGCAAATGTCCCTTATAGGATGTATAGAAGGTATTCACAGTGCAATAGTAATGATTGGTCAGAATGGATATTACTCATAATTGTACACATATGTGGGTAATTGCTTATGGCTAATTTCAAAATATGAATGGGATACCAGGATGTATTCCTTAGCAAAGGAATACATTTATCACGGTAATCAAAATTATATAAAGGCCAAATAGGTAGTGCAATTGTCGCCTACACTTTTTAAGGGGGTAACCATGTCCTAATTACGAGTTAATGTATCTTAAATGTGTTTTACTTTTGACATGTAGGCCACACATGCGCCTTATGCATGTGTGTGCTTCACATGTGCATATATAATGTCTATTTGGGGGGCAGTAGAGGTGGACTTAGGCCCCCAGCACCCTAGGGTTTGCTCTTCCAGACTTGCAAATTTATCCAAGGTTTTCCCAAATTCAGTAATGCTAAACCTGCAGCAGCAGGCTCTTGGAAGTAAATAGGGTATGATTCACTGTTTGCCATTCTGTAATCCCATTTGCCCATTTGACGTTTGCACTATTGATTCTTTGGAGAAATCTGACATACCATTTTGCATTGATATTTTTTAGCGAAATCTCAACGTTCTTCATGTCCTGATGGCAAATAGGTTGTTGATGTATGTGGCCCTTTATGCATTACCTGGTTTAGTGGCATGTTTCATTCTTCCTGCTAGGTTACAACTGGGACACTACTGTGATCGGCTGCTTGAAAATATTTTGTTGATTGGATGGTACATGTTTATGTGTGTGGTCCAATATTGATCCAGTATCAACTGTCAGGGTGTATGTTGTCACTGTAACTTCCAGGTCTCCTCATGAGTTAGTGGCAGCTAATCTTGTTTCAATTGGGTATTGTTTGTAGCTAAATTTGAGAGAAGCCATTGAGGATATGGTCACCTACACATGGATGGTCCGCCCTGTCACTGAAAACGTGTAATGAGACTTTCAACTGGGCAACCTTGGTGTGCTGAGTGTGAGAATGTCTCAGGTGTCTGGATCCGGCATGTGTCATTGCAACATTTCTACTCCAGTTGGCCTCTGTGGATGGTAATGTATCAGGAAACATCATAGCCTCTGTGCAGAAGTAAATGGCTGGTATTCGACACACGACTCATCTTTATCATTTGAAAAATGTTACTCAGCGTTTGAACAGTCAGGGTGCTCATATGTGTTACCTTTTCATGGACATTATCTGAGGTTGCTGGCTTTGATGGAGGCCATTTACACCATCATACACTATGATCCTGGTCCACTGTCACACTTTGTAGTTTAGGCATTAATGAGGGCCAGACAACGGAAGGGCCAAGATTTGGCTATTCAAGGGCACTGTCACAAATCGGATGCAAATAACAGTCAGATGATGAAATACTATGTATTTGAGTATACATTGATGAGGCTAATTACAAATTAGTGTCTGAGGTACAAGAGGTTTTGGACAGCACGTGTGGTCCATAGGTGGACCCCAGGTATCTGCAGAGTGACCCACGGACAGGTGCCAGTCAGGCTGACAGGATGCTGGGTCAATCAGGAGCAAGTTCTTTCAGTAATTACATGATCACGTGTTCTGACTAGGACTGGTCAGAGGGAGCAGTAGACAGTTGAGATGTCACACTGTGTATGTCCTGTGTTGTTTTGAAGGTGACACATGAACCCTGATAAAGTTTTCTACGGCAACATTAGTGTCAAAGCTTAATGATGTAATAGCTCAAATTCAAACATGTATGCAGTAGGAGGCATCAGCAGGGACGGGGCATGTACATTTGGGTGGTGTGCATGGAGGGGATCACTGGTGTGGCCTCCATCTGTGTCTCACTAGTCCTGTCAGATGGGATTTGCTGATAAATTGCCTACAGTACCTTTCACAGAAGAATCAATCTACAGGTGATACCAGGCCTTATAAACTCCAAGCCAGTGTATTATATGAGCTGAGTTCCATGCAGTGAGATGGTAGTATGACAATGGTAGGCATAGGAAAGGGTGTGGCACACTGGATGACTCTTGTGAGTGTGTGTGTGTAGATGAGGGAATCTCAGTGTACACAAATCGGCATTCCAGGGACCTCTTCAGACAGGTGGGGTGTGAGCAGCTGCAAGTGTGTGTAATGTTTTTAGAAAAGGGCTGACATGTAGATGGGATGTGTTGTGCTGGATGCTTGTCATAGGTGTAGCACTTGTGCTGTGTATGTTCTGCTTATGTGTAACTCTAGTGACAGATAGTCATTGCAATGATAGTAAGTAGTTGGAATTACTGTTGGCAAGAGTCTAGTACTACATTCCTGTTCCTGAAGCATTAGCATGTGAACTGCCTGATGTATGAGGCCTGTTCCCCCCTAGTTGAGTGATAGTGTTTTAGTTGTGTGCCATCTGCTGCGATGATCCATGATTACTACATGTATGTGAGTCATATGTGTGGTCCTCAGCTATTGCCCTTCAAAGGGGAACTGTACAGGATGTCTGTCATTTACATTGTGTGTGTATTTGACCATTGTATGGTGGCCATTACATTTGTGGTGTATTTTTTTGTGTCATGAGTGTTATATCATTCTTGCTCAATGAGACGACATTCTTCTTCAGATATTTCAAGCTAAAGGTGGGCAGAAATGAATAGGCCAAACCATGATGTGGTGTTTGTTATCAGTGTTTATTTACAATAGTGCATTAAGTGGTGATGGTGATAATTATGAAAATAAATTATTTACCAGCAGCCGTGTTTGGTTGTTCCCCCTCCTGTTGCAGGCCAGCATCCTCCTCTTCTTCGTCTTCAGGCATGTATGGGTCTGGTTCGAGGAGGGGAATGTTCCTTTTTACACAAATGTTGTGCAATATTGCACATGTGAGTATGATCCTACAGACCATCTCGGGGGAATATAGTAGGCTACCGCCAGTGATGTCAAGGCAGCGGAACCTTCACTTGAGGATCCCAAAGGTGCACTCAACAATGCTGTGTGTCCTCTTATGGGCGTCGTTTTATGCCCGCTCTGCAGCAGTACTTGGGTTCCCAAATGGTGTCATTAGCCATGGCTGGATGCCATACCCATGATCAGCTGAAAGAAAAACACAGAATGGGATCATGTTGATGTAGCTGGCACTATTGAAAAGACCTTTAATGGCAGTAGTTGTCTTGTGTTGTCTGTGACTCTTTTGTGTACTAATGTGACATCCTATACTTGTAGTCTATACCATCTGCATTGTGTTGTTTCCTTGGCTGAACGAGTGTTTGTCTGCTAACCGTTTGTCATCAGATCAGTATGTTTTGGGATTTGCAGTACAGTGTGCCCTCCCTAGCATTGTGACTTGTGATACAGGTGTCCGTGTGTCTTCACTGAGGGTGAGATGATAGTTCCATGCACATTTAAATTTGGAAGTGTTGTTAACACGTTCATATCAAAGTACCCTGTACATCCCATACCTTGAAACTTATGCAATGTTTTAATGTAAAGGTCATTGTGACACTTACTTACAATTTGCAAGGTGACATTTAGGCAACCACACTCATAAATGTCTTCGCATTAGGCTGTACAGTAAATTCCAATGTGTGACAGGTTCAATGGTGACTTAAGAAACATGGCTAGTGATGTAAGGACCTCAGTGTGTTCCTGTCTAGATGTTGCTGTTGTGGTGTATGTGTTGTGTGTCCTGGAGAGTTGCTGTGCAGTGTGTATATAAGTAGGTTTCTGTACTTACCAACAAGTAGTCCATTGCCATACCGTCCATCCTGGAAGTGTTGGTTGATGGTGCTGTGACGGAAGATGAATGAGTCATGTACACTCCCAGTATATTTAGCCACGATGTTGCTGATCAATCCCTGGTGATCGACTATGGCCTGCACGTTGAGTGAATGTGTGTGCTTCCTGTTGCGGTAGAGGTGTTCAGTTGCAGCAGGTGGCACAAGGCGTACGTGTGTGCAGTCGATTGCACCAAAGACGTGTGGGAAGCCACTGATTGCGTAGAACCCCTGTTTTGTTTCCTGCTGCTTCTGCAGTGTGTTAGGGAAGCAGATGTGGAGGGGTGTCAGGCGAATGATGGCATCCAGTACTTTTGGCAGAAATGCGGAGAATGATGGTTGTGATATTCCGCCAACCAGGGCACCAGTTGTTTGAAATGAGCCACTTGCCAGCAGGTGAAGTACGGCAAGCAGCTTTGTTTCTATTGGGATGGTGCGGGGTGTCACTAAAGTGGGGGCCAACTGCGGTTCAATGTTGCGCAGCAGCTGCTGAATGGCCTGCCAGTTCAACCGGTACCTCTGTATGATGTCGTGTTCCCTGAGGCCATGCAGGGTTGTTCTTGGGTGGAATATTCTCTCCTGCCTTCTGCGCTGCCTTTGGGGTCCCTGCTGGTGTTGTTGTAGCTGCTGTTGTTGCTGCTGGGCTCTGCGTCTACGTGCACGCTGGATAAAAATCACCTCCATGTCTCCCTGTTGCTGCTCTGCTGCTCTGCTGCTCTGCTGTTTTTCTGTGTGTTCTGATTAAATAAAGGTGTGTTTGCCCCATTTTAACGCCTGCCCTGACCCAGGTGTTAAATTTTGACGCAAATCGGGCTGTGCGTCATTTTTTTGCTCCGCCTCCCGGCCGAGAGTCATTTTTGCCCGGAAGCATAAATACGACGCACGGCCGTTTGCATCGCTTTTTGGACAGGAACGCCTACCCTGCATATCATTAACGCAGGGCGGGTTGCCGCATCCAAGAAATGACGCACACGGCGGAATTTTGTCACCCGCAGGCCTGGGCGTCAGAGTTTAAATATGGGGCAACGTTTGCGCTGATTGTGCGTCAAATTTTTTGACGCACAATCGGCGCAAACGGAGTATAAATATGCCCGTTAGTTCAGTGGGCACGAATGGCACAAACCTGCATCTCCATGTTGTCCGAATCAGAGGTGAATGGTATTGTGACAGAGGCTGATGGTGTCCCTCCGGCCGATAGGAGCTATTGCAGAGTCGTTTCTGGATCCAGTCTGGCACAAGGGGCGATTAAAATGTTTTTTTAAATCTGTAGATAGACGTGTCTATCAGAAATGCAGACTTCAGAGTGTTAAATACTGATATTGCACGTAAGGCCTCATGTTCAAGTTGAAAGCTCAGAACAGAAAGTATTTACCCGACCTCACCGCTAGGTATTGGTTTAGCTGGGTGTGAGAAATACTTGTAATCAGGGCATTAGCACTTTCCTGGGTGGAATGTCCGGACATCAATTGGTAGTAGTAATATCTGTGCCAACGTTAACTTGCAATGTACATCTCCTCACATGAACTTTATTATGCAGACCATGGGGTGGCGCTTCCTTTTTACATGGATGATAATCCTCTTTTCCTCTCTCATTTTATTTATTTTACTATGATATATTCTGTTAGTACTAGAGGGACAGACCAGGTCACCTGAGTGATGTAGTGCTTTTTTGGATACCACAGAAACATATCTGTTCTCCACAGATTCTACAATTCCTTTTCTCAGCATGCCTCTAGGCAGCTTGAATTATGCAGGGCTCAAAGCTCTCGAGCCCTAGCTCATTCTTCATAGTAGCCCCTGAAGAGTCTGCAGCAGCACACTCCTAAAGAGTTTTTACACAACGTTCATTCGTGAAAAATCATATCTATGTCTCTGAGAGGTTACCAGCACCTGCCAGTGGCACTAAGAGGTTATCCATACTTGATTCATATATGATTGCAACATTCTTGCTCATTCCATTACATCACATACGCACTTCATAACACATGTCCCCTTAAATTAAATCACAGTTTATGATTTTCAAGGACAATTTACAGTGTTCCTCCAACAATAGTGCACACGGTATCCCACCCTTAAATTCTGAAGAGAAAGCCGAACTTGCATGGACACTGGGATGATCTCTAATATGGCAATCTTCTGGACCAGGCACTGGTCACGGTTCCAAAGCAAATGGCGCATTGCCGAGAAGCGCTGCATTATTAGAAGACCACCAATCATCAACTCATCCATCTTGAGATTCCTCCTTACTAATCACTTTAAAAATGCCATCGCTATCCACTAACCAACTCTGCCACACACCACTTTCACTTCCCCCGGTATCTCCACACATACATCTCGGTAGCCATTATCCACTGAGTTCTTACCCTCAACTTGTGACTAAAAGTAATATTTTCTACTTTTATCTTAGCATCTTTATAAAAATGTGAAGCCATTCCCACATTTATAGGCACCCGGAATAATGTGTAATGACCACATTAACTCAATTTTGAGAATATTGCCAGGCACCCCACTCCTCATAAAAACAAAAGGAACACGTCGAATCCCAGAATCTGATGTGATGTGATCCATAACATACCATCCATCGTTGCACACTATTTAATCTTCTCTTCAGTATCAATTGCACACTCTCCATAACAAAGCCTAAAAGCATGTGGAAATGAGCAATTCTGCATCGTGGGGTTAAATTACACTCAGAACTTCGTCTTGTGGAAGATCTATATATCTTCGGGTTTAGATTGCACTTTATTGAATTTCTTTATTTCTTTGAATGACGCTACTTTGGGTCCATTAATTACTTATTTCATGTCCAACTCCAAAGTAGTATACTTAGAACAATAATAAGCTAAAGCTACTAAATACTCATCTGTAATGGTAAGAAGATAGTAAAGCAGAGTGTTCTGAGTAACGGTGGTTTAATACTTTGAAAATCCCAATCAAGGTTCTGTAAGTGAGTCAGAAATGGCTAGAAACCAAAAGGGGAATGTCCCAGGATTCTTCTCTGAGTTCTTTTGTGCTCTTACCAGGGCTGTTCCTTCTCTATAGTGAATTCAGTCTGGAAAATATGGCAATACATACAGTCATGGAATCAGGTCATCTAAAAGGTGATATGATGAAGAAAAAAAATGAAAAAAAGGTAGGGCTGCTTTCACTCTCCTTTCGCTTGGTCTCCTCGGTCCCTTACTGCCTTTTCACTCTGGTACACATCCATCCATCCATCTGGATGGTTTCTTTACTTCTGGGTACACACCTCCCCGAAAAAGTGGCCGTCTTTTAATATGTGATCCATTCAATCTCTGGAAGCTGGGAAGAGATAAGTTAAGATGGGGATTAATTTTTCTGCCTGTACCAGTCTTTGGTTTTCCCAGCTCTTATAGTACCCCAAGTCCTAGTTTCAACAGCAGTGCCAACAGAACCACTGAGATCTTGCACATTGAGAAAAGGAATGGGCAACCAAAGAAACCACCCTCACTCCTAATCACCCAAATATTACCATCATTTTTAGAACTACTTTTACCTAGTATTGACCATTGAGTAGTTGTACAGAGTGAATTTTTGCATTGCAGAGTTTCTGCACAGTATTGTTTCCCAAACCTGCTTTTTTGTCGCTAGTTTACTGTGTTGGAGGGGGTGAGATTCTTCTTCTTGATGAGTAGTTTGATGCATGTAGTTTTTAACTGCAAAAGAAGTATTGCAGTGCCAGTGAGTTGTTTGGAATGTCCCTAGATACTTCTGCATAAATTGTTCAAAGAATGTCTTTAAAGATCTTTGGACAGACAGGATCTGAAGGAGATCTTGATGGTCTACTTGTGTTGAGGATGTCATGGAATCCATTTTCAGACACAATGTTTAAGGTGGCTAAGGATGGCAGACTGGCATCTATCAGTGTAAGGGTTCTGTCAGGTGTGGGTAGTGTGTTTGTTGATTTGTCCTGAAAGTATTTTTCCAAGTACTCTATTCTTTTATATAAATACTGTGATTGTCCACAGAAGGCTTGTGATGGAGAGGACACTGAGTTCTGGTACTCTGGGTTGCAGAAATCAACATCGTTCTCGTGAAATTCCTATAATTGCAAATCTGCCTCCATGATGCAAGTGAAAAAGTGGTGTCTTTTGAAGGTCTTTATGACTCCTTTGTATGCTGCACTGAGTTGGCATAGAAAAATCTTGTCTTGTTCATCCTTTGCTTTCCTTCTTTTGCCTTGTAGAAAACTGTGCTGTGATTTCATTTGTTTCATTGTGTCATTGATCCATTCTGTTTTCTTCTAGGGGTTAGTCTGGGAGGAGGTTTTCAGTGGTATCTGTTAATCTGCTCTTGAAGAAATTCATTTGTAAAAGATGGAACCATCTAGCAGATGCTTTCTGAAGGTGGCGGTCTTTTCCCATTATCTGTATGTGGTGTTGTTTTTGTGTGTTGCAGTTGCCTTTAAGCTGTTTTGATCTAGCATTGAGATTTTGAAAGATATTAAATGGTGGTGATTACAGATGAACAGGAAATCGTCTGTCATATGTGCCTGCCCCTGAATGGTGAATATAATGTTCTTAATGTGACCAACTATGTGAGTGGCGCATGATACATTTTGCAGAAGGTTGAGGGCCTCTAGACTAAACATAATAGCTGTGGTTGCCTCTAGATCTTTCTTGTCGAACCTGATATGCAGGGCTTTCAGGATGTATAAATTGGGGTAATGCAGTAGGGACTGGGTCAATGTGTCCAGTAGCGCATCCTTAAATTTTGCATTGCTTTTAGAAGGTCTGTAGCACCCCACAAAACCCATCAGATCCCTTAATGCAAAAGAAAAAATGCAATGTGTCTTTCTTTAGGCCATCCTTCCGCTGTGCTCCTCTTCGCAAAGAGACTTAGGTCTGCTGCCTTTTCCCCACATTTCCAGGTACCCCTGAGCCTTTTGGGTTTTTTTCTTGTACGTATTGTTTACTAAATGTTGGTATCTCCTTGGATGGGATAGCAGTGCACACTAATTGGTCTTCCTACGGCCTTGAGATATCTGCTTCACTGCCTCAATTCTGCTCCCTATAACTTTGAGTTATCTATTCCTAATCACGATCATCTTCGGATGATCTATTTTGTAGGATCTCCTCTACCAAGTGTGTCCGTGAGGTCAGCAGAGCACCAATTTGCTCCTGGTTCCTACATTTCCTACCTACGGGTGCTCTTAACAAGGTGGATCTTTGCTTGGAATAGCAACCTGGTGCTTGTACATTAGCTCGCCTTTTTTTTGGGTCACCTTGTGTTCACTAGACAAACATGCATAGAAGTAGGTGGGAAGATGGTGTGAGTCTCCCTTGTGTAGCTGTCTAAGATGGACATGATGGTGAATAAATTTTACTTTACAATATTAAGAGGAAGTCAATCAAATTTAGTGAGGATGGAGAGCAGACAGTGGAAAACACCCCTAGTAAATTTCCTTCATAAATACATGAGAGCTCAATCTGATATCCTGCTTTGCTGACTGTGACGCTGTCTCTTTAGTAAATGTTAGAAAGCCAACTCTAATCTCAACAATTCACTCTAGTGGCTCCATATACAGACTTAACTGAGAGAAATATTCACTTCCCTTGGCTTTCTTTACAGCCTTGCTTACCTGCTTTTTTGTGAGGGATTTAATGTTCTATGGAGTAACAGCAGTGTTGCAGTGGAGAGTCTGGCTGGAGCAGCAACTGCCTCACTTCCTTGTGGGTAGTGGAGCACTATACCACTACCTATAGTGCATGCCATGTAACTGGTCAGAGGAGAAAACAGAATTTCTAAGATGGCACTTGTACAGGTATATTTGCCGTTCCCTTGTAGCCTGCCTTCCACGTAGATTGTCTGGGGAAATGAGAGATGCACCATGGATGCATCCAGTAGATGATCACAAGGATCAAATGCCTATCATGCGTGTGCCAGATTGGTGTAAGTATGAAGATAAAAGAGCTTTCCTGCTTGTGCTGACGCCAGTTTAGAAGCATTACCATGCTTAATCTGGTGATGCTGACACTCTATTAGCATGAGTGGAATTTTAAGTGGGGACAAAGAACGTTTTATGTGAGTCTGCAAAACCAGGCAAAGAGGTCCCAATAAAGGCTCAATGGTGCAAGAAGAAGGTATATTAAGGTGTCAAAACGATAGGGAGCAGGGTACTATGAACCGGTAGGGAAGGAAAGGTAAGTCAGTACATTCAGCAAAAGAAGTATACTACGCACAGAGATTATACAGTAAAAGACCAACAGAAAGAGCAAAATGTACTTTGCTGGGAGCAACAACCAAGAGATGTCACAATCAGGAGGATTCAAATAACAGTAAAGCTTGCATAACGTCTGACTTTATGATGTATAGTGTTGTTTTGAGTGCAGTTAAAATATAATTGTTCTTATAATGTGTGCTTCCTTGCTGGCCATAAACTTGCACTCTTGAGCTGTCACAAGCCATTTTACTTTGCTTGGTCTTGCATGATAAAAGCTTTGTGCTGGCACTGAAGAAGCAAATGGTGGGTGATCTGTATGCCTTATATAGTAAAATGTCCCATGTAGTAAGGCTTTAGAGGGTATGGGTCGTTAAAGATTCACATAAATCCCCTTATCAGTTATAGAAACGTGTGTCCTCCTCCTGCAAAGCTTGTGATGCAAAATCATTTGCAACTTTCCATCTAAGACCAGCTGCTTAATAATCAAACCAGCTACTATTTGTTCCATAAAATGTATTTGCTCTTTACCTTGCTCTCATCACCTAAAACTATAGAAAGAGACTTTTACTGTTCATTACTGTTGGACTTTTTTGCTTATGCAGGGTTATCCCCAATCTTTTTGCCTCCTGCCTCCTATTTCTTCTGACCTGTTGCTATTGGCATTTGAACTCTGAGCACTTTACCACTGCTAACCAGTGCTAAAGAGCATATGCTCTCTGTGTAAATTGTGTTGTTGATTGGTTTATCCATGACTGGCATATTTGATTTACTAGTAAGTCCCTCGTAGGATGCACTAGAGGTACCCAGGGCCTGTATATCAAATGCTACTAGTGGGCCTGCAGCACTGGTTGTGCCATCCACATAAGTAGCTCTGTAATCATGTCTCAGACCTGCCACTGCAGTGTCTGTGTGTGCAGTTTTAACTGTAAATTTGACTTGGCAGGGGTACCCACTTGCCAGGCCTAAACCTTCCCTTTTCTTACATGTAAGACACCCCTAAGGTAGGCCCTAGGTAGCCGCAAGGGCAGGGTGTAGTGTATGGTTCAGGTAGGACATATAGTAATGTGTTTTATATGTCCTGACAGTGAAATATTTCTAAATTCGTTTTCCACTGTTGCAAGGCCTGTCCCTCTCATAGGTTAACATGGGGGCTACCTTTAAATCTGATTAAAGTATAGTTTCCCTTTGGGAGTGGATGGACATGTGGAGTTTGGGGTCTCTGAGCTCACAATTTAAAAATGCATCTTTTAGTAAAGTTTGAGTTTAAGATTGTGTGTTTGAAAATGCCACTTTTAGAGAATGGGCATTTTCTTGCTTAAACCATTTCTGTGACTCTGTTTGTGGATTCCCTGTCTGGGTCAGTTTGACAGTTGTGCTGGTTTCACCTCTCACTAGACAGTGACACAAAGGGAGCTGGGGTGTAGTCTGCATTTGCAGATGAGCCATCTGTGCTAGGAGGGAGGGGAGGAGTGGTCACTCACACCTGAAAGCGCTGTGCCTGTCCTCACACAATGCAGTCTCCAACCCCCTGGTGATTTTCTGGAGCCTGGACTGGGCAAGGCAGGATTTCACAATCAAGAGAGACTTTCCTTTGAAGTAAGCCTACTTCAAAGGGCAAAATGGGTATAAGAAGGGCACCCAAAACCACAGACTTTAGTACACTTCTGCAAACCAAGAGGAACCCCTGCCTGGAAAAGAGGAAGGAAGAAGAGCTGCCCTGCCTGTGGCCATGCTTTGTGGAGCCATCCTGCAGTTGCTGCTTCTGCCAGAGTAAGCGGGCAAAGACTGGACTTTGTGTGCCTTCCATCTTGTGAAGAACTCTCCAAGGGCTTGATTTAGAGCTTTCCTCCTGTTGTTTGAAGTCTCAGGGACAGCAAAGACTTCTTTTTGTCAGCACCTGGAGTCTGTGGAGAGACTCCTACTCTGCCAAGTGGTGCCCATCCAGTTCCTGACACCCTGAAAGGAGCAGCTGGCCGCTTAAGAGGAAGAAATCCACGCACAGAATGCCGTGCTGGGAAAAGATTGACGCAACTCCAATCTGCGGCTGAAAGAATCGATGCCCCGCCAGCTTCGCAGCTGAAAATCGGCGCTCGCCTTCAATGCGACCCGAAGACTGACGCCTGGGGCTGGAGAAACGGAGCACAGCATTGCTGACAGAGGCTGGTGAGATCGCAACCCGCGTTGCGTGGTTTTCTGATCATCGTGCGGCTGGATTTCTGACGCAAACACCACTGGGCGTGTAAAAACAACACAAGGCCTGCCCAGACCTGAGAGTGCTGACCGGATCGGCGCATCGCTCTCCTGCAGAGAGAAAAAACTATGCGCTCCGACCCAATCAAAGGAGAAACGACACAAGGTCTCTCTCGTAAGTGAAATTGACGCATCGCAAGCCCTTTTTGACACACACTCGCCCGAGCTGGGTTATTTTTGACGTGCCCAAGGTACAGTTTTCACGCTAACAGTGTTAGTGTGTGTTTAAAATTACATGAAGACTCTTTTTGCATTTTCAGTGATAATGTGAATTGTGTATTGTGGACTTTTGTCATTTTGGTCTTGTTTTGTTTAGATAAATATTTTCTATTTTTCTAAACCTGTGTTGTGTCATTTTGTAGTGCTTTCATTAAGTTACTGTGTGTGTTGGTACAAATACTTTACACTTAGCACCTAGCACCTAAGCAGGGGTTAGCTGAGGGTGATTCTCTTTTACCCTGACTAGAGTGAGGGTCCTTGTTTGGACAGGGGGGTAGCCTGACTGCCAACCAAAGACCCCATTTCTAACAATTACCATCAAAACAGCCGTAATATCTTCTGAAAAAGGGACGTGCGTTTTGAAAAATACATAAGCTTGAAAATTATGAAAATTAGATAATGAGGTAAATGTGGTAAGCTGGTGGAGACAAAGTAATAAAGTAACACAATTAAACTGAACTTTTACCTTTGCTTAAAATACAGGAATTACGAAAATTCCATCTTGCATGTGCAATATTCTATTCCCATCAATGAACATATTATGCATTACATAAGGTTATTGGATGCCAGACCAAGCAATATATAACTGGGGCAGTAAGACTTTAATGGCATCATGAAAAAATACCAAATGATGTGAAACGGTGGACAGCTCAGTCTGATGGTATAAAGAAGAAATGCGGAGTATGATTAGTGTTAGAAATAGGGTCTCTAGTTGGAGTGTTAGAAATGGGGTCTCTAGTTGGCAGTCATTTTACACCCTGTCCAAATAGGGACCCTCAGGTTAAGCGAGTCACACACCAAAGATAACTCCTGTTCGCCCCCTTGGTAGCTTGGCTCAAGCATCTACAACCCAGCCGGAAAATAATCAACATATCTCCCGTCCGGTGGGAAAAGAATCAATGCATTGCTTGTTTTTCTGATGCATCACCTTCTTTGCCACCAGGCATCGTCTTTGTTTTTGACGCATCCAAGGTACTGTGTGTTATAAGGATACAACCACTGATTCTTCAGGATTAAGGTGGTCATTATGAACACAACGGTAAACACTGTCAGCCGCCCTGGCGATGGTGAACAGACGATCGCCGTTGGCGGTGAACAGAAACACGCCATATAAAGATGCAAAAATCAGAATCCGCCCAAAAAATCCCAGCCACCAGTCACCGCCAGGACCTTGTCGGCGGCAATGCAGGTCTTCCCACCCCGCCACCGCCGAGCACACAAACTCTCCACCCTCCTAACAATGATGCACAAATCACCACGCCGGTCAGTGGAAGCCAAACGACCATTGGCGGTACAGACCGTCACGGCCAGCAATGGGTCCCAACAGTAAGAACTGCACACATTGACAAGTCTGAAACCCACACACCTGACACACATCCACAACACTATAAAGCACTCACAGACACACCACACAACCCTTTGCAATGACATTCAGACAACTGATACAGAGAACTCCAGAAGCAGACACTGAACGCTACAATACACAATACATACACCTAACCACACAAGAGCACCCTCACCTAGATTCAAACAACACACCACTCACAACACACACCACAGCACCCCCCAAAAACCCACGCTTTACAAAAAGGGAGATAAGGACCATGGTGGACGAGATACTGAAGGTCGAGCCACAAATATTCGGGGCACAGGTCCAGCACAAATCCATCGCCAGGAAGATGGAGCTATGACAGACAATAGTAAACAAGGTCAATGCAGTGGGACACCATCCACGCACGAGGGACGACATCCGCAAGAGATGGAACGACCTGCGTGGGAAGGTGAGTTCCATGACATCCCGGCACAACATTGCAGTCCAGAAGACTGGGGGAGGACCTCCACCAACACCACCTGACTACACTGACTGGGAGGAAATGGTACTGGGCATCCTGCACCCTGAGGGCCTCACTGGACTCACTGGAGGAATGGACTTGGGTAAGTTGTCAACAGTTACCCCATATCCATCACACCTGTAATGCATGCACCACCCCTTCAACATCCACCAGGACCACTACCTCACCCAGCCCACATTCACAACATCCAATCACCCTGCATACCCACAAACCCACTAACAGGCCCACATCCCTCTCCCTGTGCACAGCCACCTACCCCTGCAAAGGCACTTCACCACCCACAATGCACCTCCACACCCTAAGTAAAATGCAATGCAAACCTCACAAAGGCACCCTGCATGGCCCCAAAGTGTAAAACCTGCAAAAAACAGCCAGGCCCTGTGCACCCCATCCGATCATGCAATTGTAACAGACATGTCAATTCCCCCCAACAGGCACCACCACACATGCCACCCTGATGGACAGGACAAGGAGTGGCAGTGCCCCACATGGAGACAGAGGCATCACCCAGGACACTGGAGAAGGAACCCTCGACAGTGACAAACACCCTGGCCCCTCACACAGTCCTGGACTGTCACCATCCAGCAGCCCCACTCTGGACACCACTAACACCCCTACCACTCAGCCAACAACATCAGCTCAGGGCAACCATCCCCACACCTGTGCATCCAGGCCACAGACTTGTGGAACACATGGACAGAGGCCACAGTCACCCCCTACCAACAGGCAGGAAGACGATGGCCCCAGTACAAGTGGTACCACCAGACCTGTGTAGGGGACACAGGCACCAGGGGCTAGGCCCAGTGGGAGGGCATCAGTGGCCCAGGATGGAGGCCACAGGATGTATGCTGCAGCCCAGGTCGTGATATCTGCGGTCCTGGGAGCATACCACCATACCCAGGACAGATTGGCCCAGAGAGTTTCCACCCTGGAGCAGAGTCAAAGGATGCAGGTAGCACACCACCAAGAGGCCATGGAGCAGTGGAAACTGCACAATGCCACCATGGCCACCATAGCAGGTGCGCTGCTGCACCTTGTCCCAACCCAGCCTGAGGCCCCCACAGACCTGGAAGCCCATACTACAGGCCAAGATATAGACCAGCAAACAACATCAGCAGCAGCAATTGGACTTGTGCCACCATCTCAGGACACACAGGAGACCTGCATCTCAACCCGTACAGGCCAACACCATGCACCCAAATGGTCCCTTAGGCCCAGATATGGCAAAGGAACACCTGCCAAGACCAAGGCCCCCTCAAAGAAGTGACTCTGGCAAGAACTGTCCTCCAAGTGTGCCACTGAACCAACGTCCACACCATGTAAAAAACAACCCTAAATACTGGAAATGATAGACGAACATACCACCACTGCCAACAAACGCTGCAACCATGTAGCCATATTGGACATCCAACAGTAGCCCACTCCCATCACTGTAAACTGCACAATGTAATCCCTTCACCAAATAAAACACCTGTTCACCAATGTCAATGTCCCCTGTCATTATGTTGAAACAAATGGAAGTGTGGATGCAATAGTCTTAGAAATCATGTATTCTTATCTGAGTAGCAGAAATTGCACCCCACGCATAACATGTGGTTGTGCCAACAGAATTGTCAAATAATTTGACCATAATGTTACATGCCCCATGCAAACCTGGTCACAGTGACAATGTCTATAGACCCAACACCCCCATAGAGGAAAAGGCACACTGACAGTATGCTGCACAGACAGCAACATCATCGAATGGTCCCACATAGTTACTGGAAGTAAAGTTGTATCAGTTGGTTCCTGGAATGTACATCTTCCCCCTCCTCATCATCACCATCACTCCACCCCCCTCCCTGAGGAAGCTGGTCTGTATATACAGGACCCACCTCCTCCAAGAGGGGGAGAGAATTCCTCAGAGCCACGTTGTGCAGCACGTAGCTGGCCACCACTATTCTACACACCTTTTCAGGCTCATAGGCCAGGGATTCAACAGAGATATGGAGGCAATGTAATCTAGCCTTCAGGAGACCTATTGTGCGCTCTATCACCCTCCTAGTCCGTCCATGGGACTCATTGTAATTCCTCTCTGCATCTGTCCTAGGATTCACACTGGTGTCAGGAGCCAACGCATGTTGGGGTGGCCAGAATCACCTAAAAAAGGGTACAAAACAGGAATGACACTGACATCCCTCAGTGGCAGACAGCCTGGCTGTCTGCTATGTGCCAATAAGTGTCAGACACACTTACCTATGATCCATCCTCTGTCCCCTTGTAGTTGTTCCATCTTGTGTGGCACACTACTGTTCCTTAGCACAAAGGAATCATGGACTGATCCAGGGAACACGGCATTCACATGTAAGATGTACTGGTCTGCAGCACACACCAATTGAATGTCCGTGGAGTGAAAGTTCTTCCTGTTTCTGTCACCTGTTCACTTACTCTTGGGGGGATGAGAGCTATGTGGCTTCCATCGATGGCACCTATCACATGGGGAATGTTGGCAAAGGCATAGAAGTCTGACTTGATGGCAGGGAGGTCAGTACTTTGGGAAAATCTCACATAGGACTGCAGGTGTCGTACAAATGCATTCAGGAATCTGAACAGTATAATGCTAAACATGGGCTGTGAAAAACCTGCACCCATGCCCACTGTCACTTGAAATGAGCCCGTGGCCAAGAAATGGAGTGCAGAGAGCACCTACACTTCAGTAGGGATGGCATGCTGATTCCGATTAGCCGGTCTCAGTGCTGGATCCAGTAATGCACAAAGTTCATGAATAGTAGCATGAGTGAGTCTGTAATTGATAATGATGTGGCGCTCCACCATAGTCCTCAAATCAACAAGTGGTCTGTACACCAACGGGGCCCTCGCTCACCACAAGGGTCTGTACCTAGGAGGAGTATAGAACACATGTGAGGAACACACATACATCGGCCCACAATGTTTCCTATTCAGCACAGTTGGCATACAAGTCGACTACACATATGCATAGTAGTTGTAAAACTGGAGTAACATGTCCTCAATGATACATCAGGACTGTTGTGGTGAGTAAATTTATATTTGTTCATGCCTATGGGAGTTTGGGAACAATAGGGCCTGCATGGGGTAGATGAGGATTTAACAACTGTGTAGTAAAGGCCAAAATGTCTGCCTCCTGCTATCCAGAAATGTTGTAGTGGAAGTGACCTCATACCGCTAGCAGTTGACGTAATAGCGTAAGGCGGTGTTCACCGCTGTGGGACCATTCATTGGTTAACATGGTTGTCAATGGGGATTCTTAGCGGATCATAATCGCCACTGGCGGTGACGGTGCACACGGCTGTGGTGCGTACGGTAACTCGTCACCCCAACTTCACTTGACTCCCGGATCTCCTGCATGCAGGTACTCCACTGAGTGTGCTGCTGTGTCCTGCCTCTAGTCATGGAAATGGCACATGTGGCAGGGGAAAGGGCCCCGGTCTTCACCAGCGAGGAATTGGAGAAGCTCGTGGACGGAGTCCTGCCCCTGTATGCCAAGCTCTACAGTTGACCAGAGGTACAGGTGAGTAGGAGGATTGGGGGGCATGGATGTGTGTAATGGTGGTAGATGGCTGTAAACATGTGTGCATGTTTGACACTGTATAGTCCTGGGTTCCTGACATGCTGTGTGTGTGTGTGTGTGTGCTGTTATGCTGTTGTAAATGTCCATCCCATAGTGGACGTATAGCCAGCTGTATGCAATGGCCATTGTCTGACCTTTGTGTTCCTTTTTCTGTGTGTCCCATATAGGTCAGCGCCCATCAGAAGAGTGTGTCCGCATCTTCCACCTCCCTGTCTGTCTCCTCTACATGCACACCCACAGGCACTGCACCCTCATTCAATGTTGCTGACCCTATTATTGCAGCCACCACAAAATCAGACATCCATTGATGCACCCTAGACACCACACCTGCACTCACAACGACTTTAGTTGACACGTGCAGCACACTCACCAAACTTGCAGACACACAGACAACATACATTTACACTGCCAGCCTGTCTTGTCCCACTGTGTCCACCCCCTCTTCCCAAGACACTCAAACACACCAAAACACCCACCCATCACACATCCACCACACCTCAGCATATTGTCCAGTCATCTGCAGCCACATCACGCACACCTACACCTGTCACGATCACTCCCCCTACCTCCACTCCCATGCCTTCCTCCAGGTCCACCCCAATTGCGCCTAAAAAACTTTTCCTATCCTGTGTTGACCTATTCGAACCCACTGGCCCACCCCGTCTTGTCCCTAAACATGCCCACCTCCTTGCCCTGTCCACTCCTCCCACGTCACAGCCCCCCCGGCCGCCCTTCCTGTGCTACCTCCCCTGAGCAAGAGACCCCATGCTGGCCAAGGAACATCTGCCGCACCCCAGGCCAAGTCTGCTCCACCTGCTTCAAGGTCCATATCCAAGCCCCCTCCACCTCTGAAACGTAAGGACAAGTACACCCCTCCCAGTCATAAGTCGCCACCCTCACCACCTCCTGCCCCTGTTCCCTGAGGTTCCTGGATGCCCCATTGTTGCCCCTATGAGGTGGACTACCTTTGCACTTGTGGGAGTCAAGTTAGGGCCAATTTGGCCCATCGGACTATGAATTATGGACTGGTCATTGGCCTTATGTTGCACTTATGTTGTTCATTGCGCTGAATTAAAAAACGTGTGGCCAGTGTTGTTTATGGCACACTCTGGATACGTGGTTCAGCGTTTCTTTGGTTGGGGGTGTTGGGCACATGTGTGTACTTTGGGCAGGTTGGATTTGCCTTGTGTCGGATAATGTTGCGTGGTGGGTGGAGTGGGAGGGTATATAACTGTGCCCTTTCTTTCCTTGTTTAGTAGGTTGCGGTACTTACCGTCATCGTCTTCATCGGCGGCCTCGATCGTGGAGGTATATGGCAAGGAGCAGGGCTGGCATGACCTGCAACTCTATCCATTTCTGCTTCGGCATGTTGTGTGTGCCTCCGGTGAGTGTTTCCTTTTATTTGGTTTGTTTCCGCCTGGCTTTGCGTGGTTGTGAATCCCGCCCTGGACCTGACGGCGGTCTAGTGGTTCATTATTTGATAGGTGAGTAGGGCCTTTCCATCGGCCTGTGAGCGGGCTCTGCCGTCATTGTCGGCACTCCTCTGCTGGTGGTAAGTGGTTTTCAGGCTGCCTGTTTTTAAGGTGGTTCATAATTTGGCAGTCCAGACAGCCCGACTGTTGGCAGTTGTTACCGCCACCGGCGCTGGAGCGGTGTTTACCACCATATTCATCAGTAGGGCCTAAGATTCTTTTAAACCTTAAAAAGGGATTTCAGTGTTTCAGCCAAGCACTTTGATGCTCATTTGCTATACTTGCACACGATCAATTAAATTCAGTCTTCATCTGATCTTTTTCACTCACATGCATGCACATCACGTTTTGTACTATGAGTTTCAGTGCCCACTTTAAGATGATCAAATGGTACAAGCCTACCTCTTACTTTAGCCTATACACAGAACATTTCAGGATACACCATAACAACACACTCTTTAATTAGTTGCACATTCACTTTCAACACCATAACCTGGTCTCCCTCACTCAAAGCCATTTACGTGCAGCCATTGGTGCACCCAAACATGATGGGTGCCACATCCTCTGGGGAGCATGTACTGGCTTTCACCAGCCAGACCTTAAATGTAATAAACATGGTGAAAAAATACCTATCAGACAAATCGGTGGACCATCCTAGATGCCTATGTTTATATCAATATTCCACAACTCAACAACCTTACCAACCAATATCCCACTTGGACACCTCATTTGACAGCAAGGTATGAGAGGAAATTAAGGGCCAGATGTAGGACCCTCAGTGGTTACGACTCGCAATTTGTGATTTTTAGCGACACACAAATTGTGAGTGGCAAACACTGATGTACAACAGTGTATGAGACACTGTTTGCGGTTCCCAACTGAGTCGCAAGGGACCTGCTCTATTAATATTCATGAAGCAAGTTGCAACTTGCAACCCATTGGGAATGACCAGCATTCACAGGGATGGTAGCCTGCTGGGGTCTGCAGATCACCATGTCTGTGACTGCTTTTTAAATAAAGCAGTTTTTTTAAAAAAATGCAGCCCGTTTTACTTAAAGGAAAACGGGCTGCATTTCAAAAGTAAAAATGAAAGGTTTTCTTTTCCTTTTTTAAGACTAGGCAGTCATCCGTGCGACCACTGCCTGCTCTGAAAATGTTGGTGCCCCCTTTCACAAAGGGGAAGAGGTTGCTTGGGGACCCCTTCCCACTTGCGAATGGGTTACCACCTCCTTCACGGATCTGCAAAGTATGAATGTTTTTCAACCTCATTCCCGGTCGCAAAAAATTCATACATACCAGTGCCACTCGCTATTAAGAAGGGTCGCGCTTTACACACCCTCCCTAACAGTGACTCGCAAACCCTATTTTGTTAGTCGGTAATAGGTTACTGACTAGCAAAATAGGATTGGTACATAGGAAAATGCATTTTACCAGTTGCCGTTTGCGACTGGTAAAATGCATTGCACATCTGGCCTTAAATTTACTATCACTAGGATGGACACTGCACCTTACATTCAGTCATCAACTGAATTCCCTACAGGTTGCTTTATGTATGTGCAAGATGAAGTCTCTTCAAACACCTTTCTTTTATTTCTGATACCACTCCTTTAACTGACCTCTTTTCTTAAACTTCTGTGATTAGTGAACTTTTTGTTGCATTTCCTACATTTTCATTCGGAAGCCAGTGTTATTTTGCACTAGCAGTGTTTAACACGTCTGAAGCATAGCACCTTGCTCTGCTAGCATTCTTTTGTTTCTGTTACACAACTTTTTCTCACTGAAGCAGTGCCTAGTCCTAAATTAATGCTTATTCACTGCACGTTTTCTTAACAATCACCACGCTTTGCATTTACAATTCTCTAAGACTTCAGCAAGAGGCATACATTACCAACAATGGTCACTGTCTCTGGAAGGCTGATGCACTGCAGTGACCTCAGCTTCTCCTAAACCCTTTTGCGCCTCGTCCTCATTGCACATTAATCTTGATCTTGCATACACTCATGATTCAGAACCATACAACAGCAAGCAGCATTCAAGAAAAACACGTTCGGCTCAAGGACATTGCAGTCCTGTGTCAAAAATGACCTTCAAGCGCCACCTGTCTATGTTCTTGCACTCACCATTCACATTAGAATTAACCCGTTCTTGAAAATGCCTGAACATACAGAGGCCTTCCACCCCTAGACTGACCTATTCTACTCAACAGAAAATATTTCCTAATCACGGACATTTTGCCTGAAGGTGATACGAAGCTTGGAGTTTGAATAACACCCCTGTCCAAAGGCAATATCTAAAAGAGGACAACACTCGACAAGTCACAAAAACAACAATCATGTTCACCTTTTAAGTTAACACAAATGTCACACCAATATAGACAAAATTCTATGAACCGCGTTTTCGATCTTGCTCCAACATGTCTCGAACAAGGTGCTAATAAGTACTATGCAGGCAGCTGAGGACATTAGAGCTTCATAATGATTTCTTTCGTTAATTAAAAAGAGGCTGATTTCAACTGGCCACTCATTCTGTTGCTATATTAGCATCTTGATATCTACCTTGTACGTTTTCACCACTAATAGCGTATATTGACCAGTGATCATCATGCCATCTAGTAGCATCTTGACTGGCGCTTCACTGCCCAGCCAGTGATGCAACGTCTGGCCGCTATGCCACACATCTTTGTGCTGCTTTTTATTATATTTAAACCCACTGTGATCGATCCTTCTGACAAGACAGTGGCAGTGCTTGAAGAAAGGTGCTTAGTTTTCAAAGGAACTACATCATGATCATGGAGAATTTGAAGTCTGGTTACCCAGCAGAGACTGGGTTGATGAAGCTCAGGGGTGTTTGAATTGCACAGCAATGATCATGGATGTCCATGTGTGCTATCTCAACCTACCTCTATCTCTTTAGAAATTAGACTGTCACATGTCGCAGAACTGCGTGAGCTCAGTATTGCACCAGCTCCCAGTACCTTTAATGTCATGTTTATGGTGGAATAAGCTATCAGACATACTGGTGGACCATCCTAGGTGCCTATGATTATATCATTATTCCACAACATAAAAACCTACCCAACCAATATGCCACTTGGACACCACATTTTGCAGCAAAGTATGCGAGGAAATTAAATCTATCACTATGAGGGACACTTCTCTTTACATTCAGTCAGCTATTTCCCCCTGTACTTGGCACTCAGCCCAGAAGAGGTGGGGATTCCTGACTGAATGTAAAGGGCTTACCTGTTGGTTGACTCACATGGTCCACCTATACAGACCAATTTTGCATTAACAGCTCCAAACGCCACCCACCACAGGGCAGATCTTGAATTCAAATAGATCCTTTCACCTAGGTGAAATTCAAAAGTATCTGACAGCATTATTAAATTCATTAGACTAGGAACGGGCCAATGGTTTTGGACCACACCTGATTCTTGGGCAACCATGACCTTGTCCCAGCTACAAGAAATGTTCATGCCACGCAAAAGGTTTAATCCAATACATCATGAACTGTTTACTTACACCATTCCACTAATGGGTAGACTGGCATGGTTGTCAGTAGCAATGCTCATCTAGAGGCCTGCTTACCAGATTCAGACTAATTGACACCTGTGCTGTGTAAGGTGTAATTTGTACTTCATGGCTATTAGATATCAACCTCGATACTACAATAAGTCACGGACAGAGCAGAGTTCCCCACTACGTCCCCCATTTAACAAAGCCTTTTTTCAGGTGCAAAGTCTTTGGTTTGCAAAGTTGGAGGATTTGCAACTGTAAAAAAGCAAGTTTCAATGCACTAAAGGTACCCTGAGAGTTGAAAATTGCTTTCTGGCATGCAATTTGCACTTTGTGACTCATTGTAACTGGGAAGGAGGAAGGGTGTAAAAGATGAGCCCCCTTTCCCTTCTGAATTGCAATACTTGCAATGCCAGGTACCAATGGATTATGACACCCAAAACAGGGTAGAATCCATTCACAAAGTGGAGGTTGTCCACAGCAGAACAATGCGGACAGCTTCCTCTTTGTGAATGTGGGTTCTCAGGATGGGGGGGGGGAGCAGACACATTCTCCCCCTACCCCATGCCATCCACAGAATGTCAGATTTATTTTTAGATTTCTTTTCTCGGAATGTCTATTTATATTTTGATTGCAAGCTCCTGCCCTTGTAGGACAGAGGGTTGTAAAGAAGACACAGTAGTCGTTCTGTGAATTTGAATGCTGCAATGGAGGTTTGCTGTCCCTCTGCTGCCTCCATCCTTGCCTTCACAGGCATTCCGATGGATTTATAGAAATGTAGCCTCTTTAAAATTAATAGAGCAGGGACACTTTGAATCCTACTAATATTGGGTCGCAGCACAGATGCTGGGCAAAAATCGCATGTGCAATACAACCCAATCTTTTTAGATCGATTCCCACGTTTAGAATGAATACATGTAATTAATTCATTTAGGTTCAATAGATGTTGTCACTAATGAGATTACTGTAGTAGTCATGCTTGTATCACTCTCTCCTTTATGATTCATGCTGGTACGGAAGTGCAAGTAAAGGGACAGATTGCAAAGAATGTCCGCCGCCCTGCCTTCCATACAATTATACTCTTGAGCTGCCACTAACCATTCAGCCACACAGGATCCTGCCTGACAAATCCTGTTGCCACCCAGTCTTCCGTTGATGGTCGCATTTAACATTAACCTGCTACACAGCAGGTTATACGTTTGTATTCTTGGTTATTTCGTAGCCTTTTCCAACACTTACGCAATGCTACATATGCAAACTGCACTACAAAAAGGCTTGGATCCCACAGGCCCGCACCAATCACAACATTCTACTTCCACCAGAAACCCAGACCCTCTACTGCATTCAACCGTAGCACAACAGAACACCTGCCCTTGTTCATTGTCACCTCCGCTGTCTCCTACCACAATACTGCTGCTCTATACACATGAATGACATCACGGTATGTGACGTCATCGTTCAACACCATATCAGCAGCCAGCAGAGGAGAGTAGGCATCGTGCTGAAAGAAATCTCACTGTTGCGGTGGCTTCATGCCTGTGCCGGAACTTCATTTTCATCCACGGGGAGGACTTCTGGATACAGAAATGGCAGAAAGCAAAAAGGTTTTCAATCCCAATAGGAATTTCTAAAAAAAAAAAATCCTCCCGAATTCTCATATGATTATAAGCTATCATCACACCGGAATGGTTACTTGTTATCCGTCTGTGTTGCTTTAGGACAATATATTGGTGAACCTTACTTTTAGTGAGTTTCGATTGGAATCCGACTCTCCTCATAAATGTCTACAAATACATCTTCTAAAAAGGCACCACTATTTGATGTTGTTCCAGCATATCTGCCCCACCGCAACACTGAGGTGGTACCAAATATTATTTTACACAAATATCGTGTCCTAAATATCGTTTAAAAAAGTACCTAATTTGTGACAATATATTTGAAAAAGATATGCAGGAGAATGAATGCGAGACGTTATTTCTGCATACACTATCGTGACATACAACCAAGCGCAATGGGTTAGTGAATGCAGAAATTCATGTAAGGTACTTTGGGGGATGAATACTTTATTTATTTAAAGACCGAATATAATACAGGGCTATGTATAGACATTGTTCCAAACCTGGACTTTAAGGTCGCACAGAAATAGCAGTAATGCGTGTTTGGTACATTCAGTTCAGGCAACACAGAAACGACGAACTCCCTTAGTCACATTGTATAGTTCTGTGCAACATCTTTATAGGAGTTCGGTAACTAATGATTCTTGCCTAGTTTCCTTATCAGGAACATGGCACTTGGCGTGAAATAATGCGCATCCCATGATTGCTCTCTGCATACAAATGTGTCTGTGGGCGAAGAGAGGATCGGAGGGCTGCGGGGAATGTCTTAGTCGAAGTCTCTCGACCCCACAGGCAGGTAGAGCACCTGGATTGAAAGCAAACTGCCCTGCAGCACTACGCTTTTATTTCATTTTGTGACTCTGGCTGGGGGGCGGGCTGGGGGGGCTATGCGCCTGTTAAATCTCTCAGCACATTTTAAAGGTCAAAATGTGCCCTTTCCCACTCTACTGAGCTCGAATCTACACGGATCGGTTTTGCATTGATGCTCACAGGAGTGCACCCTTCAGAAATGTCCTCGCCACGGTGAGGCTGCTGTGCCTTTCATACATTTTCTTACTGTTCAACCCAATCTAAAAATGCCTCTTGAAACTTAACTGCGTGGTTTTTCGAGCAGTCATGGAAATAATGACGCACATTCTAATGAAATAACTTACTGAAAAATACAGAGCAGGGGTTTAGAGAGCTTGGCAAACGGTGAGCCGGGAACTTACCGCTGTTGCGGCGTCCTATAGCAAAGCCTGCGTCTGGCCAGGAGTGCTACAGCAAAGCCTGCGTCTGGCCGCGAGTCTGGGCCGCAGGGAGGACATTGTGTTGCAACAGTGAGTTCAGGTGACGCCCCAACCACTGCTCCGCAACGCACACGTTCACTTACAGGCTTGGGGTCCGTGCTCTGTATACAGCGTGTCTCGGGGACAAAACGTTTTACGTTTCCGCAAAGGGCCCAGTAGCATTCTGGTACTGACAACTCACCAGTCCCTTAATGACCTGGTATGTAGAAGTAAGGACCATTTTGATGCCAATGACCCGACGGGAGGGCGGTAGCATGTACAATCGCGTCTAGACTCATGAAAATTCAGTGAGTAACTTTCAGTGTCTGTTAAAAGGAGTACCTAGAAAAAGTATGGTCTCGTGGCACCAGGAAGTGAAGGTCGCGGACTGCAATTCAATTTTAGAAGACATTGCCTGTCTGCTGACTCATCAGCAGATTCTCAAAGGTGCCTAGAATTAGCCCCCCATGTCTTATTAAAACTGAGAACAGCGTATACACCCCGATGTATTCCAATTAATATACTACCAGGCATGTGCAGTAGCACAAGTCTGATCTGCCTCACTGTCATTTTATGTGGATACCCTCTACTGCATGGGTACTCACAAACATTTCCTCGGGGGCCACAAAGAACTCTCTGTGGCTTGTCCGAGGGCCGCACCTAAACCAGCAAGGAAGGGTTCGGGTGATGAAAGGTGGGAGTAGGGGGATGCGAAGCAGATGCGGACAACAAACCAAGCCTTTGCGTGACTTCTGTCTGCCACCAATGCTCTATTCTCATGCACCAAGAATTAAAGTCAAAGCATAAACTTCTCATGTGAAACACAAGAGGAAAAGAGAGGCTCATCTGATGGCTGAGTTGCAAAATGTGAAACCAGAAAACCTGGTATCTGTCCTGGCTTCCCACTTGACCAAATAGTGTGATCCTAGGCAATTGATTAATTTCACTTAGCCTCATTTTTCCTCATTATCACATGAGAGTCCTTGAAATACACGAATTTCAGATGTGCGCTGTACAATACCTTTTCTTGTGGTTTATGTAATAAACTATAATGTTTTACCAGTTATATAACAACCAGGACTATGCACAAGGTGCACCTGACAAATGTCTCTTCTTTTAATAATGCCATTGATTTCAGAATATGGGCAGTATGATTGTTTCCAAGATCATGTTTGAAAAATATCACTGCTAATAAATGTCACTCAATGCAGTGACATAACCTGATGTACTAAGGAAAAACGCTCATGCATGTTAATAAAGCACACTTTTTTAAGTTTGCAGAGACGTTTATCATGTCTCTACATTTTTAGTGCAAGATGTCTTTAAAACTAAAGGTGTTCCCAAAGATAAGTTGACTAGGACACCATCTTTGCTTCTTTCCTATTACTTTAGTTAACGTGTAAATAAATGATGTGCATTTCATGGTTTTCTGAATGTTCCTTCTCTGTCATGTGTACAGCAGCCCAGTGCTGCCATTAACCAGGGGGCCACAATTAGAGGTCAAGAGGGCTGCATGCGGCCCCGGGCCGTACTTTGAGTATCCCTGCTCTACTGTATGCTATAAGCTGATGCAATTTTAATAGCTATTTGTGATGCAGTGTCTAAGTTCCACAACCACTTAATTATATAAGGTTTAAAAAAATAACTGAGGCTTTCCCTTCAATACTGAAACAGACCTGCCAACTTCACCAAAAACCTCACAGTGTGAGGAGGGGGCGGGGCCTTGGAGGGGGCATGACCTCGTGCTGAGAAGCACCTAGGAGGCACTTTTGCCCTCACCCTGGCACATAACAACCTCCTAAAAAAAATAAGCTTGCTGAGGCTGCTGCCGATGTCCTGTGGTGTTTTCACACACATTATTGGACACCAGCAGTTAAAAGCCTCTGAAAACAAGCTAAGAACCACTGTTTACATTTTGTTTTTCCTGCCACCGTGTGATATTGGCTCCTCACCGCTCACCAGGAGACCGTGTGATGGGAGCCAATATTGTGTATCACCTGGTGGCACTGTGTGAGTTGGCAAGTCTGCTGATACATTTCTGTTGATGGAGGACATCACCAAGACAAGTGAAACTGCCTTAATATTGTCTCTGCTATGGATATCAGCAGGCTATTGGCACCCATCACATCTAGGTGAACAACTCTAATGATTAACTCCCTTCACTGGAAATGTAAATGTAATTGGTTGGATAGCTACTATAATTTACAGATGCATGGTCACTCTCAAGTAACTAACAGATAAAATGTGATGGGAGGAGTGATTGCAATATGTCTAACCAGTGGCAATCAAGGGTATTATTGTAGTGATTTATAGTTGTATTTCTCATGCCTCATGCCAAGTATGTTACAGTCTCCTAAGTGGCAATGTTCTAAGGTTGCGGGGACTGTGTTGGCAAGCAGACATCATTGGTGGTGTATCTTATTCAACTAATAAAGCTATAAACAAATTTAACAAGTCAGAGCCTTCTTAACACTGGCTACATGACGACGAGGGCCATGCTTGACTGGGGCAAGCATGCCACCAATTCCCCGAGGACCCAGGCAGGACTTGTGGTGATCGGAAACAGGAAGACCTAAAGTACAGCCACCATTTTAATTGATCTGATATTTAAGAACGGAACATTTCACAACATTTCAATACATAACTGAAGTGAGCAGATTTTATTTTTCACCTACTATCGATTGTGTCTCTTTACAGCATGAGAGTGTTGAGGATGCTTTTGTGGTTACCAAGACGCCAGGGTCCTGCGAGCAAATTTCCGTGCAGCAGTGGCACAAGAGATCCTTCAGTGCCCTGTAAACTGGATTCCCCGTGGCTGGACACTGTGAATTATTGGTGCTAGCAGTTTGTGGAAGAACTGACGCTTGTCATAATGACATCATCACGTTGAAAGTCGGGCCCATTTTTAATTGGACCAAGTTCAATACGTCTGCAAATGGGATTACAGTGACATTGTCACGTATAGTAGTAAGCACCATTTTGTATTGGGATGAATGAAATTATATGACGGTTGCAATTCTACATGGAATGAATATATAGTACAACTTTACGGAACTGATTATGTATAATATGAGCGCCATTTTTCTTTATGTTAAATACATTATTTCAACCTAACTGTGTAGCAGAAACTTGGCAGCATCAAGAATTTAATAGATAAAAATGGTGCTCAGCAACACTCGACAGATGCTGTTGAGGTCATCCTCAAAAAATTATAATGAGAGATCACATGAGGGGGTTTCTTGGAAGGTGTTCCTATGAACAAGCCTCCTTTGAGATATAGAAGAGCAAGGGAGTGATATAAAGACTATGGGCCTCATTATGAGTTTGGCGATTTAAGACCATAGTCCAACTGCCAGATTACAACCCTGGTGGTTGGACCGGCAGGGGATTGCCGCCACAACCAGGATAACAGATCTCGACAGGGTGGCGGCAGTCGGAGTAGTGGTCAGCCATGGTGGTGCCCTTGGAATCACTGCTGTGTTGATCACAAGTCCACTTTCAACCAGTCTTTCACCACCATTTAATGGATGATGGAAAACCAAGCCGTGGGCCACAGGGGGGCCCCAGTACTGCCCATGTTTATGGGCAGTGCAGGGCCCCCTGCCAGCACCCTCAGAATGCACACTGTCTGCTCTGCTGTTGTGCAAGGGAGGCTTAAAGAAGCAAGGCCAATGCTGTGGCACTGTTTCCGCTGGGCGGACCAGCAGAAACGTTGTAATATGATGTTTCTGCAGGTCAGCCTGGTGTAAACATTATAATATGATGGGGGTGAGGCCACCGGTATGACGGCAGCCTTACCCCTTCGGGCTGAGGCCCTATGTCATGAAATAGGGCTCTTACTGAAGTGTACAACTGAGCTTCTTAACAAAGGAAATCTTGACTTTTCTTAGGTTATTTTTTAATTCTTGAAATCCTTGTAAAATGAATTTGTTCTTATGAGAGCAAATCTATTGTTCTTTACTCTTAAATATATTTATCATAAAGTTCAGATAATGTGGACATGTTCCTTACATTATTATGCCAGGGGTGTGAGTTGTAGTCCAGCATTTCAGACAGTACTTTTGCCCCTTTATAAACCCTTTTTCCCCATTTTAAGAATATTCGAGGGAGTGGAGTATTTTTTTTCCTTAAATTGTGAGTATCCTTACAGGCTTTAAAGGTGGTTGTGCATGCATGTTATACTGAAATAGCTTTATTTTTCTCCCTGAGTTAGCTAGCAACTTTGGAATGATTAGATGGCATGCACTGATCGAAATAAAAGCCATTCCTGATTTACTGAGTTTATACATTGCATGGAGCAGATGGTTAGGTTAATTTTCCCTTTCTGTGTCGACTGTCCAGTTTGTAGCTAAGCAGTGGTTGTCAGGTGAGAATCTGCTCTTATGCCACCATCATTTGATTTGACATTGAGCTAAAACCTCTAGCAGAGTCTGAGTTGTGTCCTGTGCAATGCTTTTCCTCAGTGTATAGCTGAGAACCTGGAATAAATGCTGCTGTGCTGAATGTCATAATATCGAGGATAAAAATATTGACTTCCCGCTATACCATGCCCAAAATATCAACTACCAGAGTTCTGTGAAGGTAAATATACAGATACATATAAGTTTGTTTTTCTTACCTTCACATCTGTGTACCTTGATGATACTGATGTAGATATCTTCAAGTTACATAGAGGTGTAATATAATAAACCTATGCTTAGGAGAAGACCTAAACTGTGATGTATAATTAAGTTTTTCTTCTAATATTGTCATATAAATTTCATTATTATTTTGTGGATTTGTAGTGCATGCCGATAAGAGATATGCTAGATGCAGGTTTAAGATTTACTTATGGGGGTGTGATATTGTAGAATTAAGTTACATTTATACTATTAGTTTGATAAATGTCTTTTTTAATAATTTTTCTAATTATTTTGGATTATTCTACTATGTTTATATCTTTGTAAGGGGAAACATATTTTTTGTGGATGGAACTAGAGTACAATATATAATATGTCGTACAATGTATTAGAAGAAATAGTAAGTACATTCAAAGATGGCCGACATTTTTCCTGGAAAAGTAGTGTTCTGTTAGTCCCTTGTTTATTTTGTAACAAGAGTTGAAAAAATATGGTGGTGGCCCTCAAATAAGCAATGGAATCAGGTAATTGTAACAACCTGTGATCAAGGAGCACCAGCTCTGAAACGCGTAAGGTTTTTTCAGAATAAATACGCTGGTGCTTAATACGTCTTGATACGTTGTGGTGTTTAACGTAGAGAAGGTGACACGTTTTCAGCCGATGTGCTTTTCTGGATGAATAAGGGCTTGCTACCGGCCGAGTCGTGCCGCATGAAAGAGACCGGAATTTAGAAGCTTGCTATCAGTGGATTTCTATGCAATTTCGGCCCGCCCCAACAGAAAACACACAGATTGCCGTTAGCAGGAAACCCGAGTCAGTTCAGGATACGACCACCTGGGAGGAGTATGGAACGTGCGGAACACCGTGAAACGGTGTAAGTATATAAATAGAGTTATTAAATTTGACTTTGAGATCATTAAAAATAGCGATGGCATATTTATGTGTTTCAAGAAGTTTTCTGCGATGGCTGGCAAGCGGATCGGATGTTCCAAATAATGCATGCAATGATAGAAGCGAGGAAGTCCGTAGGCACAGCGTATTTTCAGATTGTTGATTCTAGAACAATACAATGGCAGCCAGTAGGGAACAGAAACATCAGATGGCAGCTGATAAACATTTTACATTTATGGATGGTAGATCATATGCAGAAGAGGCATTTAAGGGACAGAAGGAGGAATTGTCCAAAAAACAAATGTGGGACAATCTATGGAAGTTATTTAAACGTAAACAATTGAAATGGTGGGAAGCCACCACTCTGCAAAAATATGTGGTCTGTGAGCGTATTCCACGTAGTCTGAGAATCTTTATTTTCCCAACGGTGTTTTAACCTGACCCTGAAATGCTGCAAGAATGGGCAGCGAATAATCACAATTGCTCTATGGGGATGTTACAAATATTGATTAAATATGCAAAAAAAGAAGTTGAAAAAGCAGCAGCAGAAATTGACAAAAATATTGAGATCCTCAAAGAGAAATGTAGCAAGGAACAGTATGATAATGACATGGAGAAGATACAAACGAAATTTGATAAATTAGAAGTTGAGATTATAGCCAAGAAACAACGTAAGTTTCATAGAGATGAATGTGACTATGAGAAAGGTCAGATATTAACCTTTGCTCGTAGGTTTGAACACCTAAGAAGCAGTGTGGGTTATCAGAGTCAGATGAAAGATACAGTAGATTCATTGGTTACATCAATAGCATCACCACCTTTGCCTTCAGACAGCAATACTGCTCCTTCAGATACAGCGGACAGTGAAAATAGTGAGAGTGATGTCTCTAACCAGTCGGAAACAGAAGGAGTAAAATCAAACTTTTTAGTGGAATTCAGTTTGATGGTACAAGGAAGAATAAAAGCTCAACGAGGCAGAGGTGCCCAAGGCCACAGAGGTCATGGAAGAGGAGGCAGAGGAGGAAACAAAGGAAATGGTGCACGCCAAACAGATATCGAAAGCTCTTGGGGCATCCGCACAAGAACACAAATGACATAGGAACATCAAACAAAACAGTGGTGAATTTATCTACTATTGTGTTAACTAAGATGCAAGAAGAAGTTTTATCTTTGGGACTTTCTTTTTGCCCAACTTCGCATTTTGATTATACACCAAGTAGGATTGACTTGTTTCACTTTACTAGAAAACTCAGGTTAAGATATTGGCATGCTACAAAAATTATGAGTGAAAGCAACATCATGAATGTCAGAGATGCTCCCTCTACTCTCAAAATAGGTGATTTGGCGACATTACAAACTATGGAACATTTAATGGATGATGAAAGTTGGGTAAAAGATCCCGTGGGGAATGTATAGAAGAAGGTTTAGAGACCAGTTGGGACAGTGGAATGGCAGACATTTTTCAACCAAAATCTATCTTCTGTCCACAGGTATTTAATGCATCTATAGGGATATTTGAAAAATGCATGCTTAAGGAATTTCAAAAGATGGAGAGACAAAAGAAATTTCATTGGCAACATTTAAATAAAGAGCAATTGAAAGCAATGGTTGAGTTACAGAAAAATGATACTATAGTTGCCAAACAATCTGATAAAGGAGGTAACATGATTGTGTGGCCAGTAGAAAAGTACTTGGAGGAAGGGTTAAGACAACTAAATGATAAAAAACAATACGAAAAGTCCACTAGACAAATATATCTTGGCTCAGAGAATGATTTTTTGGAAAAAATAAAAAATTGGTATGATGAAAAAATCATAACAAAAAATGAATATTTATACTTAAATTGTGATTTTCCTAAACTCCCAGTACTTTATCTACTTCCAAAACTACACAAGGACCTAATGAACCCACCGGGTGGACCAATTGTTTCATCTAGAGGAAGTCTATTATAGAATACATCTAAATATGTTGATTTTTTTCTTCAAACGTTTGTTGAAGCCTTACCTTCTTATAATAAGAATACTGGTGATTTTTTTAGACGGATTGAAGGTATTGTCTGGGATGAACAATTCCTGATGCTCAGTTTAGATGTCGAAAGTTTATACACTTGCATCCCGCATGAACTGGGTATTACAGCAATCAGACATTTTTTAAGAGCAAGATCCATCTCCTTTTTACAACAGACTGACATGTTAGTGCACATGATTAGAATATGTTTAACAAGTAATTTTTTCATCTTTAATAATCAGATCTATCGTCAAACCCAAGGGGCAGCGATGGGAACATGCTTCGCTCCTAGTTATGGAGGCCTTTTTTTAGGTTGGTGGGAGGAACAGGTAGTGTATAATATGGATCTATTTGAAGAGCATGTAGTCTTGTGGACCCGATGCATAGATTATATTTTTTGTATTTGGAACGGCAGTGAAGAAGAGGCATTGGATTTTGTAAATTCCTTGAATGATAACCAGTTAAATTTAAAATTCACAGTTCATATACACCGTTCCAAAACAGAATTTTTGGACCTTAAATTGGAGGTTAGAAATATGAGATTAAACAGCTGCTTGCATCGCAAAAAGACAGCAGGAAATAATTTACTCCATGCCAATAGTTGTCATCCAAAGAATCTCACATGGAGTATTCCATATGGAGAATTATTGAGAGCTAGAAGGAATTGCACTGATAATGAAGATTTCTATCATGAAGCACAGGCAATGAGCATAAGGTTCCAAGAGAGAGGTTATCCTAGGAATCTCATTGATAATACGTTGACGAAAGTGATGACGATGGACCATGACAAAATATTAGGTCCACAGGTGAAGGACAATGTGGAAGGTATTCAACCTATCAGGTTTATTACAACCTATAATGACCAAGCTAGAGAAGTCAGGAGTATCTTGAATAAGTATTGGGATATATTAAAGTTGGAAGAAAAGTTGGTAAAGGTAATTGGGAAAAGACCTCAGATTACCTTTAGAAGATGTGCATCTCTTAAAGATAAATTATGTTCCAGTCTTTTTGAATCCTTTAAGAGTTAGAAACAGCCATCGATACAGGGCTTTTTTATTTGTGGCTCCTGTAAGGCATGTAAAGGTAGTAAAAATTGTAAACAAATATGATTATCTCAATCTACCCAACATTTTGTGATAAAGAAACATCTTAATTGCAGTACTGAATTTTGTGTTTATGAATTACAATGCCCATGTGCTAAATGTTACATTGGTAGTACCATCCATAAAGCGAAAAAACAAATATTAGAACACATGAGGGCTATGTCCAAGGAGGATAAAACATATCCCATAGCTAGACATTGTGCACAATCTAATGTAAAAAATAGTAGCCTTCTGCAATTTTGTGTACTTGATAATGTTCCTCTAAATATACGGGGAGGAAATAGAGAACAAGAATTACAAAGATTGGAGTCGAAATATATTATTAAATACAGAACAATGTCCCCTGAAGGCTTTAACCTTGATGAGGAATTATCGGTACATTTATGATGATTTCAGCTGTCATACTGTACATAGTCTAAAGAGCATACAGGAGAATACATGTGGTGTATATATATATACATATATATATTTATATATATATATATATATATATATATATATATATATATATATGTATATATATATATATATACACACACAATAATATCGTTCTTTGATAATAGGGAAGTTGTTTCAAGTAGGTGCATGTATATAACAATACTGCTTGTATTTTAGTTTTTGTTGAAATATTTAGATACAGCTGATGCAAAAGAGCTATTATATTAAGGCCAGAAGGAGAACAGGAGAAGACCTAAACTGTGATGTATAATTAAGTTTTTCTTCTAATATTGTCATATAAATGTAATTATTATTTTGTGGATTTGTAGTGCATGCCGATAAGAGATATGCTAGATGCAGGTTTAAGATTTATTTATGAGGGTGTGATATTGTAGAGTTAGGTTAAATTTATATTATTAGTTTGATAAATGTATTTTTTAATTATTTTTCTAATTATTTTGGATTATTCTACTATGTTTATATCTTTATAAGGGGAAACATATTTTTTGTGGATGGAAATAGAGTACAATATATAATATGTAGTACAATATATTTGAAGAAATAGTAAGTAAGTACGTCTCGGTACGTTGTGGTGTTTAATGCAGAGAAGGTGACGCGTTTTCAGCCGACATGCTTTTTTGGATATGTGGATATATATATATATATATATATATCTATATATATATATATATATCGTGACGGGACAACCCTGTCTCGGTCGATCCCGCCATACCCCTTGGGCACCAGTGCGGTCATTGTTCCTGACCCGGATGCATACTGGTCAGGAACCTATCCGCATCCACTTCCGGGTGACGAGGGGCTTCGTAAAGCCCTTCTCACCGTAGCCCAAGAGAGGAGGGGAGAGGAAGAAGAGGCGAACGAGACGAGGGACATGGTGGCAGCGCCAGGACCACCAGCAGCACTCCAGGAGGCGGTGGCTCTCCAGGAGGCAGCGGCAGCACCAGGACCACCAGCGGCACTCCAGGAGGAGGCGGCACTCCAGGAAGCAGCGGTTGCACCAGGACCACCAGTGACTCTCCAGAAGACGGCGGCACTCCAGGAGGCAGCGGCAGCAGACGCCGTCACCAGAACGTGGTGTCCAACGACAGAGGTGTCTCTACCCCAGCAACCATAGACGGGCCAGGAGGCAGAACCACCTGTGATCCGGCCACGCTTGGGGAAGAGCGTGGCCTTGGCAGGTATGTGGGACTAGGGGTAAACTGATATTCCCCACAAAGCGAGCGGGAGTGGGATAGGCAGTTACCTAACGGAATTCTGAAATGAAAGGATTAATTCAGTTGTAGTTTGTTTTTGATGCAAGTTTTTTTTATTTTATTTGTTTATTTGTTCCTTTGTTTTATTTTTGCTGTTCGTGGCATTATGTTCAGCCTTCATTAGTACACATTAGAAAAAAAAAACAGTGAACTTTCCGCGCCACAGTGTCCTAATAGACTGGTCTTCCATGGAGCTGAGCTAACATAGAAAAGGAAGACAAAGAAGGCTCACAATTGTAGTATAGCCCTATCCTAACCCAAAGAGAAAAAAAGAGAAAAAAAAAATCCAAAGAAACAAAACGGCCTCTGAAGTATAGAGAAGAGACTAGATGAAAGTAAGAGAGGACAGACCTACAGAGAGAGATAGAAAGAGGAAACAAAGAAAAACCAAAGAGCAGAGAAGGAGAGAGAGAGAGAGAGAGAGAGAGAGAGAAAAGCCAAAAGCAGAGAAGGCGAAATAAAGAATTAGGACAGGGAAAACAGAATAGAGAAAGAATAATACCAAGAAGAAAACTTACCAGAACACTCATCGTTGTTTGTCTCTGTTTCTTCCCCACATGTGCCTCCTGAGAGCCCATCTGGAAGAAAGAAGAAGAGGAAGGTGAACACCCTGTGAACCCAGAGGCAGAACCACAGGAAAAAAAAACATAAACTACAACCGTCAATCCACTTAATAAAGACATTGTGTGCACCATATACCACTGTCTACTAGTCGTCAATACAGTATCCCCTGTCACATATATATTTACCTTTAAAATATTCTGGTAGCTGACATTTTGGCAAGTCACTATTCAAATGTCATTATTGTGGCGGTAAGCTATGCTTGAGTGTTCTACTTGTGGTTTTCTTCAGTTATCCATTGCTGTGGCTGATGTGCCATATGAGAAGGGGAATAATGTCCCTGGTCTGCCCCAGGGCATAAAGATGTTTGCCGAGGGCAAAATGACAATCTATTTGGGTAGGAGTCCGAGCGGGTCTGCCTGCTTGGGGTAGTCTGCCTCTGTAAGGTACTTTATACTTACCTCTGGTTTAGGGTAGATGGAACTGCTTTGGCCCTCTACTGGTTAGATGTCTGAAGAACAGCACAGGGACGGAGTCATTGTTACATCCTCACTGGCTCTGCCAGGGATGTGGAATTCCTATAGCCCGATGCCCGGGACATCTTGTTTGGGGTCAAGGGCAACAAGTTTTTATGTTTACTTTGTCCTTGGGACAAGTAGGCCCAACCCTCTGCAGCACAAACCCTTTGGCTGCCTGTTTACAGAGAGTGGAACTCTCTACAGTTGAGGTAATGTGTTTCCAAAAGATAATGCTGTTCGAAATTGTATTTATGGTTCATTATTTGAAAACCTTCATTATTAGGGTGAGTGCTGTAAATAAATGTTTTAAGGTCACACTTCACTACTGACGTTGGTTCCAGTACAAATAAAAAAAACGTGTATGCACATGTTTGAAAAGTTTAGGCTATGAGGCTAAGTATAATGCTCCCAGAATGCTCTCTGATTAGATGCAAATGAGGTGTCATTTAGTAAAATGTTTTGATGCATGCTAGTATTTCCCAAAAATATTTCTAATGGAAAATCAGTGTAACCATTTTCAACACGATTATGGGAAGCATGAAAATAAACAAACATTGACAAAGCCAACTGATCTGACATATTTTTATAAGTCTTTTAGTTTCATCAATGCGTGTCTTGTTTTGACATGGCTTTTGTAACACTTTATTGTTGTGGGAGCTACCAGGCCCTCAACATTGTAACAAACACTGGCAAAAAAAAAAAAAAACGTTTTTGAACTCTAAAAGCACACGTTGCCACCAGTGGCATAACAAAGGCCCCGCAGCCGCCCTCCAGGGGGCCCCTTCAGCACAGCACCTGCCCTGAGTGAGTCTGGAGAGGGGGCTCCTCCATGTTCTTTGCAAAGGGGCACCCTCCAGTTACGTTACGTCACTGATTGCCACTGTAGTTCCTGACACTGAACAAAACTACTTTGTGTGCCAATATGCTCCTTGTGGAAGAGAAGAATGCGATCACTCACAGTAAAGCCAGCCGAATGAGAGAGAAATAGAAGTTTAATAAAAACAAAATGGCTTTAACACCAGACCTAATTAGGGACCAAGACCCACATGTAGGTAGCTTTTTGCATGTCGCAAACAGCGACTTTCGCTGTTTGCGACGTGCAAAAAGCACATTGCGATGCACAAACCCAGTTTTGCGATCCGGTAACCTGGTTACCGAATCGCAAAACAGGTTTGCGACTCGCAATTAGGAAGGGGTGTTCCCTTCCTAATTGCGACTCGCAGTGCAATGTAGGATTGTTTTGCGAACGCGGGCGCAAACCAATCGCAGTTTGCACCCATTTCAAATGGGTGCTAACACTTTCACAAAAGGGAATGTCACTGTAAACATTTTTTCAGAGCAGGCAGTGGTCCGCAGGACCACTTCCTGCTCTGAAAAAATGAAACGAAAACGTTTAATTTTTCGTTTTTGTAATGCATCTCGTTTTCCTTTAAGGAAAACGGGCTGCATTACAAAAAAAAAACAACTGCTTTATTGAAAAGCAGTCACAGACATGGTGGTCTGCTGTCTCCAGCAGGCCACCATCCACGTGAGGCCGCCATTCGCAAGGGGGTCGCAAATTGCGACCCACCTCATGATTATTCATGAGGTGTGCATTTGCGAAGCCCTTGCGAATCACAGATTGTGTCAGGGACACCATCCTACATTCGGATTTGCGACTCGCAATTTGCGGGTCGCAAATCTGAACCTACCTACATGTGGCCCCAAATTCTTAAAGAAAGTCACAAAAGTGCACCCATGGTATATGTCGTACCCCTATAAAATATTTGTGAACTGTATTTTAGCATGGGTAAATACGCATGTGTAGATTTGCTCATGTGAAAATCTATTGAGCATTTGCAAGTTCATTTTCCCTCCAGCCACTTTCTTCCCAACCCTGGAAGAAGTTCTAATTCTGCCATTGTGAGGAGTAAATGTCCAACCTTTCTTATTATGGGAAAATATTAGAGAGAAGCTGGTGAAGATCTTTAAAACATGCAGGTTAGTAGGTTTGCAGACTCAAAGGCATTCCAGCTCTGGAACTATTGCTTACTGCTTCCTCCAGCCCCAGTATGCAGATCTGTACAAAGGTGGAAAAAAATGCAAATTGCTACAGTAGGGATTGAAACTGCAAGTATTCAAGCCCTACTATGGTAGTAGCCCTGGCATAATCAGAGAGGCTATTATCAGAGCTCTTACATAATGAGATTGCTGCCATAATTTGGCGCCACACTACATGGCACCAAAGGGACAAGTAGATCTTTTTACAGGACAAATAGATTTGAGAAGCAACCTGTCCCGTGGACAAGTAGATATTTTAATAAATTCCACAGCCCTGCTCTGCTGTGCAATTTAATAAAGGTTCATGGTAATCAGTTTTATTGCAGTACTTTACCACCTAGTGAGTTCCATTGCTGGTTCAGTAAGACTCTCACCAACATAGCTGAGGCACTAAAGTACACTATCTCACCAAAATTACAGGGTGTGAAGACGAAGGGGTAAAAGAGACCTCATTATCAAGTCAGATAAGAAACTAGAAAAGCTCTTACTTGAAACAATGTATAATGACCAGCACACAATCAAGTTGCTTTATTTCGCATTTGTATATGAACTCATGCTTTTTAGCACAATCACTAAAACCAAATGTCGAACTTATATTCCAATAGGATTATTTTTAAACTCATCACAACAGATAATATATATTCAAAAGGCACCAAAATGACAAAATCACAAATTAGCCCTATCACCCTTGAGCCTCAAAAATATTATATAAAAAAGTCCATAGTTTGTATCAAAAGCAAGGTCTCTGTTGTCTCAAACCCATCTTCAAGCTGAAGTAGGTTTTAGCCTTGTTACAGTATCCTCTTTTAGAAGGTGTACAACAGTGAAAATTTAAATACATTAACATACGTTTCGGTGTAACACACTTTGTATGTCTCTACCTTCATCAGGACTATGCAGAACCATTTAATTTATTATGGTAGACAAGGTTTTTGCTGAAATGATGGCTAACCTTGTCCCATGCCTTTTCAGCTTTTCATTAAATATACACAATTACACATAGACGTAATAGATTTATTGGTGTTCTGTTGTGGACATACGCTTGATGGGCATTCATTTAATTTCTATTTGAAAAAGGAGGGAACAAAATAATTTTTTTTGGAGCAGTCCAACAAACGTCCTCCCAAGGTGTAAGTGAATTGATAAAATCAAGTAGGTGTGCCGATCCGCAGGACCACTAAATCCCAGTCTAAAACAGAGGAATCAAAAATACATGATCATTACGGGTATCCTTTTACGGATGCAACAGCCCTCACCCATGAAAGAGTCATGCTTTACCATCGGGCTGCACTTCTCCCTGGGTAGGGATCGCAATACCCAGATGGCCCTGCAAGAGGACTCTTTGTTAGAGCTCTTTTGTTCTCCCTCCCTAGTGTTTGCCATGACATTGGGTGGTGCCCTTAGCTATGGTTTTTGAAATGGGTGATAGTCTGGGTGACAAATCAGTTAAAAATCCTGTTTAGTAGTCTTTGAATGTAAGCCTTTGTCTGTGTCAAGAATAAAACATACCAGTGAACCAAATGGGTGTAATAATGGGCCTGTGGTTCCACCTATCGGTCAATATGCTTCATTCTCTGCCAGCCCAAAAAGGGTCAATGGCAATTCTTCTGGACTGGAGGGAAGAAACCCTCATCTACGTATTAGGTTTCAATGCCATTAAATAAGTGCCCCTATGATGTGCAAGTAACATTATAATACTTAATAGACAAACAAGTATCAAACCTCACTTAAGAGTCCATGGCTCCCCATCACCTGTGAATAAAAAAGCCAAAACAACATATACAAATCATATGAACTTTGAGTCTTCTGATGCAGCTTGATTAGAGATTGTTACAGTTTTCAGTGTCATCTGAGAATCCTTCTAATACAACAGCATGCAACACTTGTGACAACAACAAACAATAGAGAAATAGTAAACAAGCATTGGCAAAGCCAATAGGTCTCAGTAATCCGAGAGCTATAGGCATTGGCAATGTAAATGTATTTGTGTACAGCTCTGGGGCTGTTCTTATTGATAGACATAAATGCATTAACACTGCCAACTCCTATAGCTCTCAGATTGCCAAGACCTATTAGCTTTGTCAATGCTTGTATTGGCAGTGTTTCTAGAGCGCAGATCTGATAGTCGGATGCCTCAGATCAAAGTAGGAATTGATGCAGTAATATTTGTATTTGGCCCCATGTCATGTAGCATTGTTAGTCAGGACTGCATTTATATATATGGGCTCATAGCATGCTGGGCATTTTAATCCCAAGCTTAAATCTGCATACGAGTTACAGAGTGCAGTTTTGTTAAACATTACACTTAGGGGGTCATTACAACCCTGGCGGACGGTGTTAAAGCGGCGGTAAGACCGCCAACAGGCTGGCGGTCTTTTTTTTTTTAATTATGACCATGGCGGTTACCGCCATGGTCATCCGCCGCTTCTCCGTTCCGCACGCTGGCCTGGAGACCTGGGTCTCCAGCCCGGCGGCCGTGACAATACCGTCGCCGGTATTGTGACCCGGCTTACCGGCGGCGGTAAGCACTATCAGTGCCAGGGAATTCCTTCCCTGGCACTGATAGGGGTCTCCCCCACCCCCCACCCCCACCCCGACTCCCTCTCCTACACCCCCCACCACCCTTGCCACCCCCCAAGGGTGGCAGGACCCCCCTCCCCACCCCGACATTACCTTACTCATACACACCCGACACGCATGCAGGCACCACCAACACACATACACGCACACACACCGACACACATGCCAACATCCACACACACAGTCAGACACGCACACCCACATTCAAACATACATGCACACATCCCACAGACATACACACACTCATTCCCAAAACATGCAACACCCCCGCAAGCATACACGCACTCACACACCCCCTCTACATACACCCACACACACCCCCATGCACGCACACAACACACAACACCCTCCCACCCCCCTCCCCTAACGGACAATCGACTTACCTGTTCCGTCGATCCTCCGGGAGCCATGGGGGCAGCTCCGCCGACACCACACCGCCAACAGAACACCGCCGCGCAGAATCACAGGACGTGATTCGCTGGGCGGTGTTCTGTTGGCGTGGTGGTGGAGGTGGAGCAACCTCCACTTCCCCTCCGCCCGTCACTATGGCTGTTGGCGGTTCTCCGTCGGAAAAACGACGTAGAGCTGCCAAGAGTCATAATACGCCGAGCGGAAAACCGCCACGACTGGTGGTCTTCTGCACGGCGGTCTCTCGGCGGTCTTGTAAAAAGACCGCTGAGGTTGTAATGACCCCCTTAATGTGTACAATTGACGTGTGAATAGCAGAATGACCACATGTCCCCAGAAGTAATAAAGATGGATATTAAGTATCTTTGCAGAAAGATAGGTGTTTGCGTTCTAGTCGATTTGTTCCAGGAGTACGATCTATATGCTTGGTCAAGGCAATACTTTTAGTCGTAAAACACATACTGCATTGAACCTCTCGGTTGGGATGGCTCTCCTACTAATGAGAGTTTGTTTTCCAAGCGTGATGGCTATCTAAAATCTAAGGCTTGTAAACTATACAGCACACATTAATGATGATCATGGCCTTGGGATGATAGCCAGTGGAAGTGGTTGGTATGTGTCGGATATCATCTGATTTGTTTGTGCTTCTCATTAGGCAGCCGGTAGAGTCCAGCTTATTTTGGGGAGCCATGTTTTTTCATTCACCATTATGCACACTATGCAATGGAGTTGTGGTCTGGAAAGTGTTCCTGAAATTTCCGTAACAGGGGAACAATTTCATTATGTTGAAGAGTTGGAATTTGATGAGAATTTAGATATAATTCCAGTAAGAGATGAGTAATTTAATGGCCGTCAAAGGTGAATGAGTGATCTGGTAAAGTGCATTTCTGTTGAAATCCACCTTTCAGAAGTGTCATTGTAGGAACACCACAGTGAAACAGAAGAGTTCTGCATCTGCACGCAATTTAAAGAAAACTTAATAAAATCAGTGCTCAGTGGTTATTCAAACAACAGAGCAACAACAGAGCTCCTAATGTGTGGCAGAACAGTTACCCATTTGAAATAGTAGTCCCAAAACAATAGTTAAAAAATGGCTGCAGCATAGGTTTATAGTTCTTGCCCGGTGCTCTCAGGAAGGGCTAAACACTGGAAGAGGCATGACATATGCATGCCCTTGTCAAGTGGGAAGTACGAAAAATGGAGCGACAATGTTGCCAGCAAATGGGAAGCCTATGGGCAGCCTGTAAGCCACAAAGTAGATACAGCATGTCTCAGTTTGAACAGCGCATGCGTGCTGTCTAGAATTGAAACCTAAAAAACATGCTCATTTTGGCATGGACATACCTATTCTGTCGTGATCTTGGGCCCCTTAGAGTATCTTAAAGTCGCTTCTCTTAAGGCAATAAGTAGGAAAAATCATAGCTTTTCAGTTGGAGGGGATCCCTGGAAGTGGAGGGACCAACACAACGAACATTTTTAAACAGGTTGCTGTGCTGCGCCTTCTAGGAAGTGATGTGGGATGGTAGGACTCAGGTGTCTGGTACTGAAGGTGCTGTTTTGAAACAAGTTCAAAGAGGAAATGAGGAATAAAATATGAGGAGCTATCTTTAAATGGGCCCACAACATGATTCCTATTTAACTATTATCAGAAAATACAATGTTGATTATTTGCTCTGAGCTCATGGGAGATGCATTATTGGAAAACCCATAATAGGCCAATAATTAAGATGAATATAATGATGATTACATGACCAAAGCAGAGAGATTCTGATCTAATTAAAAGAATTTAAAAGGCAATTGAATCTGATCATTACCTTTGAATTAGTCCATTGGCTAAGATAGTATATTAATTTGCCTACTCGTGGACTTAAAGGAGAATTTGATCATATTCTCGAGCGACATAAGGAAGTATGCCAACCATTTGGGAATAGATGATTGATCATATGAACAATTAAACCCTAGTGTGACTGTAAAACAAGTATGACTATAATTCCAACACTAATGTAATCTGTAGTTGTTTATGTCTGAAAGTGGGTGGGGGATGACAGATTCCTTTTTGATTATTACTTCTTTGTTGATAAGATGGATAGGTTAGTCAAGATACCTTATGTCCATTCACCTCATTACATCATTTAATGTTCTTATTAAATAATTAAAATAATTAATTAAATTAACCTGTGATGGGAAACAATATAAATTTCTAAAATATAACTAAACTGTAACAAAAACCTGAAAAGTAAGCTATAAATGTTGGTTGTGTTATATCCTATTCGAAATTCCCTAAGACAATCTCTATGATTCAAGCTCATCCTGCATAAACAATTATTTGATTCTGTTCAGTCCTGAAACCACACAAGGAATGTTCCGCCAAAACTTGTGTCGACGTTTTTAAATGTCCACTCTTGTGCACTTTATAAAGGAGGATTCGGTAACACCAATGATACCTTTTTTCAGCTCAGAGACAGGTGTGAAACAACAGGGTCCTCATTTATAATACAAACAATGCACTTTTTATGTAATGCTTTGGTATAAATTATCTCATATTATCTCATCAGAGTACTGAAACGGGTCAGTAATGTTTTATGGTGACGTTAATAAAAACGATTGCATTATAAAGCATAAAAAGCTTCCTAAAAACATTTTTCAATACGACACATACCTTTGCTATTAAAATAAGATCTCTTTAAATATCTTGATAGATTATTAAAATAAAGTAAACAATTGAAACAATTTATATAAAATCTAAAACCTATAGCAACTAATTCAATAATTGCACTTTGTTGATAGAGTTGAGGCATATATCCCCATAGGATTAAAAGTCACAAAAGGTTAGAGAATGTTCTAAAGTGTATTAATTGGATACTCAATAGGCTGGAGTGAATAACAATGTTCTGAGGACTGGTAGCATAGTTCTCATTAAAAAGGTCCTTCTATTTCCCCATCCCAGAATCTTCGTATTGCTCGGTATGCTGGAGTGCACATCGATACTCAGAGGACTGGTAGCTTTTTCCTCATTAAGACAGTGCTCTATTGCATATGTCTATCGCTGACAGCTTTCAACTGCTATTCGAGAACTAGGACAAGAGGGATCATGTTTTCTCTCTGCTATTTTATGCAGATCAATCACTATTTTATCCAAGAACTTTAAAAGCCCAATAGTAAGCTGTGCATCGTATCTCTGCAGGCATACCATGAATGCAGTCTCCACTGATCTTACACTGAACCTACTGAAACATGGGCAGAATTACTTTCTTATATTTAAAAAATGTGGACCTAGACATATCATATATGGCAGTGATTCCATGCAATACCCACATCCATGCCTACACTCTCAATCAGAGAGATTCTTCCATGGTTTTAATGATTTAGGTAGAAGTAACAAGAACCTTAGCAGGATGGGTTTTGGTTGTTCAGATTGTTTCATGTTTTGTGAAAAGTATGGCTGAGGAGTGGGAGAAACATATGATAATAGTAGAATATTGGTACTAGACTGTTTTCTAAAAGACTCAAGATTATTCTTATATGAGGGCAGCCATGCCGCTATCTTAACTTCAGCTTTGAGATCATTATAATCTGCCCCTTCTTCCTAGTCTTTCAATAGCTCTAGATCTTACAGGATGCTGGTCAAGTTTTGAATTCCATTTGTTATTTAGATCTTGGGATGTTTTTGCATCTCTCTCCAAATCAAGTATTTCAAATAATTTTGTAGTGCACTTAGTCAAAAGCATTATCTAATAAATTGGGTCTCTGCTTGGAAGGATAAATTGATTAAGCCAAATTTCAATCTGAGCGGGCAGAACAAGGAACTTTTTAATAGCCTGAATACTGCCCTTATGACACCCAATGAGATCTTCACGGTTTCATCATGCAATCTGGATCCCCACGATGAGGACCCATATAATATTGCTGGTGCCAATTTTGCTTTATAATTTCTAGTATTTTCATCCTTGTCAGTCTCATTAAACTGGTATTAATTTTCCTCAATTTATTTTGGCAGTAACAGGCATGGATAAGTAGTGTTTTCAACTGACTTTACATTAATTGCTAGTCTATCCATATTACAAGATATCTGTAGCAATCGCTCAATATCTTTTGGCCATTTATCCTCCATCTGGACTTTCTCTTAGATACTCCAAACTTCATTATTTGTGTTTTCACCAAATTTAATTTCAGATCATTCAATTTGTTGCAATGGTAGTGCCCGTCTAAGCACCTCTTAAGGCCAATTGCAGTTGTGGGTCCCGTGCACACTGTGTCACTGGAACCAACCTGTTCCCGGCTAATGAGCCCATAACTAGAGTGAAACAGGGCCGGACCCAGGTATCAGTGTGATGGCAGTAAAGATTTTGTCCGGATTATTTCATGCCTTCAGCTTTTGCCACACTGTGCCCCGGTTTACTTTAGCGAAGGCTACATGGTGTTCTAAGAAGCATATATAGAAAGAAGATTTATGTTCCATTGGTTGTTTGCTAAGAGATTAATCACTGTGATGTTATCTAATGTTTTGCAATCTTTCCTGAAGACTGTCTGAAGTTTCGGCAAGATGTTCATTCTGTTGATCCAATCTTCCAGGTCAAAACTAATCTAGTGAAGATCTTTGCTTCTGTTTCAAGCAGAGTGACAGTTCAGTAGTTTTGAGGATTAGTACTATCTCCCTTCTTATGAATGGGGAACAATAGAGATCCTTTGCAATTGCCCCTGTATAATTTAGAAGGCCAAGATGTTTTTATGCAGCGTTAACAGCAGCGTACTGCAGGTGTCCATGTCATCCTTGGAGATTGCCAGTGGGACTCCATTGGGCCCTGGCACCCCACTGCTGTTCATTTGAGACATAGATTTCACTAACTCTTGTTTCTAGAGCTGTTTAATCCTAAATTCATCAGGACTCTCTGTCATACTGAGGCCTTCTTAATTTAGGTCGCACAATGATGGTGTTGGCCCTAGAAGTACATTATTATTGATTAACCCTCTACAGTTTGTTCTTATGGCTTCTCCATTTGGTACACTTAATGAAGGACTGCTGTCAGTATCTCAGTCAACATCCTTCTCTAATAATTAAACACAGTAGATTTGAGACAAATACTTCTCCCAGCATTCCGATTCCATTTTGTTTATTTTAAATTCCGGCTCTTCTAATTTACGAATACGTTTCCAGAAGGACCGGGTTTCCTTTGTTTTAGCTCATTATATTATTCCATCTCCTGATTTCAAATGTCGATTTTGCTTCCCAGTCCTTCCTTTGATACCTATGTCTAAGAGTTTTGATAGTGAGCTTTCCTCTTGACATTATTTTGTAATTTGTCTAGTGGTTTTGATTATTTTCTTTCTTAGTTTTCTCGGTTCCTGGTATACTAGATCTTATCTGCTGTACTTGTTCCTAGGAGCCTTCAGTGTCGATATTCTTTTTCTCTTAGGATGAAAACAATTTACAAATGAAGTGGTAACTGTGGTCTAGACCGAAGCAACTGCTACCTCCCCATCTTATTTCCTCAGTGCCTCCAGCTGAGATTTGATATAGGCTAGTTTCCAAAGTTCTTACTTATTTAGCGAATGTGGATTCCATTTTACTTTTTGCAATCCAGCCCCCCTCTTCCTCCATAGAAATTGCCGTAAATAAACTGTTATAGTTTAATTTTTAATTCATAATATCACCTGCTGGTAATGATCACTTGTATCACAGGGTACTTACTATCTGGAAGGCAGCAATTAATTCCCGAAGAGAACGGGAGACCAATGTGTAATCCAATTATCTTCGCTGACCTGCTCACTATATGAGTTGGCTCTACTCGAACATCTGGGGGAATTCACCCATTTAAGATTATCCTTCCACATTCAAGTAGAGTAGCCTAAAACGTTTTGTTATTTCTGTCTACTGGTAAATTGTTAAACGCCATGTTCGGGATCTTGTAAAAGGTCTTTTGTTCACTTAATGTCCACCTCCGTCAACATTCTGATGTGAGCACTTCATTAATGTCTCCTGTTATAATGATTTCAAGGTCTGGTAAAATTATCTATGTTTATATAGTGAGCCTTGAGTTAGTGTTTTCATCAATGGGTCTGGCGGAACATATACATTATAAACAAGTATTCCAGGACAACTGGCATTCTGAAATAGTATTGATGTCACTAAAATGTAGTCCAAAGCTACTTCCAGTGTTTCTCACGTCACGGTGAGCGGGTACATGTTGTCAAGCTACCCGAGAGTCTGCCATGCTGTGAGAGCTTTACTGCTGTTTGATTTTTGCGTTAAGGTCCTTTATAAGTACGCCACTCGTACTTTATCTGTCTCCGTTTTGTTGTCATTACTGCCCCATTCAACTCATAATCGTCTCAGTGATTCAGGGCACCCATGCATTACCTCTTGAGGGATGATCATTCCTCTTTCATGAAAAATAGTTGCTTGGGATTTTATCAAAATGGCAATGCTTGGTTCTACGCAGTTTATGTGGGTTACTTCCGGCTGTGCCCTCCCGGCTTTATTACTATTTTCAATAAATACCACACAGTCAATGTTGCTGTTTTTGATTTTAGATAATGCTGGAGGTGCTTCAAAACGTCGGAAGAGAGAGCCCCTGTTGAGTATGTCATGCTTGCCTTCACTTGGGGATTGTGGGACAAATAATTTCCTCCTGCGAGTTCCTTTTGTTGATTTCTACTAATATCTTTAAAAATACATGGCGTGTGTATTCTTAGTTGACCATGAGGAATACACAATCCACCTGTTCTTGAAGATGTTAGTAATTGTTCAGTTGCCGGGCATACCTCCTTCCCTCTGACTGAAGAGGTGGAGTTCTCGGCCTCTGGATTCTCCCTCACTTTACTTCATTTTGTCTAAATGTGTCTTATTTACCAAAACTGGGAGACCATGTTTTTCTTATTTCCCACACTCCTGTTCAAGTTTTGCCCCCTCACATTATTTCTCTTTTTGGCAGTTTTCAATTACACACAAAATAAATCCGTTTCAAAACCCATTTAGATGTCTACTTTTAAAAATGTATATAAAAGAAAATATCTAATAGGTGGAAACATTTTAATTGCTCCATTTTGTTTTTGGACCTGCAAAAATGTTAGGCTAATTAACAAAACGGGCTTCTCATATCTGTTGCCTACTTAACTTTGTGCATTTAACTCCCAGGCTCTGCAGAACAAACAGTATTTCAATCCAGTATTTCTCTACTGCTAATATAATTCCATCAGCAGCTCTTCAAGGTGATATAGATTCGAACACGTTTTAGCTAATCAATATGCCATTAGCATTGTTAATAACGACCTTTATGGGCAAATGGGAAGAGACAAGCTATCAATTTTGTAATATGGTGCCAATGGGTTTGTTGAATAGATGGATATAATGATGCTGTTTTGAAACATCATCTTCCCAAAAGAGTTACGATGGGATGCTGTAATTTTTAATCCCTAAATGCATTCATAACCCGGTTCTCCACTTCTCTATGAATCCTTAAACTTGACATTATACATTGATAGCAGCGTTGAAAGAGCTGTTATTATTCACAGTACATGCACCACTCATTTACACCCCTGTATTAAAGAACTAAACTATTTTCATGGTGAAACTCCATAAAAACGTTAAGTACTATTCTGTCTATCTACAAATAGCAACGTTGATACAACTTTTATAGGTGATTGGTTAAACTCTAACTCACTCCTTAGACATTCGCAGCTAATTACTCCAGATATTATGTCATTGATGAGGTCTTGTATGCCATCTTTGATATCACTGTAACGTTTGCAATAACATCATTGATAAGAAAACTATGCATGGCAAGGGCACAAGTTATAGTTACCTTAGGGCGTGAGTTATTGTTACTTGAAAGACCTCTAAGTAATACTGCTGAATTTCTATGGTTTTGTCTGAGTAAATTCAGAATCTACCTATAAGGCCTAGTACCATTTGTTTTTTTTCAGTGAATATATATATATATATATATTTTTATATATATATATATATATATATATATATATATATATATATATAAATAACCTAGTGGCGCTCGCCACTAGGTAGTTATAGTTAGGACCTCGTTTCTATAGAAAAAGCTGTTTTTGCTTGTCTATATCTTTGGTGCCGCTTGCGTATCTTCACAAAATTTTCCCAAAACATTTGACAGTCAAATGAGCTGGTTTCTGGAAAGTTTCAGGGTGATCTGTCAAGTAGGGGCTGAGATAAAGGGGGCGGGGGTGAAATTTAGAGTATTGCCCATGTTAATTCCCATTGGAAAAATTGAATATTGATAGCGCAAAAACCACTAGGTAGAATTACACCAAATTTGGCAGAAAGGTAGCTCTTAGTCCAGAAAGAGCCCTTTTTGTTATGTGGTATAAATCCGTTCAGTAGTTTTTGAGAAATTTAAGGAAATTCAAATTTGTATATCTAGGGATGCGAAGGATTCACGACTCCACCTGATCTTGTCCTGAGATCTGTCTGATTGGCTGCCAAAACTTCAAACCAGGACGTGTTGGCAGATGTTGGGACTGAGCTTGAGCCAAGTTCCAGACAAAAAGGTTAAAAATAAAGAAAGGAGGCCAGGGTAGGGATACCCTGACTCTTTAGGTCTTGTGCTGGGGCTAAAAAGCATTTATATTTTTTTTACCATGGAATCGTGATGAGAGTCGCAAATGTGCAGTACAAATTAACAAAAAAAAAGGTACAGGCTCCTGCTCTTGCGTTTAAATAAGCCCCTGAGTGGGTCAGGTCCCTGGGGCACTGTTTTCTTTTTAATAGGGGGTGCCTCCTGGGCCCCCCCCCCCACAGCACCTGGGACCACCACTTCCCCAGGGTGAATAATTACATTTATGCAGGGGAGCCCTTGGCCTCCCCAACCTGGGACCATCACATCCCTAGGGCGTTCTAAATATTGTGTGCGGGGGTGACCGCATGCCCTCCGCAGCCCCAGGGGCCACCCCTCCCCAGGACTGTACAGAAAATAATGATAGGGAATCTGTTTTGGACCCCCTTAGCTCTGGCAACCACCACCTCCCTGGGGCATTTTTTGTTGGAGGAGGGCCCACTCGAGGAGCCACTGATATCCCTATGAACCCTCCCCCCCCGGGGGCCAGCTCCTGCAATGTCCTGGGGTGCCCACTCCCAGGACATAGCTGTTTGCTGCGGCTTGGTTGCAGCTTTGAAGCTGCAGCCAAGTCACAACAAACACTCCAGTGTCTGACAGCGGTACCTGTCAAGCAGGTCCTAATGTCAGAAAGTGGAGCTTTCATCTCTTTTCCCTGCATAAAGGTATGCATGCAGGAAACAGAGAAGAAAGGTTTGCTTCAGCAACCACGGAGCTGCTACTTAGAGCAACGTCTTGGTTGCTGAAGCAATGGGACTGTGGTGGAGGCCTTGAGGCTTCCCCCGTGGTCCCAGATAGCCCTTAAAGGGCTTGTTATAAAATGTTTTTTTTTTTTTTTAAAGCATGTAGGGACCACGGGGGAGACATTTCTGGTTATTCTGGAAGTCTGATTCATTCTGATTCTTCAAGTTCTCTGCCAATATTTCCCAACCATTTACCTCTTAGTTTGGTCAATTATCATTTGTGAAGTTCACTATTACTTTTTTATAAATTTGTGATTGCTCTTTGTTAGACTTTTCATCCTTGGCGTGGTCTCCCTTAACTTTTTGCCTCTGTTCCCCAGGTTGTTGATGTGTGCTGGACTCTGATTTTACTGTTTTTGTTACTCTGGGCACTTTACCACTGCTAACCAGTGCTAAAGTGCAAGTGCTCCTGTTTAAAATGTGTACGTAATTGGTTCTTCATGATTGGCATATTTGTTTTACTGTTAAGTCCCTAGTAAAGTGCACTAGAGGTGCCCAGGGCCTGTAAATTAAATGTTACTAGTGGGCCTGCAGCACTGGTTGTGCCACCCACACAAGTAACCCTGTGATCATGTCTCAGACCTGCCACTGCAGTGTCTGTGTGTGTATTTTTACACTGTAAATTCGACTTGGCAAGTGTACCCACTTGCCAGGCCTAAACCTTCCCTTTTCTTACATGTAAGGCACCCCTAAGGTATGCCCTAGGTAGCCCCAAGGGCAGGGTGCAGTGTATGGATAAGGTAGGACATATAGTAATGTGGTTTATATGTCCTGACAGTGAAATACCGCCAACTTCGTTTTTCACTGTTGCAAGGCCTATCTCTCTCATAGGATAACATGGGGACTACCTTTAAATATGATTAAAGTGTAGATTCCCCTAGAGAGTAGATGGACATGTGGAGTTTGGGGTCCCTGAACTCACAATTTAAAAATACATCTTTTAGTAAAGTTGATTTTAAGATTGTGCGTTTGAAAATGCCACTTTTAGAAAGTGAGCATTTTCTTGCTTAAACCATTCTGTGACTCTGCCGTGTTTGTGGATTCCCTGTCTGGGTCAGTTTGACAGTTGGGTTGTTTTTCACCTCACACCAGACAGTGACACAAAGGGGGCTGGGGTGTAACCTGCATTTCCTGATTAGCCATCTCTGCTAGGAGGGAGGGGTGGAGTGGTCACTCTCATCTGAAAGGACTGTGCCTGCCTCTGACAATGCCAGCTCCAACCCCCTGCTGTGTGTCTGATGACTTGCCTGGGCAAGGCAGGATTTCACAAGTAGGTGTGAGTCCCCTTTGAAGAAAGGTGACTTCAAAGACTTAAATGGGTATAAGAAGGGCACCCAAATCTACAGACTTGAGAAACACTTCTGGAACCAAGAGGAACCTCTGCCTGGAGAAGAGCTGATAGCTGAGGAAGAAGTGCTGCCCTGCCTGTGACTGTGCTTTGTGGAGCTTTCTTGCAGTGCTGCTTCTGCCAGAGTAAGAGGGCAAAGACTGGACTTTGTGTGCCTTCCATCTTGTGAAGAAATCTCCAAGGGCTTGATTTAGAGCTTGCCTCCTGTTGTTTGAAGTCTCAGGGACAGCAAAGACTTCTCTCTGCCAGCACCTGGAGTCTCTGGAGAGACTCCTGCTCTGACAAGTGGTGCCCTATCCAGTCACTGGGCCCTTGAAAGGAAAGCTGGTGGAATCCAAGGAAATCGACTTCGGACCGACGCCGCTGCTGAATCCGGTAACGCCGCCTGCACCTGACGCCGTGACCTTTGCTGGAACGCGACGCTCTTCGCAGGCCCAACGCCGCAGCAGCCCCGCTGAAGTCCGCGACTCCGTGGAAGTCGCCGCACCACATCGTGACCGACGCCGCTCGAAGTGCACGGATTCAATGTTTCGCACAGACGCCGCGATTCCCCACTTCGCGCATCGGCTTGTTTTCACTCTTCACCAAAGGTACTGTACTTGGGGGTCTACACGACTCCGTGTCCGGCGCCGCTGGTGTTGGCTTGTTGGGAACGACTCCGTCACGACGCCGTGTTAACATCTCATAGAAGCATTTTTGTTTCTAAGCGCTATTTTTGAGTTTAATCTTTAAAAATTCATAACTTGACTTGTGTATGTTGGATTTTTGTCGTTTTGGTCTTGTTTTGTTTAGATAAATATTTCCTATTTTTCTAAACCGGTGTTGTGTCATTTTGTAGTGTTTTCATTAAGTTACTGTGTGTGTTGGTACAAATACTTTACACCTAGCACTCTGAGGTTAAGCCTACTGCTCTGCCAAGCTACCAAGGGGGTAAGCAGGGGTTAGCTGAGGGTGATTCTCTTTTACCCTGACTAGAGTGAGGGTCCTTGCTTGAACAGGGGGTAACCTGACTGTCAACCAAAGACCCCATTTCTAACATTGGTGATCAGCGGTTGGGATTTGGACTTGTATTTGTGCTTGACATACAGTAATTAAGTGTACACTACTGTTTGAGTTCAGACCACTACGTGACCACATACTACTAGTCTTGTGATTTTTGTTTTTTTCTATTTGGACTGTTTTTGCTCTGCATTCAGTTTCTTTTTTCGCTGATCCGGTGATTGACTTTTCTGGAACTTCATTTGAGAACTTGCTTTTCTGCATTTGGAACTTTGCACTCTTTTAACCTTTTATCATGTCTCTACTTGGAGATGCATCAGTTGAAGCTGTTTTTGACCTGAAGCAATTGGATAGTTATAACAAGGCTCAGCTAAAGCAGTTTTGTAAAAATATTGGTTGTCCCATTAAGAACTCTTCCAAGAAGGATGAGCTGAAAAAGGCGCTGAGGGCCTGGGTGACAACCAGAAGCACTGGAGGGCACACTGAGGATGAGGAGGAGGATGAGGAGGGAGAGCAATCAGTACATAATGGTATAGTGGGGGGACCTGTTATTCCCAGGGAAAGAGTCTCTAGGGCAAGTAGCAGTGTATCCTCCAAGGGTCTGACACCTGAAGAGTTACAGGACAGACAGGCAGAGAGGGAGTACCAATTGGAGTTGAAAAAGCTCAGTCTAGAGATGGAACAGAGAAGGCTGGCCATTGAGGAAAGGAAGTTAGCAATGGCTCATGAGCTCAGTTTAAAAGAGATAGAGCAGAGGAGTCAGCCCAGTAGGGATGGTGGCAGCAATCCTACAGTGCAGCCTGAGAGAAGGGTACACATCCCAAAAGACCTTGTGAGGGATTATAAGAGGGATGATGATATCTGCTTGTGGTTCAAGGGTTATGAGTCAGCTCTCCATATGAACCTGGTCCCTGAAGCTCATTGGGGGGGCAGCCCTGTGGAAGCATTTTGAGGCAGAGGGGAGGGACACACTGACAGCCTTAGGGGATGCTCAGGATCTCACCTACCCTGTCATGAAGGAGGCCTTACTTACCAGGTATGGTCTCACCCCTGAGCAGTACAAGGAGAAGTTTAGATCCTACAAGAGAAAGGAATCCCAAACATGGTTGGAATGTGTTGATTCTTTTTGCAGGTCACTGGATGGTTGGGTGAAGGGCAGTAAGGTAAACACGTATGAGGGGCGTTTACAATTTAATTGCTTGGGAGCACTTGTACAGTATATGTTTTCCAGAGCTGCGCCAGCACCTCATTGACAGCAAGCTGACTGACCCCAGGAAGCTTGCACAGGAAGCAGACCGCTGGGAGAGCACCAGGGTCCAAAGGAGGTATGGGGGAGACCACGCCAATATGTGGGCAGGGTCCCTCTCAGAAGAAAGGGGGGGGTAAGGGCAAACAGGGGGAGTTCTCTAAAGGGCCCCAAACTGATTCCCAGGGTAAAGATTCCCAACCCCCCAGTGAAAAGAAGCCATGGTTGTCCAAAGGGAAGCCAGTGGCAGGTGGTCCCCCACGTAAGTGCTATGCATGTGACCAGGTGGGTCATGTGAGGGGGGACCCCAAATGCCCCAAAAGTACACCAGCACCCACTGGTGCACCGTCCCAGGGTTTGGCCAGTGTAGCGCTTGGGGAGGAGTTGGTTTCAGGTGGGTGGGAACCAGCAGAAATGACCCTTGTCTCACTAGGGGACAGTGAGATGGTCCAGAGAAACCTAGTGCCTGATAACACTAAGAAGTACAGGCAATGGGTGACCATCAATGGACAGAGGGTGGAGGCTCTGAGAGACACAGGAGCCAGTGTGACTACAGTGAGGAGTCACCTGGTGTCTGAAGAGCAGATTGATCCCCAGGTACTTCACCAAGTAGTTGCGGTAGACAACTCTGAGCGCCTCTGCAGAGTGGCGCAGGTTCCCTTTGAATGGGGGGGGGTCTCAGGTTCCTGGAAAGTAGCTGTGAGTCCAACCATGCCTGTTGATTGTTTGCTAGGTAACGACCTGGAGGATTCCCCTTGGAAGGAGGTGGAACACAGGTCTCACTTGGAGATGTTGGGTATGCCTGGGTGGGTATGTGTATCCACACGGTCTATGGCAGCCAATCAGGGTAGTCAAGAGCCCCTGGAGCCTGAAACAGTGGCCCAGGGGACCGCCAAGAAGAGGAAGGGCAGGGGGCACGGGAAACCGGCTCCCGAGGTTCCCACGGTCCGGGAGGAGGCGGAGCCTGAGGGTGACGCCCCGGAACCTACAGGGGAGCAGGTGGCTGAACTGGGGGAGGTCCCTGAGCTGTCGCAGTGGCAGCAGGAAGGGGGACCCACCAGGGAAGCATTCCGCAAAGCGCAGAAGGACTGCCCTACTCTTGAGGGGCTGCGGCAGCAGGCTGCAGCCCAGGCGGCTGGCGAGGCGCCAGGTACTCACCTGATTTATTGGGAGGATGGCCTCCTGTACAGTGAGCCTAAGGTTCCTGAGCCTGGGTCAGCTCGTATGCTGGTGGTACCCCAGTGCTTCAGGGCCTTCCTACTGGGTTTGGCTCATGATGTGCCTTTGGCAGGACATTTAGGGCAGGACAAGACCTATAAGAGGCTTGTCTCCCACTTTTACTGGCCCTTGATGCACAAGCAGTCAGCTGCTTATTGTAGGTCTTGTCAGACTTGTCAGGCAAGTGGCAAGAGTGGGGGGAAATGCAAGGCTCCCCTCCAACCTTTACCTGTAGTCAGTACTCCCTTTGAAAGGGTAGGAATTGACATTGTGGGGCCTCTGGATCCCAAGACAGCCATGGGCAACAGGTTCATCCTGGTCTTGGTGGACCATGCCACGGGGTACCCAGAAGCCATTCCTCTAAGGACGGTCACTGCCCCCGTGGTGGGACGTGCCTTGATGGGGGTTTTTACCCGCATGGGGTTCCCGAAGGAGGTGGTATCTGATAGAGGTACAAACTTCATATCCACTTATATGAAGTCTCTGTGGAAGGTGTGTGGGGTAACCTACAAGTTCACCACCCCTTACCACCCCCAAAGTAATGGTCTGGTTGAGAGATTCAACCGCACCTTGAAAGGCATGATTCAGGGCCTGTCAGAGCCCTTGAGGCGTAAGTGGGACGTCCTCTTGCCATGCCTTCTGTTCGCTTACAGGGAGGTGCCTCAAAAGGGACTTGGCTTTAGCCCCTTTGAGCTCATCTATGGCCACCCTGTGAGGGGACCGCTCAGTCTGGTGAAGGAGGCTTTGGAGAAAGCTCCTAGTAAACCACCCCAGGATGTATTTAGCTACATGCTGGCACTAAGAAACCAGACTGCCCGCTTCAGGAGTCTCGCTCAGGAGAACCTGGAAGCAAGCCAGGAGGATATGAAACGGTGGTACGACCAGAATGCCACTCTGGTTGAGTTTCAGCCTGGACAAAAAGTGTGGGTCATGGCACCAGTGGAGCCTAGGGCTCTCCAAGATAAGTTGACTGGGCCTTTTGAGGTGGTGGAAAGAAAGAGCGAGGTCACCTATCTGGTAGACTTGCAATCCCCCAGAAACCCTTTGAGGGTCCTACATGTCAACCGCCTCAAACCACACTTTGAGCAAACTGAGCTATCCATGCTCCTAGCGACAGATGACGGGGTGGAGGAAGAGAGTGAGCCTCTTCCTGACCTCCTGTATGCAGGAGAGAAAGATGGGTCTGTGGAGGGAGTGATCCTCTCCTCCTCCCTGACTGAGGAACAGCAGAGGGACTGTCGCCACGTGCTGGGACAGTTCGCCTCGCTGTTTTCCCTGATCCCAGGAGTCACACACCTGTACACACATGATGTGGACACTGGGGACAGTACACCTGTTAAACATAAGGTTTACAGGGTGACTGACAGGGTCAGGGCTTGCATTAAGGAGGAAGTCTCCAAAATGTTAACCCTAGGGGTTATTGAGCACTCCAGCAGTCCTTGGGCCAGCCCAGTGGTCTTGGTCCCAAAGGCTGCTGCTCCTGGTGCCACTCCAGAACTTAGGTTCTGTGTGGACTACCGGGGTCTCAATGCGGTCAGCAAGACTGACGCACACCCCATCCCCCGAGCTGATGAGCTCATTGATCGGTTAGGAGCTGCCAAGTACCTCAGTACGTTTGATTTAACATCTGGGTACTGGCAGATTGCCTTAACTGAGGGGGCAAAGGAGAGGTCAGCATTCTCTACCCCAGATGGGCACTTCCACTTCAATGTGATGCCCTTTGGGATGAAGAATGCCCCTGCCACCTTTCAGAGGTTGGTCAACCAGGTGTTGGCAGGACTGGATGAGTTCAGTGCCGCCTACCTGGATGACATTGCTGTGTTTAGTTCCACATGGGAGGAACACCTGCAACACCTCTGGAGAGTGTTAGAGGCCCTGCAGAAGGCAGGCCTCACTATTAAGGCGACCAAGTGCCAAATAGGGCAGGGTTCTGTGGTGTACTTAGGACACCAGGTGGGGAGTGGCCAGGTGGCACCCCTACAGCCTAAGATTGATACGATTCTGGCTTGGGAGCCTCCCAAGACCCAGACTGAAGTGAGAGCCTTTTTAGGTCTCACAGGATATTACAGGAGGTTTGTTAAGGGATATGGCACCATTGTTACCCCCTTAACGGAGTTGACTTCTAAGAAGCAACCCAAGAAAGTGATCTGGACAGAGGCTTGCCAGAACGCTTTTGATGCCCTGAAGGCTGCCATGTGCACAGCACCTGTGCTGCAGGCACCTGACTACTCCAAGGAGTTTGTTGTGCAAACAGACGCCTCAGAGCATGGTATTGGAGCAGTACTCTCACAGCTTAATGAAGAGGGCCTAGATCAACCCGTAGCCTTCATTAGCAGGAGGTTACTACCCAGGGAACGTAGGTGGAGTGCCATAGAACGTGAAGCATTTGCTGTGGTCTGGGCACTGAAGAAGCTAAGACCCTACTTGGTTGGGGCTCACTTCCGAGTTCAGACCGACCACAGGCCCCTCAGATGGTTAATGCAGATGAGGGGTGAGAATCCAAAACTGTTGAGGTGGTCCATTTCCCTACAGGGGATGGACTTTACGTTGGAACATCGTCCTGGTACAGAGCACGCCAATGCTGATGGTATGTCCAGGTTCTTCCGCCTTAGTGATGAGAACTCCCATGAGGTTGGGTAGTTGCTCCTCACTTTTAGCTGGGGGGGACACTTGTTAGACTTTTCATCCTTGGCGTGGTCTCCCTTAACTTTTTGCCTCTGTTCCCCAGGTTGTTGATGTGTGCTGGACTCTGATTTGACTGTTTTTGTTACTCTGGGCACTTTACCACTGCTAACCAGTGCTAAAGTGCAAGTGCTCCTGTTTAAAATGTGTACGTAATTGGTTCTTCATGATTGGCATATTTGTTTTACTGTTAAGTCCCTAGTAAAGTGCACTAGAGGTGCCCAGGGCCTGTAAATCAAATGTTACTAGTGGGCCTGCAGCACTGGTTGTGCCACCCACACAAGTAACCCTGCAATCATGTCTCAGACCTGCCACTGCAGTGTCTGTGTGTGTATTTTTACACTGTAAATTCGACTTGGCAAGTGTACCCACTTGCCAGGCCTAAACCTTCCCTTTTCTTACATGTAAGGCACCCCTAAGGTATGCCCTAAGTAGCCCCAAGGGCAGGGTGCAGTGTATGGATAAGGTAGGACATATAGTAATGTGGTTTATATGTCCTGACAGTGAAATACCGCCAACTTCGTTTTTCACTGTTGCAAGGCCTGTCTCTCTCATAGGATAACATGGGGGCTACCTTTAAATATGATTAAAGTGTAGATTCCCCTAGAGAGTAGATGGACATGTGGAGTTTGGGGTCCCTGAACTCACAATTTAAAAATACATCTTTTAGTAAAGTTGATTTTAAGATTGTGCGTTTGAAAATGCCACTTTTAGAAAGTGAGCATTTTCTTGCTTAAACCATTCTGTGACTCTGCCGTGTTTGTGGATTCCCTGTCTGGGTCAGTTTGACAGTTGGGTTGTTTTTCACCTCACACCAGACAGTGACACAAAGGGGGCTGGGGTGTAACCTGCATTTCCTGATTAGCCATCTCTGCTAGGAGGGAGGGGTGGAGTGGTCACTCTCATCTGAAAGGACTGTGCCTGCCTCTGACAATGCCAGCTCCAACCCCCTGCTGTGTGTCTGATGACTTGCCTGGGCAAGGCAGGATTTCACAAGTAGGTGTGAGTCCCCTTTGAAGAAAGGTGACTTCAAAGACTAAAATGGGTATAAGAAGGGCACCCAAATCTACAGACTTGAGAAACACTTCTGGAACCAAGAGGAACCTCTGCCTGGAGAAGAGCTGATAGCTGAGGAAGAAGTGCTGCCCTGCCTGTGACTGTGCTTTGTGGAGCTTTCCTGCAGTGCTGCTTCTGCCAGAGTAAGAGGGCAAAGACTGGACTTTGTGTGCCTTCCATCTTGTGAAGAAATCTCCAAGGGCTTGATTTAGAGCTTGCCTCCTGTTGTTTGAAGTCTCAGGGACAGCAAAGACTTCTCTCTGCCAGCACCTGGAGTCTCTGGAGAGACTCCTGCTCTGACAAGTGGTGCCCTATCCAGTCCCTGGGCCCTTGAAAGGAAAGCTGGTGGAATCCAAGGAAATCGACTTCGGACCGACCCCGCTGCTGAATCCGGTAACGCCGCCTGCACCTGACGCCGTGACCTTCGCTGGAACGCGATGCTCTTCGCAGGCCCAACGCCGCAGCAGCCCCGCTGAAGTCCGCGACTCCGTGGAAGTCGCCGCACCACATCGTGACCGACGCCGCTCGAAGTGCACGGATTCAACGTTTCGCACAGACGCCGCGATTCCCCACTTCGTGCATCGGCTTGTTTTCACTCTTCACCAAAGGTACTGTACTTGGGGGTCTACACGACTCCGTGTCCGGCGCCGCTGGTGTTGGCTTGTTGGGAACGACTCCGTCACGACGCCGTGTTAACATCTCATAGAAGCATTTTTGTTTCTAAGCGCTATTTTTGAGTTTAATCTTTAAAAATTCATAACTTGACTTGTGTATGTTGGATTTTTGTCGTTTTGGTCTTGTTTTGTTTAGATAAATATTTCCTATTTTTCTAAACCGGTGTTGTGTCATTTTGTAGTGTTTTCATTAAGTTACTGTGTGTGTTGGTACAAATACTTTACACCTAGCACTCTGAGGTTAAGCCTACTGCTCTGCCAAGCTACCAAGGGGGTAAGCAGGGGTTAGCTGAGGGTGATTCTCTTTTACCCTGACTAGAGTGAGGGTCCTTGCTTGAACAGGGGGTAACCTGACTGTCAACCAAAGACCCCATTTCTAACACTCTTCATCATGAGTGTGAGTAGTGTATTTAATACTCTATATGTCAGCGGCTCCATCCCCTTGTGTCTAATAATTCATGCATTTCACAGTTAGGGATTGGTCCACTGGTATTCCATTCTCATTTTTAAATATTTAGAATAAATATTTGAAAAATAAACAAAATTTTGAATTCAGCAAGGGGCCATTTGTGTAGATCATGCAAGGTTTTCCTATAGAAAATAACAGCTGAAATAAAAAAATATTGAAATTGAGGTTAAAAACAGCAAATTTTTCCACATTTTACTCTGTAACTTTTTCCTGTGATGTCAGATTTTTGAAAGCAATGTACTGTTACATCTGCTGGACTATTCTGGTTGTGGGGATATATAGGGCTTGTAGGTACATCAAGAACCCTAGGTACCAAAAGCCAATAAATGAGCTGCACCTTGCAATGGTTTTCATTCCATACCGGGTATACAATTTATTTTCTGAAATATAAAGAGTGAAAAATAGGTATCAAGAACACCTTTGTATTTCCAAAATGGGCACAAGATAAGGTGTTGAGAAGCAGTGGTTATTTGTACATCTCTGAATTAAGGGGTGTCGATACTAGCATGTGAATTACAGGGCATTTCTCAAATAGAAGTCTTTTTTACACACTGTCTTACATTTGGAAGGAAAAAATGTAGAGAAAGACAAGGGACAATAACACTTTTTTTGATATTCTGTGTTCCCCCAAGTCTCCCAATAAAAATGGTACCTCACTTGCGTGGGTAGGCCTAATGCTCGCAACAGGAAATGCAACATGGTCACATCACATTTTCCCAAAGAAAACAGACCTATTTTTTGCAAAGTGCCTAGCTGTGTATTTTGGCCTCTAGCTCAGCCGGCACCTAGGGAAACCTACCAAATCTGTGCATTTTTTAAAACAAGACACCTAGAGGAATCCAGGGTGGGGTGACGTGTGGAGCTCTCACCAGGTTCTCTTACCCAAAATTCTTTGCAAACCTCAAAACTTGGCCCAAAAAACACTTTTTCCTGACATTTCGGTGACAGAAAGTTCTGGAATCCGAGAGGAGCCACAAATTCCCTTCCACCCAGAATTACCCCAACTCTCCCGATAAAAATGGTACCTCACTTGTGTGGGTAGGCCTAGCGCCCGCAACAGGAAATGCCCCAAAACACAATGTGGACACATCACATTTTCCCGAAGAAAACAGACCTGTTTTTGCAAAGTGCCTAGCTGTGGATTTCGGCCTCTACCTCAGCCTACTAAAGCTGCACATTTGTGAGAACTAGACACCTAGGGGAATTCAAGATGGGGTGACTAGTGGGGCTCTCACCAGGTTCGGTTACCCAGAATCCTTTTCAAACCTCAAAATGTGGCCAAAAAAATACTTTTTCCTCACTTTTCAGTGACAGAAAGTTCTGGAATCTGAGAGGAGCCACAAATTTCCTTCCACTCAGCATTCCCCCACGTCTCCTGATAAAAATGGTACCTCACTTGTGTGGGTAGGCCTCGTGCCCGCAAAAGGAAATGCCCCAAAACACATCTAGACACATCAAAATGATCAAATACAAGACTACCTGTTTTTGCAGGGGTCTGCATTTTTGGTCCTGGGCTCAACAGCCATCTAGGGAAACCTACCAAACCCAGACACTTCTGAAAAATAGACATCCGAGGGGGCCCAGGGAGGTGTGACTTGCGTGGATCCCCCAATGTTTTTTTACCCAGAAAATATCTAATTTTTGCCACATTCCTGTGTGGGATCACTGCACCGGGACAAATTACCTACCACCCAACGTTCCCCTCAGTCTCCTGGTAAAAATGATACCTCACCTGTGTAGGTGGGCCAAGTGCCTGTGACAGGGAAGAGCCAAAAACATGTTGAAATTGAGGGGGAACCAAAGTAAGTCCCCAAAAACTTTTTAGGCTGACAAGTGCAGCAGAATTGTTATCGGTATAGATGAGACGATGCTGGGTGGTAGGAATTTTGTGGTTTCCTGCAGAATCCAGAAGGTTCCATCACAAAAAATGGGAAAAATTGGGAAAATGTGTGATTTCCAGCAACGTTGGAGTTTTGCAGGGCATTGTGGGTAAGATAATGGTGCGGGAAGCATGTGAAGCACACCACCCTGGAATCAACCAGATGTTTAGTTTTCAGATGTGTGTAGGTCTTGTGGATTTTTCTACATGGCAGGGTCCCAAAGTCTAAAAACTGCAGCCCTCACCATTCCAAGTGGGATGATTTTGAGAGTTAGACAAGCTCTCATGGCCCAAATGTAAAGCCAAAACCCAAAATAATCAATTGTCCTCTTGCTTGCCGTGGGATAAGATGTTTTAGTATGCGGGGGAGAGCTGAAAGACTGTTACCCCCTTCAGTTGGGGTGGGGGCATAACCAGGCCCATACTGGTTGGTAGCCACCACCCCACTATTTTTTTTTAATTCCCTGACATCTAATAGACTTTCTGCACCCCCCTCCCCCGGGTGTGGATCAGGTGTAATTGCCCCATCTGCCTACTGGTGGGCAGAACAACTTCGGCCCCATTTATTTAGGATGGTGGTATGGCCTGAAAAAAAAATCTTCCCTGGTCTCTGGTGGGCTTTCTGCCTCCCTTGGGGGCAGATGGGCTTTCTAAAAATAGTCTGATGTTCCCCCAAGGGGGCAGATATGGCCAACAGTAATGTGCCCCCATTGGGAGCGACCCTTGCCAAGGGGCTGCCCCCCCAAACAAAACACACACATACACACACACCAATCCCTGGTGCCTAGGTGGTTTCTGTGTCCCCGGGGAAGATCAGCCTAATAGAAATAGGCCAATCTGCCCCCAAGGGGAGCAGAAATGACCTAAAATAAATTTGCCCCCCCCCCAAGGGGAGCGACCCTTGCCTAAGGGGTCGCTCCCCTTGCGTGAAATTGACGCAAAAAAATAAAGATCCCTGGTGTCTAGTGGTTTCTGCCCCCCTTGGGGCAGATTGGCCTAACAAAAATATGTTGATCTGTCCCCAAGGGGGGCAGAAGTGGCCTAAGTACAATTTACCCCCAGGGGAGAGACCCTTGCCTAAGGGGTCGCTCCACATACATAAAAACATAAAGTAAACAAAAAAATATATATAATTCTGGTGTCTAGGGATTTAGATTGGCCTAAATATAATAGGCTGATTTGCCCCCGGGTGGGGGGAGAAGAGGCCTGAAAATATTTTGCCCCCTGGGGAGCGGCCCGTGCCCAAGGGGCCGCACCCCTTATGCGCAAGTATAGGCAGATTGGCGTAATAAAAATAGCAGCAGAAATGGCCTAAATACAATTTGCCCCAGGGGAGCGACCCTTGCCTAAGGGGTCGCTCCCCATACATAAAAACAAAGAGTAAATAAAAAAATATATATATACCTTGTGTCTAGAGGTTTCTGCCACACCCAGGGGCAGATCGGCCTAATAATAATAGCCCGACCTGCCCCCGGGGGGACAGAAAAGCCCTACAAATATTTTGCCCCCCTGGGGAGCGGCCCTTGCCCAAGGGGCCGCTCCCCTTGTGCGGAAGTATATTAAAAAAGAAAATTCCCTGGTGTCTAGTGGTTTCCCCTTCCAGCCCTGCCATGGGGGTGGGTGGAAAGCCCACGGAGGGAGCGCTGGCGCTTCCTCCAAACTCCGGTGCCTGGGCGTAATGGTTACATCCTCGGCACAGGAGCACTGTGCCGCGGGACGTAACCATTACGTCACCGGCACAGAACCGGTTACAATGAAAAGGTGGGAGCCTTTACACCGGCTGCCCTTGTGTCCTCCCTTATAGTCATCTTTCATGTTGGCATATTCTTTTCATGAATCTCCCCATTACCACAGGCTTATTATATCAAGTCATCTGCCCTTCTGGGTATGACCTCCGGCATCTTGTCCTTCATCAATTGTCTTCTTCCATTGCTTTGACTCTGATTCCTCTGATTCATTTTCTGAGCAGGTTGCTGGTTTCACTGGTTTCACTGACTGTCTTTCTACTAAGCTACTTATTGCTGTCACAGTGGCTTGTTGTTTATTTTGGATTTCCTCCGTAGGAGGTGTTCCATTATGAATCATCTTGTTTGCCTCTCTCTATAATTTATTCTTTGTGGTTTAGGTGGTTGTGCTGTTGCGGTCTCTATTCTCTCTTGGTCTGAGTTGTCTTCCTAGTCACAGATGTCCTGCAGTGGCATCAAAAAAGGGTTTTGTCATCAGCATCTGTTTGATAACTGCATCCCTTTATTCCCTTAGTAGCTTTTTTTTAATCAAGATTAGGTCTTCTGGTAGATGGCCTTTGCTCCTGTACCACTGCAGTGTAATCTGGGCAGAGCATGACTGCTACTATTTTCCATCTTAAAATTACCTGTTTTTCTGTCTCATTGTATAAAGACATCCCTGTCTCATTATTTCAGTATATGCACCATCACAATCTAGGTGGTGACCCTGGTTGTGATTTTGTTGCTGGTATTCTATGTGCTAGTTACTTGATTTTGCTAATCTGCTGTGGCCGGGTTGAGGACCTATAGTTCCTACTCATTTTCTTTGATTTTTTTCTGCTAGTTATTGTTAATCTTTTCTGAGAAGGCCTATGTCTGCTATCACTGTGTCAATGTTATTCTCTAACACGTCCCTGGTGTTTGTTAATGCTGCTAGTACCTTATTCAAATTGTCTTGGCATAGCTTGTACCCAGGCTTTTTTTACAGCAGCATCGATTTCACTCATTTGGTAGGTTGGTTGTGAATTGTTACTAGTCCTCCCATTTGTTGCTTTTGGTCTGCCCATCTCCTTCTCCTCTTCTCCTAATTGCATTTTTCTCGACTGTGTTTGTTCCAGCTATACTTTATTATCTTTCTCACAATTTGTTTGTTTGCTCTTGTATTTCCTATTTTTACCTCTTTTAAAAATGGTTCTTTTTAGGCTATTTTCTGTGTATGCTCATGAGACACAACCTTTATTCTCTTCCTAAGCTACTGTCCGTCCTTTGTTTCCCCCACTCATTATTCACTTCTGCAGTTTTAAATACTGCGCTATGTAGGGCTTTTACTCAGTTTGTATAGCCTGAAGTATGCCTTGGCATGTCCTGAGGCTCTCCAGTATGTATGGTTAATCTTTATGAACCCCTTATAATTTCAGCTGCTTTTCACTCTCCACCTACAGCCTTGTTCCTCAATATTTCGCTTAACCCAGGGTGTAAGGAGTCATATAAGGGGTAGGCTTGATTTCAGGTGTGGACATGCGCAATTGCTCACCTCTTAGGCGTTGTCATCTTGTATATCAGCCACTACTGCAAAAACCTGTCCTTCTACATTCATGCTGATTCCTTGTTGCTAATTTACTCACTTCTCTGGAAAGGAAGCTCCCTTATTGTGCATCTCATTCCACTGAGCTGAGGACATGCCTCCCTCAATCTCTCAACTTTATGTTGATACATTTCCTTGACTTTCCAGAACACAGCCAGGGAATAGGCTTTCTGGACCACTTGGCACTAAGGACTTTGTCAACGTGCCAACTTAAAACAGAAAGACAGTGTTAGACAGCAACTATCCCACAACCTCCAAACACTATTTGAATGAGATGTGTTTTAGCTACCAATTGTGAGAAAACAGGGCTGATTGCTGAGGTCCTTTACCTTTTGCCCCCATTTTTCAGTTTTTGCTGGTGTTTTCCTGACTCTGATGGTGCCCTGCGTACTACTAACCAGTCCCAGGGCCTATGCGCTGTCTAAAATGAGTATGAAAATTAGGCAAATTATAATTGTCTATGTCAACCTACTTATAAGTCCCTAGTATATGGTAGGGTGTATAGGTTTAGTGACCTCAGCATAGGTAGTGCACCCATAGGTGCACTGTTGAGGTGCCCAGGGTCATTTTAAAGGCAGGCCTGCCTTGCTGGCTGCTTTTAAGTTAAAGTTATATGCAAATTCGACTTTGGAATTAAAAGTACTTTAAAAGTCTTAAACTACTTTATTTCTACATAAAAGCCCCATGCTGTGCCCTATATGCCTCTAAGGTTCGGTGCCATGTCACTATAAGGAGGGGCCTTATACAAATAGTTTTATAAACGCTGGTGAGGTAAAACAGCCAAATTCATTTTTCCCTCACTGAAGTGAATGGCCTCCATAGGCTAGAATGGGGAGACTTTATTTTAATTAACAAAGTACCCTTAAGTGTCAGATACCTCATGTTTGGTATCAAATTAATTGTTATAATAAATCCCACAACTTACAATTGTAGGATTTAATATAACTTGTTCAGGTAAAGAGTTTTAAACTCTACCTAAAAAATTGCCAACTTCAGCCCTGTGGTGCTCTGGTCTGATTGGCCAGCTTCTGGCAGCCTGGCCAGACTGCCTTGATGAGGTGTGAATTAGCCTTGGCTGAACACAAAGAGTTGTGCCTGGGGGAGGAGAACTTCCCCCAGCAGATGGAGAAGCAGGAAGGGGGGAGTGCTGCTATACTGGTCTTCAAAGGCAGAGAAGGACACTTGGAGCAACCAAGCACCTCCCTCACTTCCTGCAAACCCAGACAATTAGGTGCCCCCCTGATTAGATTAGGAGAGGGCAGGAGAAAGATGTGTTTAAGATTTATAGCCACCCCAGTGGGTGGGCTCAGCCACCTGCAAAAATCACTTTCAGCCATGATGGATTTATGAGGAATGTTGCTCCCTGGGATTGATTTTTGCCACACTTCTCAGGAAGTGGTCATCACAGGGGGAAGGATCCTGCATCTCATTGGAGAACCAGAATCCCGCTGTTTTTCACCCAGGAGCAAGGATAAATATGGCAGAGCTGCACCCACACCTCAGATCCCTACAAGGAAGAACATCAGAAGAAGAAGGACTGCCCTGCTGGACCCCGATCTGCACCTGGACACTGCACTCTGAAGGACTGCACCAGCTGCACACTTGGGCTACACCACAAGAAGGACTTTGCCTGGCTTCAACTGGTTCAAGGAGGGACTCCCTGTTTAGTACAGGTGAAAAATTGCTAACCAGAGTCCCCTGCCTTAGACTCTGAAGAAACTGACCAGCTGACCAATGTCCAGTGGCCGTTTTGGAGTTCGAGCCAAGTGCATTCTGAGAGTTGTAGTCTGCACCCTCAAAGAACAACTCACATCTTCTGGAACTTTTGGGTGAGCTGTCGACTCCAAAAGAACCTTAAAAGACCTTCTGGAAGAAGATCCAGAAGTTTGGAGAAGATTTGAGAACTTTTTGGAAAAAGCTCCATCAAGGGACCGACCCGCAGTGGCAACTCTAGCCGGCATGCCCAACCGCGACGCGGCCTGACTTGCAGGTTCGTCCCGCTGAAGAAAATCTCTGAAAAAGTGTCTAAGTCCGACAGTGGAAACTTGACCGGGACCTTGAGAGCACTGTAACCAAAGATGCTCCAGGGAAGTCGGATAAAAATTCAGGTTCAGCAAGGTTGAAGGATTTTCATCTTGAAAAAAAGTCTAAGTCCGACCGTAGAAATCTTCACCAAGGGCTCCCGTGATGCGTATCCAAGGAAGGGCTCCAGGGGGGGTCGGATCAGACTGGCGACTTCATCCCGCTGAAGAAAATCTTCAAGAAAACGACTAAGTCTGAAGGTAAACTTTTGACCGAGCCCTCCCGCTTGCTGTACCCGAGCAGTGCTCCATCGCAGTCACTCTTAAACTTTGACTTTGCCTCGGTCGAGGTGTGACCAGATGACCAGACTGGCGCTTTTTGTTTCTAGGCACTAAAAAACACAAATTCTTTAACATTTCATATCTCTGGTTCCCCTTATCCGATTTTATTCGTTTTGGTGTAATTTTAAAGATAAAAATATAATCTATTTGTATAAACTGGTGTTTGATTTTTATTGTGTTTTATTTATTTATTGTTTTGTGATTTTTAAATGCTTTACACATTTGTCCTCTAAGTTAAGCCTTGTCGCACGTTGCCAAGCTACCAAGGGTTGAGCAGGGTTTAATTTATTGAGACTTAACTGGACCTATGTGGAGGTTAGTGGCCTATTGCCAACAACAATCAATTCTATAAGATATCACAGTCCTAATTAGTGGAACACTTGGGAAAGACACACTCAAGAACACTAGGAAACAAGAGATGTATTTTAAAAAATAGTTTTAAAATCTAAAACCTATCCTTGTGCATAACTATAAATAGTAACTATTATAAAAATCAGCACAAATGTACTGATAGAGTGAATAGCAAATAATATTGTAACTAGGGGTGTTTGAAATACACATAATTTGCTTTTGCATAATTATGTGAAATTTTGAGAAATGAAAATCTGTAGTTTAGCTTGAAATGCTTTCTTGAGTCAATATTTGCACAAGGACAAATTAAAACAAAAGCACGGCAAACAACAGCCGCTCATGTTCTGTTGTTCTTGTGTCATTGGTAATTATGCGAAGGGGCACACTGACATCATTTTGAGAATTTACAATAACAAGCATAACACAACATTTCCAAAATAGCCTGAATTATGCCAACATACTTTAAAATTTGCCCAGGCCTAAATGTAACATATTAGTGATATCATAAAACATTCTTTATATTAATATTTATATTAATATTTACAAACCCATCTTCAACTAAACTTAGCACAAAATGAATAGGGGACTAATTTGAGTTTCAAAAATGGTTCACAGCCACATACCTCTTCAGAACAATAGGCCCAATGTTCAGCAAAATATCTGCGTGTGCTATTCTTGTCTACGTTGACAGGCAGACTGATAGGCCCACTGAGAGAAGCCTAAATGTGCCTCCTTGTATTCACCAGCAAAGTTGGAGCCTCCAGCACAGTTCTGTATGGCCTCTGTCCTGAGTCTATGGCACAATGCTCCTCTTTTTCTCATCACACTCTGGGGGTCATTCTGACCTCGGCGGTAAAAGGCACTTACCGCCGGTCAGAAGACCGCCATAACACCGTAGCGGTCGCAGTAAACAGCCACGGTCATTCTGACCCGCAACTGGCAAACCGCCAAAAACCCAACATCAACAAAATTCCGCCACAGCAACGGCCAGCGAAAAACTGGCGATGACCAAACCTCCACCGCCACGCCAACAGAAATACGCCCATGCCATTCCGACCCACAAATCCCCGCAGCGGTCTTTCAACCGCGGTATTCAGTTGGCGGTACACACCGCCGCGGTCAAAATACACACACCTTTACAAAACACTACCACATTGGACAATTCAAAATGCACACACCTGAGACACATACACACACCACTCCCACACACCCAATACAATATAAAACACACACCCACATCACCCACAAACCCTTACGACCACAATTGCGACTGAAGGACAGAGAGAGACAGCACAGAATAGAGTAGACCATCACACAGAGGCAAATCACAACATCACCCACACAATATCCACGCACAAAACACCATACACCACCACACTCACCACACTCTACAACACATACACCACCCCTCACCTCATCCACACCACCCCATGGCACCCCAAAGACACCCCAGGTTCTCTGACGCAGAACTCAGGGTCATGGTGGAGGAAATAGTTCGGGTAGAGCCCCAGCTCTTTGGGACACAGGTGCAGCACACCACCATTGCCAGGAAGATGGAGCTATGGCAAAGAATAGTGGACAGGGTCAACGCTGTGGGACAGCATCCACGAAATCGGGACGACATCAGGAAGCGGTGGAACGACCTACGGGGGAAGGTGCGTTCCATGGTATCAAGGCACAACATCGCGGTGCAGAAGACTGGCGGCGGACCCCCACCTACTCCCCCAGAATTCACAGCATGGGAGGAGGAAGTCTTGCACATCCTGCATCCTGAGGGCCTCGCAGGAGTAGGCAGAGGAATGGACTCTGGTAAGTCAAATCTTCACTACTTCATTCCCCCCACCCCACCTGCATGCCAAATCATACCCCCACCCTCACCCCCACCCCCATCACACCAACTCCTTGCAAATGGCTCACCATCACAACCCACCCATCCCAAAACCTAGCCCTGCATGCGTCCCCAAAGCATGGACACCCATCACCAAAGCATGCCCACTGCACATACCCATCTCCCCCACAAGCCACCGTCACAAAAGCCCCACAAGGGAATGCCAGCACTGGGGTACACGGCCACCCACCCATTACACGAAATGGCACACACAGAAGCAATAACCATACTCTTATACCCCTGCAGGACCCGAACGCCACCACACAGCCCAGGAGGGTCCAGAGATGTCCATCCCACCCCCAGAAGAGGCCCCCAGTGATGACAGCAGCTCTGTCTCCCTGGACCCAGATGACCAGCCCGGCCCATCGGGGACCTCAGGACAGTCGGTTCCCCACAGACAGCCACAGGCTACAGCAGACCTAACCCCCTCTGGGAACACCAGCACAGCTCCCACCCAGCGGGCCCATGCCTCTGTCTCCAGGACACGTCAATCAGCGGTGTGTCCACCACTACAGGGCACCCAGGTTGACCCACCACCCCAAGAACAACAGGGACCTGGGGGCATTGGTAGTGGGCACACAGTCCAGGGGACAGAGGCCCAGGGAAACAGGGGAACTGGGAGGGCTGCTGTGCGATAAGGGGGGGACAGGCCCAGGGAACCGACTCTCCAAGAGGCCCTCTCCTCCATCATGGGAGCATACCACCGCTCCCAGGAGACGATGGCTACGGTACTGGCCAGGTTCCAGGAGATCCAGGTACTGCAGGAGGAACAGTACATGGGGTTCAGAGAGGAACTGAGAAACATTAGTTCCGCAATGGGGACCATCGTCGTGGCCCTTAACCAGATAGTCACCACATTGCGGGACCATGTGGCACCACAAAGGGCCCCTGTCACTAGCACGGACCCAGACCAGGCTACCACCTCCGTCGGCGCTAGTGGACAGGAGGCCCCCACACAACGACAGGCCACCAGAACCCCACGTCCTGCAGAAGAAGAACCACCCCGCAAGCGGTACCTGAGATCTCAGAAGAAGACAGAGTAGGATGCCAAGACCCCGCCAGCAAACGATACCCCCTGATGTCATCCCACTGTCCCACATTGTCACCCTGTCCAAATTTAAACTGCCCCTTCTCCATCCTTCCACAGGCATATGGACAATGCACCTGTGAGACTGAAAACTGGACTCTGCCATGGACATTACTCCACCATCACCCATCACCGTTTTACAATCATGTCCCTAAATTTAGCACTTTAATAAAATCACTTATTGCACTTAAAAAATCTGGAGTCTGCTTGTATTTTGAACAAATGTTTCAGACATAACGGTGCCAAAATGATCAGTTACATTGTGATGACAACATACCACTGTCACACAGCTGTAGTCCATGGGCAAACAAAGCAGAGGTCACGCAGTGGGGCCCACAGCTCTGAAAACAGAAGGGAAAGTCACAACTCAGTTAACAGGAACTGGGGGGAAACACAGACAGTAGAGAGGCAGGAGACTTTAAGTAAATGTAAAATGGCGGGGTTGATTCGTACCTGTGTGCTACTGAAAATACTGTTGTATCACTGTGTCCCTGTTGTCTGTGTCGTCCCCCTCGTCTTCCTCCTCTTCACTCTCCACAGGCTCCACAGCTGCTACAACACCACCATCTGGACCATCCTCCTGCAGGAAAGGCACCTGGCGTCGCAAAGCCAGGTTGTGAAGCATACAGCAGGCCACGATGATATGGCACACCTTCTTTGGTGAGTACATTAGGGATCCACCTGTCATATGCAGGCACCTAAACCTGGCCTTCAGGAGGCGGAAGATCCGCTCGATCACCCTCCTAGTACGCCCATGGGCCTCATTGTACCGTTCCTCTGCCCTTGTCCTGGGATTCCTCACTGGGGTCAGTAGCCACGACAGGTTGGGGTAACCAGAGTCACCAATTAGCCACACACGGTGTCTCTGTAGCTGTTCCATCACATAAGGGATGCTGCTATTTCGCATGATGTACGCGTCATGCACTGACCCAGGGAACTTGGCATTTACATGGGAGATGTACTGGTCAGCCAAACAGACCACCTGGACATTCATCGAATGATAACTTTTTCTGTTCCTGTACACCTGCTCACTTTCACTGGGGGGAACCAAAGCCAAATGGGTCCCATCAATGGCACCAATGATGTTGGGGATATGGCCAAGGGCATAGAAATCACCCTTCACTGTAGCCAAATCGCCCACCTCAGGGAAAACAATGTAGCTCTGCATGTATTTCATCAGGGCAGACAACACTGTGGACAAAACCTTAGAAAACATAGGCTAAGACATCCCTGATGATATGGCCACTGTTGTTTGGAATGATCCACTTGCCAAAAAATGGAGTACTGACAGAACCTGGACCAGAGGGGGAATCCCTGTGGGTTGGCGAATGGGGGACATCAGGTCTGGCTCCAGCTGGGCACACAGTTCCTGTATAGTGGCTCGGTCAAGTCTGTATGTCAGTATGACATGTCTTTCTTCCATTGTCGACAGGTCTACCAGCGGTCTGTACATGGGAACATTCCTCCATCTCCTCGCAAGTCCCAGCGGACGGTGCCTAGGAAGGACAACATGGAGCACAGAGTCAAGCAACCCACAGGTACGTAACCACAGCTTGCACAGAACACGATTCGCTATGCATTGAATGGCTTGTATGAGTGGCAATGCAAGGCCTAGGCCTGTGTGACGCAGTAGAAATTAAGCCATGTGGGCCCTTGAAATGGCGGCTGCCTGACCTGTGAAGTGTGACAATGGGATGTGAGGTCAATGCGCTGGCATGGCACACAGTGGCGGTAGGCGGTCGAAGACCGCGGCGCAAAGCAGCATTGGTTAACATTGAACCCTATGGGTCTCAGGAGCCAATGACGATGTGCGCCGGGGGTCGCGGTACGCACCGCTGCGGTACGCACCCCGCGGGCGTGACCGCCATTTTCTATCTGCTTAATCACTCGAGACCTGATCATCCACAGGAGAGGACCTATACTGCAAGTGCTGCTGTGACCTCGGTCTGGAAGATACAATGGCTGCTGCGACTGGGGAAAGGGCCCCTGCCTTCACATCTGAGGAATTGGAGAAACTTGTTGATGGGGTCCTCCCCCAGTATGCGCTACTCTACGGTCCTCCAGACCAACAGGTAAGTCAACTGGGACCATGCTTTGTGGGCAATGCCTGTGTTGAGTGGGGTGGATGAAAGATGGTGGGGAGGGGAGCGAATGAGGCATGCATCGCACGACAGATGAGAGCATGTGCCATATGGCAAGGTTGGCGAGGGGGGGGCCACTCACATCGACCATGCAGAAAATGATGATATTTATTTTCCCACCCTGTCCATGTCACATAGGTCAGGGCCCATCAGAAGATCGACATTTGGCGTGCCATCGCCAAGGACGTCCGGACCCTGGGGGTCCACAACAGACGGGGCACCCACTGCCGCAAGAGGTGGGAGGACATCCGCCGCGGGAGCAGGAAGACAGCGGAGGCTCTGCTGGGGATGGCCTCCCAACGTAGGAGGGGTGGCTCCCGTCAATTTACCCCCCGATGTCCCATATCCTGGCGGTGGCCTACCCCGATTTAGATGGGCGCGTGAGGACATCACAGCAGACACAAGGGGGTGAGTACCAGCACATTCTGCTATGTTAGCGCACAGTGGAGGTGTCTGGGTGGGGGAGGAGGGCTCTGGGTATCTCTAGGCCAGGGCGATTTCTGTAGGCTAGGCCCCTCCGTAAGGCATGGCTCTGTGCCCCCGCCCCCCACCTCTGTAGGGTGCTAAGTACAGCTATCCAGGGCCCTGGGTCACTTATGTGTGCAGTTGTCGTCCATAGGCTTGTAGGCCAAGTCACAATAATTGAGTAGTGTACACCGAGTGCGCGGCGTAGTGCAGGGGGCCTCTGTGTCTGTCCTCTCCGCCAACGGTGTCGCCAATGCATGCACTCAACATGTCATTTTTTCTCCCCCCCCCCTTTTTTGGGTCTTCCTGTTCATGTGTGCATTAGCATCATCAGGCGGAGGAGAAGTGGCATCGGAGCACGAGGGAGCTGCATCTCACATGGCCCCGGAGGGCCATGCAACCGACTTCGAGTTCACCAGTGAGATGGAGGGCGAGGGGAGCTCCACAACGGGGACCCGTGGAGACGTCAGCGACACAGACACGTCCTCGGAAGGGAGCTCCCTTGTGGTGGCGACAACATCCGTGCCCACCGCTACAACAGGTACAGCCGCCACCCAGCGCACCAGCTCCGCCCTCCAAGCAGCCCCTCAGCGTTCGCCCTGTGCCCGCTCGGCCAGGAAGGCGGGCATCTCCTTCGCCCCAGGCACCTCAGGCCCTGCCCCAGTTACCCCTGCTGCCCTCAGTGAGGAGATCATTGACCTCCTCCAGACGCTCATTGTTGGGCAGTCTACCCTTTTGAATGCCATCCAGGGTGTAGAAAGGGAGGTGCACCGGAGCAATGCATACCTGGAGGGCATTCATTCGGGTCAGGCTGCCCATCAGCGATCGTTCAACTCTCTGGCCTCAGCACTGACGGCAGCCATTGTCCCTGTCTCCTGCCTCCCCCCTCCAATTTCCTCATCCCAGTCCCACTCCCCTGTTCCTCTGCCTATCCCAGCCACACCTACAGACCAGCCTGCACACACATCAACACCCAAGGGCAGCTCATCCAGACATAAGCACCACAGATCACACAAGCATTCACACATGCAACATCCACATGCAGACATGCCAACAGCCACTGCCTCCTCTGTGTCCCCCTCCTCCTCGTCTCCCTCCTCCCTCCCTGTGACGTCTCCACTCACACCTGCATGCACACCACCATCAGCCAGTACGTCCATCACCAGCACACCCACTAGAACACTCCGCACATGTGCAGTCACCACCCCCACTGCCATTTACACGTCCCCTGTGTCCTCTCCCAGTGTGTCTGTCACCCCCTCTTCCAAACCACACAAACGCAGGCAGCCACCCACCCAACAGCCATCCACCTCACGACAGCCTCCATCACAAGCACCTGCACCCAAAGACACCACACTTGACTCTCCTACAACCACATCCTCTTCCTCCACTCCCATACCCACTGCACCTACCCTTCCCACTGCTCCGAAAAAGTTTTTCCTCTCCAAAATTAACCTCTTTGCATCACCTGACCCACCGCCTCCATCTCGTAAGAGTCCAAACAGCACCTCAGCCACCACAAGCCCTGCACCAACAAGGACCATAGTCCAGGGCTATTGGAGTCCACCAGCTTCTAGGGCAGCAACATCGGCCAGCAGCAAGGGGACAGCCAGCCCACCCCCTGGGAAAAAAACTAAAAAAGGGAAGGGCCGGCGCGAGAGGCCAGAGACGGCAGCCCCCAAAGGCACTACCCTGGCACCGTCACCTGGCACATCCACAAAGGGAGGCAAGGGCCTCAGAGAATCGGCAAGGGCAGCAGGGCGGAAAAGTCCGGCAGCAGGAGAGCTGCCCAGGAGGGCCCCACCAGCCCCATTTCGGGTGTGAAGGAGGACACCCACGGGCCCAGGCCTCCAGCGCAGGAGGGCCCCGCAAGCGAAAGGTCGGATGGCGACTGAGCGGAAAATATTGGCCCGATCTGGTTCCCTGGGAACACATGTCAAGCACCGCTGAACAGGGCCCCGCCGTGACAAGCACCGCTGAACAGGGCCCCGCCGTGACAAGCACCGCTGAACAGGGCCCCGCTGTGACAAGCACCACCGAACTGGACCCGCCGTGACAAGCACCGCTGAACAGGGCCCTGCCGTGACAAGCCCCGCCGAACTGGGCCCTTCAAGACAAGCACCGCTGAACAGGGCCCCGCCGTGACAAGCACCGCTGAACAGGGCCCCGCCGTGACAAGCACCGCCGAACTGGGCCCCGCCGTGACAAGCACCGCTGAACAGGGCCCGCCGTGACAAGCCCCGCCGAACTGGGCCCTTCAAGACAAGCACCGTTGAACAGGGCCCCGCCGTGACAAGCACCGCTGAACAGTGCCACGCCGTGACAAGCACTGCTGAACAGGGCCCCGCCGTGACAAGCACCGCTGAACAGGGCCCCGCTGTGACAAGCACCGCTGAACAGGGCCCCGCCGTGACAAGCACCGCCGAACTGGGCCCTTCAAGACAAGCACCGCTGAACAGGGCCCAGCTGTGACAAGCACCGCTGAACAGGGCCCTTCAAGACTAGCACCGCTGAACAGGGCCCTTCCTGTCAAGCACCGCTCCGCTGGGCCCTTCATCTCAAGCACCGCTCCGCTGGGCCCTTCATCTCAAGCACCGCTCCACTGGGCCCTTCCTGTCAAGCACCGCTCCGCTGGGCCCTTCCTGTCAAGCACCTCTCCGCTGGGCCCTTCATCTCAAGCACCACTCCGCTGGGCCCTTCATCTCAAGCACCGCTCCGCTGGGCCCTTCATCTCAAGCACCGCTCCGCTGGGCCCTTCCTGTCAAGCACCACTCCGCTGGGCACCGCCGTCTCTGAACTGCTCCGCTGGGCCCTTCATCTCAAGCACCGCTCCACTGGGCCCTTCCTGTCAAGCACCGCTCCGCTGGGCCCTTCATCTCAAGCACCGCTCCGCTGGGCCCTTCCTGTCAAGCACCGCTCCGCTGGGCCCTTCCTGTCAAGCACCGCTCCGCTGGGCCCTTCATCTCAAGCACCGTTCCGCTGGGCCCTTCATCTCAAGCACAGCTCCGCTGGGCCCTTCATCTCAAGCACCGCTCCGCTGGGCCCTTCATCTCAAGCACCGCTCCGCTGGGCCCTTCCTGTCAAGCACCGCTCCGCTGGGCCCTTCCTGTCAAGCACCGCTCCGCTGGGCCCTTCCTGTCAAGCACTGCTCCGCTGGGCCCTTCCTGTCAAGCACCGCTGGCCCATTGGCAGGGCCGGATCTGTGTCGGCCAGGGCTTCACGAAGCACTCTGGGCACCATGCCTCCTCCAGAACCAGTGGAGTCTGTAATCCACTTGATGGACTGTGGCTTTGCACTCCCCAGGATGGATCAGTGGGCAAGCCACCCACTGTAGAGACTTGAGAGACTGTGGCTTTGCACTCCCCAGGATGGTACAGTGGGCAACCCACCCACTGTAGAGACTTGTGAGACTGTGGCTTTGCACTCCCCAGGATGGTACAGTGGGCATGGAGGCCCCTCGTGGATCTGGCGTCGTGGACTCAACTGGCTGAGGTGCCCCCCCTTCCCTTCCCCCTGTGGTGCCTGTAGTTTTACTATCTGATGCCCCTGCAGTGTTCTCTCCAATGGAATCGGGTCTCGTGTGTGGGCTTTGCCCATGTGTTTAGGCCCATTGGCCCACGAACAATGGATGATAGCCAATATGGGCCGGACTTTTGACCTATGTATATATTGTTCATGATGTAATATATTTTATTTATATATTTCATATTTCACTTAACTTCAATTATGCTATAATATACTTCATTTTTAATTATCATTTTATTTTGTCTTTGCATTCTTCTGGGGGGTTTGGGGGTGTCACTCTGACTTGTTGCTCTGCATTGATGTGTGTGTTGTAGTGGGTGAGGGTGGGGGTGGGTGTGTGGCGTATGTGTGTCCCCGTAATTTTTTGCCTCCCCCCTCCCGTGTGTCGTAGGTGCAGTACTCACCGTTGTCTTCTGCGCCGGCGTTCGTGCTCCTGGTAGAGGAGCAGGTAGACAATAGCTGGTAGGATGTGTAGTTCTGGCTCCATGGTGTCCTCCTTCCTCGTGGAGTGTGTAGAGGTGAGCGTTTTCCCATTCGTAGTCTGTTTCCGCCGTGTTTTTATCGGCGGGGCTCCCGCCCTGGAAAAGGTGGCGGATTGGTGAGTTGTGATAGGGTGGGCGGTACATTGTCTGCCGCCTGTCTGTTGGCGGTGACCGCCGCGCTGCTTGTCTGTACCGCCGTGGCGGTCGGAGTGTTAAAGTGGCGGGCTGTGTTGGCGGTTCCCGCCAGGGTCGGAATTCCATTTTTTTGTCCGTCTGGCTGTTTGCGGGTTGGCCGCCGCTTTTACACCGACCGCCAGGGTTGGAATGACCCCCTCTGTGTTAGTTTGTGTACTGTGTATGAACATGGTTGAACAATCATCAAACAAGGCCTTAGAACCCTTTAATTTACTTGCATTATGTGAAACCTTGCTTACTGTTTAAATACAGTAAAGAAGAAGTGAATTTATCAGAGCATATGAAACCTTATTCATTACTTTAAAAAACCTTTCCCTGGAACAGAGAAGTCAATTCTTACAAAATAGCATGGGTGTATTCAAGCAGACTTGATTGCCATGTTGCAATGAATAAAAACATGCATAAATGTGTATTTTATATGTGACACATATAGCTAAAGAACCAACATATATAATTCAAGAAAGTAAAAAATATATATGAGAATTATGCCAATGTGTGTGCTACCATTAGCACTTTATTGACAATAGCAGTGCATGCCTTGATTTAGTCTGCTCTTGTTGGTGTTCCAAGCAACTTCTAAAGTTTGCTTCTTTCAAGCAACTGATTCCCCATTCTCCCCTTCAAGAAGGTGTATATAAAGAGCGCTACTGGTAAAATGAACATACAACTGCATTGCTTACATACTGCGGCCATATATCTATTGAGCTCCTGCCTCTAATTACACCATAAAGTATTGTACTTACTGTGTTAGTGGAGAAGAGGGTCTTGCAAAGATAAAGCAAAGACGTTTTCTATTAAGTATGTATTACACTCAGTTACTAAATGCCACTCTTAGTTGCTTTTTACCTACAGCTTTCACAGCAGAGAATTAGAATGCAAAAATGGGGCCTTCCAGGATCACCATAAAAATGCTCTGGTTTTTGTTATCACTTACCTACTGTATAATAATGTTTCATGACTCAGAAATTAAATCAATGCTCGCCAACTAGACACCAATATCCCTCCTACCATTTCTGGCCAAGGTCTTAGAGAAAATCATTAACAGACACCTCACCGACTAACTCAACAACCACCAACTCCTCAACACCATTCACTCTGGTTTCAAACCCATCTGCAGCACAGACACTGCAAAACTGCCCTCATTGCCACCATGGATGACATTTCCATGGCTCTAGACAAAAGATACACAGTGGCTCTCATCCTTCTACACCTCTCTGCAACATTCAACACACTCTCCCGCCCCATCCTCATCTAACATCTACATGACATTGGAATCCAAGGACACTTATCCAGTAGGTCAGCCTGTCACTGTATAACTTGGATACTCACAAACTCATCTGTGGAGTTCCGCAATCATTCTCTGTGAGCCCAACCCACTTCAACCCATACATGATTCTTCTAGCCAACGTAATCTTCTCTCACCTCATCAACGTCCTCTTGCAGGCTGATGACACACAACTCATTCTCTTCATCATGGACAAGATGTCCAGGACCAGGATCGAGGTCAATGACTGTATAACTGAAATTTCCCACTGGATGAAAACCAACTATCTAAAGCTGAATATCGACAACACCAAAATCATGATCTTCTGTAAGAGCACATCACCATGGGATTGCACCTGGTGGCCATCAGAACTAAAACCCACATACACCACCCATACCAAGAACCTTGGGATCATTATCAACAGCAAACTCGACTTGACCTCCAAAGTCAATGCAGTAACCATCTCATGCTATTATACCCTGAAGATGCTGAGGAAAGTTTTCAAATGACTCCCAATAAGTACCCGAAAACCGCACGTCTTCGTCACAAGTAAGCTGCACTATTAGAACATTCTCTATGACGAGCTCAATAAAAAAAACTCATCAGAAGGCTGCAAACCATTCAGATTTTGGTGGCCAGCATAACACTCCCATGCCACACTCACATCATACCACACCTGAAGGAGCTCCACTGGCTCCCCATTCACAAACAAGCACAATTCAAACTTCTCACCCACACTTTCAGGGCAATACATAAGACTGGCCCAGCAAAAGTTGCATCTGCCAACACAAACCTTCCAGACACCTCCACTTGTCCAGATTCCTACTTGCACACATCCCACCCATACGGAAAAACAGATCCAGTGGTTGAGCCTTCTCCTACATTGCTCCTAAAGCATGGAACGACCTGCTACTATGAGTAATAGCCCCCTCTCTCTTCTTGAATTCTGCAAGAATCTGAAGACCTGGTATTTTGCGAAGTCCCACTAGGCCTTTGGTGCGGCTGAATGACACCTCCTTATCGCCAGTATACCTTCTTGGATGTGAGTGCATTCCACAAATGTGCATAACATAACACATAATATAACACAACCAAATGTGAAACACATTAAGCTGCTTCATCATAAGAAATAATTCATTGAAAGAATGTGGTGACCGTGGATGTTGATTAACCAAACACCTGGAAGTGACATACTTGCCAACACTACTGATTTAGGAAGCAGATTACTGATCCTTTGGCAACACTATAGCCTACAAATAGTAAATTCCTATTGAGGTTATTATAGTGCTTTTGGAGCAAATGTGGTTTATGTCTGTGTGGAGATGAAAGGTACCTCTCAAAGCAGAAAGCGAAACACCTATTGCACCACTCATTGTCACAGGTGCCCATTTTTCACCAAATATGTTCAGATATACTGCTTTATTTTTCAAACGCATCCTATTGTGTAGGTTCAGTGACCAAGGTAATTTAGAGCAACAGAAGCATTACGTTGGGCCACAGCTTTAAGTGAAATTAAACCAGTGGGGTGCCTCCAAAAGGGGTGTGAGCTATGTAATTAAGGGCATGGTAAGTAAATAATTATGTTTATTTAAGACTCAACAAATGAGCTCCCACATCGATCACCAGTCAACTGCCCTTTCCAAACATTATTGTTCTATGTGGAACCGTCACATAAAAATGCCAAGGTTCCACAAGCTTGTTGTAGCATATTCTAACTATTATACCTAAACACTGCTTTGCTTTTCTCTTTTACAAACAAAACTATGCATACATTGACTAAAATGTTGGAAGAATAAGGAACACAAAAATAGAGAACAATAGAGAAAACCCCTCCAATACATGTGAATTTACATAAATCTTAGCAATGATAATTCTATAAATAATCTTCTCAACCGCTGAAACATATTTATATGTAATGTTTGAACCACTATACGTATATACAACCTGCAAGATAAGTACCTAGTCCTTTAAACAACACAATATTTTCATCATGCATGATAAGTACCTAGATCTTCAAATGAGACAGTATTTTCCTTACTCTGCCACTGCATTTCAGCAACATCCTTGATCCTTTGTTGTGATAGGATTGCTTTCTTCATACTCAACTCTCTTCCTTCCATGATTAACTTTAACTACATTCCTGATATTCCACCTCTGACCACCTTCAACACAAACACAATTTTTACCTCCACAACTTTAACTGGAACTCCAAATGTAGTTCCTCCTTTGGTCACATGTACAGGTTTACACATTCAAACTGTCTCCCTCACTTTAAAGTGTAGACACTTGACTTTGTTTTGCTCATCATAATATTTTCTATGTTTTTGTTGAACCTTCTTCATCCTTGGTATGATGTTTTCATCAGACCACTTAGCACGACACAACCCATTCTGTCTCATTTATTCATCAGTGCAGGACAAAAGCACATAGTGGCCCTTCTTCCTCTCAACAATTCAAAAGGTGACACTCCAGTTGACACATGAGGGGTTGTACCATAAAACCACAGCATACTCTATACTGCATTTACTACAGCACTTCTGTTTACATTGGCCCACTGAATCCACTCTCCCAACACTTTGTTCATCCTCTCAACCAAACCATTTGTTTCGGGATCATACGACAACATTTTAAAATACTTAATGCCACTTGTTTTCAGAATATTTTCACTTCACTAGATACAAATTGAAAAACATTTTCTGACACAAGTGTGGCAGAAACCCTTCTTTCAAAAATACTTCTTTTACAAAATCAACCACTGCCTCGGAGGTGACCACACTTACAAATTTCACTTCAGGCCACTTGCTATAATAATCCATCACTACTAGTGCAAACCATGAAGTGCTGACCAAAGAATTGAATGGACCAACATTGTCTATCCCAGCTTTCTCACATGGATCAGTGGGCAATTTGATAGGACAAAATGGTGGAGTTCTCACTTTCATGGACGTATCACAACTTGAACATATGACACACTCTTTAACAACTAAATCAATCTCTCTGTACATTGAAGGCCACCAATAAGACAACCTTATGCATCATTTGGTCATAATAGCACCTAAATTACAATCATAAGGTGACATTATGATAGTGTTCCTTAAAGTAATGAGTGGTAGAAACTTGTATGTGCTTAATCATAAACCATCCTCTCAAGTTAATTCATCAGCAATCTTGACAACTGTTTTGAGATCAAAATCAGGATTTCTCTCCTTGGGCCATCCTTATTCTACACAGGCCCTCATTATGAAGATGGCGGTCCATTCCACTCCGCCGGTGATGGCAGTAGAAACCGCCAAAAGAAGAGTGGTCGGGACCACCAAATAATGATCCAAATGAAACACACGCATCCGGCAAACCACCCACCGCCAGGAGAGGAGCCCTGCCGACGATGGCAGAGTCCACTCACAGGCCTTCGGAAAGGCCCAACCCACCCATCAAATAATGAACCACCATTCCGCCGCCAGTTCCGGGGCGGGAACCACCGCCACACAAAGGCAGGCAGAAATGAACCAAATATAAGGAACCACGCACTGAAGTCCTACAGAACATGCTGCGGCAGCCATGGATAGAGAGCTGCAGATCTTGCCAGCTCTGCTCCTTGCCATATACCTACACGACCGAGACCGCCGACAAAGACGACAACGGTAAGTACCGCAACGAACGACACAAGGGAGGAAAGGGCACAGTTACATATACACCCACTCCACCCATCCGGAAACGCCCCCCCAACCCTTCCCAGCAGCACAAGTCATACACCCCACATCAAGAGGTACTTACCCGACACAAGGCTAATGCAACTTTACCATAGTATATACAAAAGCCCCACACCCATACAAAAGTTAAATAAATCACCAGGGTGTAACGGCGTGCAGCCCAAACACAGGCCACACAGAAACTTTAATAAGAAGCTCACTGAGCCAAACAGTGCAAACAGGGCCAATGGCCAGTCCGTAATATCAGAATTGTCATGGGCCACAACGGGCCCCACCTAACTCCCACAAGTGCTGGGTACTCCACATAATGGGGCACCGTATGGGGATCCAGGCACCTCATGGAAGGGGGGGAGGGTGTGGTGGGGGTGGGGATTTTCGACAGGGGTGGGCCTTTGACTTTCTTGTGGAGGGGGGTGGGCTTCTCCTTTGAAGGGGTGGGGGCCGTTTGGCTCAGGTGGAGCTGGATGGCCTAGGCTCTGTCTGGGCCTTCTTCTTCTCTGGGGAAGGGGCACGGGAATGTGAAGGGCAGACCGGGGTGGGCTGTGATGTGGAAGGAACTCAAAGGGCAAGGAGGTGGGCACGTTTGGGGACAAGACGGGGTGGGCCAGTGGGTTGGAAGAGGTCAGCACAGGAGAGGAAACGTTTTTTGGGCGTGGATGAGGGCGTGGGAGTGGAGGCAGAGGGAGTGAATGTATGGGGTGTAGGGGTGCGTGTAGTGGGTGCAGGTGACTGCTCAGTATGCTGTGGTGTGGTGGATGTCTGATGAGTGGGTGTCTTTGTGTGCTTGTGTGTCTTGGGAGGTGGGGGGTGGACACAGTGGGAGAAGACAGACAGCTAGTGTGGATGTATGTTGTGTGGATGTCTGCAAGTCTGGTGAGTGTGCTCCATGTGTCAACTACAGTAGAGAGGGTGAGTGCAGGTCTGGTGTATGGGGTGCATGTATGGCTGTCTGCTATTGTGGTGAGTGCAGGAAGAGGAGCATTAACAGTGAGTGAAGGTGCAGTGCATGAGGGTGTGGATGTAGAGGGGACAGACAGGGAGGCAGAAGAGGTGGGCACACTGGGGGAAGTGGACATTGTTGTATGTGCAGGTGTCTGTTGGCTGTGTGAATTCTGAAGGGAGTGGGGTGCTGGAAGGGGTAGAGGAGGTTGGAGCAGGGACGGAATGGCCAGGGAAACTGGCTGCCGTCCGCGAGGAGGCCAGAGCCTGAAAAGATCTCTGTAGGGCAGACACAGCACTGTGAATGCCATCCAGATAGCCATTTGTCTGCTGCACCTCTGATGCTAGCCACAGGTCCTCCCACCTCTTTCAACAGTGGGTGCTCCGCCGGTTGTAGACCCCCAGGGTTTGCACCTCCTTGGCGATGGCATGCCAATGTGCCCTCTTCTGGTGGGCGCTGACCTAGAAGGGTGACACAGAAATGGAACACAGAGGTCAAGCACAGGCACGATAGGAACAGCTGGCTAATCGTCCACTATGGGATGGACAGTACTCTCAGACATACAGGACAGTTGCACGCAGCATGCCATGCACCATGGCCCATGCAGGCTCAGAGGTGCACACATATGTCCAATCAGCACCATCCATTGCACACACAGTGCCCTCCAAACCCAGACTCACCTGTACCTCTGGCCGTCCGTACTGTTTCGCGTACAGGGGCAGGACCCCGTCCACTAGCTTCACCAGTTCTTCCTGGGTAAAGGCCGGGGCCCTTTCCCCTGCACCACGTGGCACATCCATAGCCAGAGGCAGGCCACAGCAGTACACAGAGTGGAGTACCTGTCCGCACGAGATCAGGGAGTCAAGTGACCAAACGATGACGAACGTGCGTATATTCCGCGGCGGTATGCACCGTCAACGCCGGCGGTGATCATGATACGCCAGGATTCCCCATTGACATCCATGTTAGCCTATGAGGGTGCAAACAACTGTCAACACCGCCCTACGCTGTGACGTCAACTGCTAGCGGTATGAGGTCACTTCCACTGCGAAGGGGCAGATCTACTGTGGGCAGACATTTTGAAATCACCTACGTATCTAGAATTTCTTACTACTCACAATGCAGGCCCTACTAGCCACATGAAGCACCTAGGCCTCTGTCCATTCTGTATAGTAGCACACATGAATTACTCTGTTCCCTCGTTGTGATGTACATGTATATCTGTCAGGTAGCTGTTATTTTCGAGACACTTCAATGAACAATGCAGTGCACAAATGATGAGAAGTGTGCCTATGTATGTGTCTTCATCACTACTTTTTGTAACCCCTCATAGGTACCGACCCTTGTTGCGAGGAAGGACACCATCGGTGTACAGACCACTTGTGGATATGGGGACCATGGTGGAGCATCAGATCATAATCACTTACAGACTCACATGTGCAACTATTCAGGACCTTTGTGCATTACTGGATCCTGCACTAACTCCAGGAAATCATAATCAGCATGCCATTCCAACTGAGTAGCACGTGCTCTCCGCTCATTTCAAGTGACAGCGGACATGGGTGCTGGTTTCTCACAGCCAATGTTCAGCCAGGTACTGACAAGATTTCTGAATGCATTTGTACAACATCTGCAATTATATGTACCTTTTCCCCAAAGTACTGACCTCCCTGCCATCAAGTCTGACTTCTATGCCTTTGCCAACATTCCCCATGTGATAGGTGCCATCGATGGCACACACATAGCTATCATCCCCCCAAGAGTGAGTGAACAGGTGTACAGAAGCAGGAAGAACTTTCACTCCATGAAGATCCAATTGGTATGTACTGCAGACAGTACATTTTCCATGTGAATGCCATGTTTCCAGGTTCAGTCCATGATTCCTTTGTGTTGAGGAACAGTAGTGTGTCACAGAAGATGGAACAACTACAAGAGGACAGAGGGTGGATCATAGGTAAGTTTGCCTGTCACTAACTGACACATTGCAGAAAACCAGCCTGTCTGACTAAGAGACATAACAATGATGAGTCTGTATTGCACCATTTTGTAGGAGATTCTGGGTATCCAAACTTGTGTTGGCTCCTGACACCAGTGAGAAGTCCCAGGACGGATGTAGAGAGGCATTACGATGAGGCCCATGGACGTACTAGGGGGGTAATAGAGCGAACTATAGGTCTCCTGAAGGCTAGATTCCTGTGTCTACATATCTCTGGGGGTTCCCTGGCCTATGGGCCTGATAAGGTGTGTAGAATAGTGGTGGCCTGCTGCATGCTGCACAATGTGGCAGTGAGACATTCTATCCCCCTCTTGGAGGTGGAGGGTGCTATAGGTCCTGATCAGCTACCTCAGAGAGGTGAGGAGAGTGATGGTGAGGATGAGGAAGGGGAAGATGTCAATTCCAGGAACCAACTGATACAACTGTGTTGGGAATTAAGCCTCTCATTGGGGTTAGTGACTAATACTGTCATTGTGCTCTGTCATATGGGGGGGGTTGGTCATGATAGGCGATACATGGACCACCTCTGCATGGTACTGACTGAAAATATATGCATTCCCTCCTTGCCACCATTTGGGCACACAGGACTACCATCATGCACAAATTGACAATAAAGTTGTTCTCTGCCAGTTGCATCCATACTCCATTTTGTTCACAATTTAAGACAGGGGACAGTGTTACAGGTGTGAAATGTGTTTTATTGGTAGAAGTGAGTGAATTGTGCTATATACAGTGATGGGAGTCGTAATGGTTGGGGGTCCTCAAAACCAACTTGGTAGCAGCCATGTTGGATGGTATTGATGGGTCTATTTTGTTGAACAGTACTTCAAATTTCCCTCAGCTAAGTGTTGTGAGTGAATGGGTGGGATGGTTGCTTTACATTAGTAGCAGAGTCAATTGTTGGAGGGGGCCTTGTTCTTAGCTGGGGTTCCAGTGCCATATCTTGGCCTAAGAGTACGTTTGGGCGCCTGCCGTGGAGCTTCTTGGGGTGGCATGGTTGGCCCTTGGGTTTCCTGAGAGGGTATTTCCTAGGATGTTTCTGCTGCTTGGGTCATCTGATGATGGTTGTCCAGGGCTGTTGTCGGGGCCTTTTGTCCGGTGTGGGTGTCAGACTGGTTTTTGACCAACTGCAGCAGTGCTCCAGCTATGGTGGCCATTGTGGCATTGTGCTCTTTCCACTGCTCCATGGCCTGTTGGTGTTGTTCCTGCTGCATCCTCTAGCTTTGCTCTAGGGTGGACACAATCTGTGCCAACCTGTGTTGGGTATGTTGGTTGGTAGGCCCCTAATACCTCTGAAATAATGTCCTGGGCTGCTGCATCCATCCTGTGGCCTCCCCCCTGGCCCACTGAGACCCTTGAACTTTCCCTAGCCCCCTGTGCCTGTGTCCCCTGCATAGGTCTCGACGTGCCACTTGTGCTGGGGCCCTCGCCTTCCTGCATGTTGGGAGTGGGAAACTGTGGCCTCTGTAGCTGTGTTCCACCAGTCTGTGCCCTGGGTACACTGGTGTAGGTACGCCTGCCCTGGCCTGCTGGTCGTGACTGGGTGTGAGGGGTGACAGTGGTTTCCTGGGTGGGGCTGCTGCATCGTGAGAATCCAGGACTGTGTGAGGGGCATGCCTGCTCATCAGTGTCCAGGGATCCTTCGCGAAGGTCTTGTGAGATGCCTTTGTCTCCCTGGAGGGCAATAGCACTCCTTGTCCTGTCCGTTATGGTTGCATGGGTAGTGGTGCCTGTTGGGGGACAAAGACATGTCTGTTACATATGCATGTAGGTTTGAGGTGTACAGGACTGTGCTATTTTGTGCTGGTGTTACTTTCAGTGGCCTTCCAGGATGCCTTTGTGAGGTTGACATTGCATTTAGCACCAGTGGTGGGGTTGCATTGTGGTGGGGGGTATTGTTCCATTGTGGATACGTGCAGGGGTGGGTGGCTGTGCACAGCGGGAGTGATGTGGGCCTGTTAGTGGGTTGTAGGTCATGCAGGGGGGTGGATGTGGTGGGTAATGGCTGGGTGGGGTGTAGATCCAGGTAGGTGTGGCTGGGGTGGGGTGGTACATGCATTGCAGCTGTGGTGTATAAGGGGTAATTGTAGATGACTTACCTGAGTCCATTCCTCCAGTGAGTCCAGTGAGTCCCTCTGGGTGCAGGATGGCGAGTACTTTTTCCTCCCAGTCGGTGTAGTCGGGTGGTGTTGGTGGCGGTCCTCCCCCAGTCTTCTGCACTGTGATGCCATGGTCCTGACCTTCCCCCGCATGTCATTCCATCTCTTCCGGATGTCGTCCCTGGTGCGTGGATGGTGTCCCACTGCATTCACCCTGTTCACAATGGTCTGCCATGGCTCCAATTTCCAGGCGATGGGTGTGTGCTGCACCTCGGCCCCGACTATTTGTGGCTCCACCTTCAGGATCTCGTCCGCCATGGTCTTTAACTCCCTCTCAGTGAAGCGTGGATTTTGGGGGGGGGATATGGTGAGTGTGGTGGATGGCATCGGGACTGGGGATGAGGTAAGGGTGCTCTCCTATGGGTCGATGTGCTTCTCCTGTATGGTGGCGTTCGCTGTCTGGCTCTGGTGCTCTCTGTCTTCTTGTCCTGCTTTTGTTGCAAGGGATTGTGGGGTGTGCCTGGGTTTTTTTTATGGGGTTCTGGATGTGTGTCAGGTGTGTGGGTGATACGCTTGTCCAATGTGTGCACTTCTTGCTGTTGAGTCCACTTGCCGCCTGTGGTGGTCGCAGCCGGCAATGGTATTCTGGCCTCCGCTGTGCGGGGCGGGATGTGGGTGTGCTTGGCGGTGGCAGGGTGGGGTGGGTTGGGCCGGGATTCCCTCCGACAGAGTCATGGCGTGGAGTGGTGGCCTGGGAATTTTTCGTGGGGTTGGGTTTTTCGTTCATTATATGGCTGGTTTCCATTCACCGCCAATGGTGGGATTCTGTTCACAGCCGACACGGCGGTCGGCGGTCTTTCCCACCATGTTCATAATGACCGCCATAATTCGTTACCAACTTCAATGTTACATCTTCTTTCATTGCCTTATGCGAATCCAGCTCTGTAAAAGCAAGTGCACCAAAGCCACAATACATTCCTCCATATCCTCCTCCGATCCCAGTTCACTGATGTGTTCAACAATTTCAGATGAGAGGAAAGATAATCAGCACATCCATTTTTCCCACCTGGGATGTATTCCAGTGCAAAATCAAACTGTTACAGCTTTGTTGATAATCTACCAATACGCAGAGTAAAACTTCTGACATTCCTCCCACTCAGAATATAAACCAAGATTTGTGATCAGTCTGAATCACAAAACATTTGCCCCATACATAGTTCTGAACTGTAAGGACTGCCCACCAACAGGCCAAAAGCTTTCTTTCAATACCGTTTTTTAGCAACCGTTCACACATGAGATGCATAGCCAATGGTTTGAACCTGAGAATTCTTTACCTGATTTAGGACTGCCTCCAACCAACATTACTAGCATCCACTGTCAAAATTAACTGGAGTCCAGGATCATAATTCTTCAATAATTTAGTGGAGGTCAAGTGCCCTTTTATCTATTCAAACACCATTTGGCACTCTACATTCCATTCAAACACAATCCTCTTTTCAACATGACTTCAAACCTGCTTTGCCCACATTTTTTTCTCATTACTTCTAGATCATCTTCCCTAATCACCACCAGCTAAATTCAAATTTACATCCGTCATACGGTTTAGCTTGTGTAATACTCTTGACCAAACTGGGTTTAGGTTTAATTCCTTGACTTGTTACTAAATGTCACAAATATTCTATTCTGTCTGTGAGGAAATTGCATTTGTCCCTTCTGAGCACAACCTCTGGGCTTGAAATCTTTTCAACACCTTACCTAAAATGTTGTCAAAGGTTTGTCTGTCAAAGGCATGAATCAATACATCATCTTGGAAAATTGATAAGCCATAAACTCCTTTGAGCATGTTGGAAATCACTCTCTGAAAAACGAAGGTCGCTGAGGCTAATCCAAACGGCCTACAGCAGTACTGAAATTGCCCAAATGGGGAAACAAAAGCTGTTAGATGCCTATCTGGTGATAGACTGAAGCCAGATCAAATTTTCAAAAAAATGTGCTTCTTTTAAGCAAGCTAGCAATTCACAAATGTTGGGTGAAGAATGTGAATCGATCCAAATTTCCTTGTGAAGGCAACAAAGGTCAATACAAACCCCTAATTCCCCATTACGCTTGCGAGCAACCACCAAAGGGGATAACCACAAAGAAGAATCAATAAGTTCAATTATACCCCCTTGCACAGCATAGCTTACTGTTTTTATGAATCTTTACTTGTGCTAAGTGGCACAATTCTGACCTTAGATTTAACTGGTCTTGCCCCCTTCTTCACAATAATCTTGTGCTGAATTTTGTTAACTTTGCTTAGTTCACCAGAATGCACATGTGGGCATTTGATTCTGATACCTTCCAGATCATCATCCTCATCATACCTAATTGCCACCAGCTATTAGTTGGTACCTGGCCCAAAAGACTTTGGTGGAACCAACCTAAAATGTTAAAACCCTTTTGAGCTACATATATTTTCCCACAATCCTACGACCTTTAAACTCAAGGAAGTCACCAGTGTATCCACACAAGTCAAATATACATCCGTCATATGGCACAGCCTTATGACCTGGAGGCATCAGTGGTCAGTTAATCCACACTTTATCATACAACTCTTGTGTAATCATAGTTATGCGTGCACCGGTATCCACAAATAACCTTAGCGCTTGATCACCCACCATACCTTCTACATAGGGATCAATGCATCAACTAAGTTTACCATTTTTAACATCATCACTTTTGACTACCAGAACCATGTCTCTCATGTTTCTCCCAATGCATTCCTTATCATCCATTATACTTTCATCAGTAACGCAATTAACTGATGATAAACCTTGTTTTTTTTGTCCCTGACAGACTTTTGCAAAATGCCCCCATTTATTGCATTGCTTGCAAATAAAGTTCTTGGCTGGACATTGACTCCCAACTTTGACAGACATATGATTCCCACAACAAAAACAAAGATCTTGTGGCGAGAAGAAATATTTAGAATTTTCTTTCCGAACTTTAGTCATACTAGTGTTTACTGACATCACACTATTTTTCGCTGTATTTATAGTTACTTCTAAGAAAGGATTCCCCATAGACAAAAGTTTTTTCTTAATAGCTTTATCACTGCAATGACCAATAAACTGATCTCTTATAAGACGGTCTGAGAAATGTTCAAATTGACACTCAGCAACCAATTTCCTCAAGGCTGTTAAGAACGTCTTTAAAAAAACATAAAATAGATTTTGTTGCAATAAAAAGAATTGCATCCATAGTATCATAACTGTCACCGTATTGTGGGAAAAATTGAAGAGGGTTCTCGGACTTTTCACCACTGGAAAGACACTGTTAGACATAAAAACTGGTACTGCCCTATGTTGAAATCGCCACCCTGCTCACTTTCTAAATCCCTCACCAGTATGTGGAACATTTTATATTAATTTTCATGCCACCTTTATCCTCAAGTAATATCTGTTGGAAGAGTGAATCTCTTACTTTAAACAGTTATTATAGCCCTTACCTTTCTTTGCTTCACCTTTGAAGCATATACATGGCAAGTTGCAGAGGAAGGGCCTAAGTCAGAACCGAAGGGTGGACACACAAAGCCCTGTATTACATGACCTACAAGGAGCTTTCAAGGACCGGTCTAGCATTGGTGGAGCCTCATGTGACAGTCTTTGTAGACACTCTCTCTGCCATGACCTACTTCTTCATGGATTTCCTAACTACTACCCTATAATGATGAGACTCATCTCTCCTTGGCCTCTCTCTCATATTTATTTATTCTACAGCGCTACCTGTCCCAGTGTAGACTGTGTAGGAGGCTGGACTGGCTTGTAGTGAGTACCAAGGGGTACTTGCACCTTGCACCAGGCACAGTTATCCCTTATTAGTGTATAGGGTGTCTAGCAGCTTAGGCTGATAGATAATGGTAGCTTAGCAGAGCAGCTTAGGCTGAACTAGGAGACGTGTGAAGCTACTACAGTACCACTTAGTGTCATATGCACAATATCATAAGAAAACACAATACACAGTTATACTAAAAATAAAGGTACTTTATTTTTATGACAATATGCCAAAGTATCTCAGAGTGTACCCTCAGTGAGAGGATAGGAAATATACACAAGATATATATACACAATAGTAAAAATATGCAGTATAGTCTTAGAAAACAGTGCAAACAATGTATAGTTACAATAGGATGCAATGGGGAAACATAGGGATAGGGGCAACACAAACCATATACTCCAAAAGTGGAATGCGAACCACGAATTGACCCCAAACCTATGTGACCTTGTAGAGGGTCGCTGGGACTATTAGAAAATAGTGAGAGTTAGCAAAATAACCCTCCCCAAGACCCTGAAAAGTGAGTGCAAAGCGCACTAAAGTTCCCCTAAGGACAAAGTAGTCGTGTTAGAGGAATAATGCAGGAAACACACAAACCAGCAATGCAACAACTGTGGATTTCCAATCTAGGGTACCTGTGGAACAAGGGGACCAAGTCCAAAAGTCACAAGCAAGTCGGAGATGGGCAGATGCCCAGGAAATGCCAGCTGCGGGTGCAAAGAAGCTTCTACTGGACAGAAGAAGCTGAGGTTTCTGCAGGAACGAAAAGGGCTAGAGACTTCCCCTTTGGTGGACGGATCCCTCTCGCCGTGGAGAGTCGTGCAGAAGTGTTTTCCCGCCGAAAGGACGCCAACAAGCCTTGCTAGGCGCAAATCGTGCGTTTGGCGTTTTTGGACGCTGCTGGGGCCCAGGAGGGATCAGGAGGTCGCAAATTGGACCTGAAGAGAGAGGGGACGTCGAGCAAGACAAAGTGCCCTCACTGAAGCAGGTAGCACCCGGAGAAGTGCCAGAAACAGGCACTACGAGGATGCGTGAAACGGTGCTCGCCGAAGTTGCACAAAGGAGTCCCACGTCGCCGGAGACCAACTTAGAAAGTTGTGCAATGCAGGTTAGATTGCCGTGGACCCAGGCTTGGCTGTGCACAAAGGATTTCCGCCGGAAGTGCACAGGGGCCGGAGTAGCTGCAAAGTCGCGGTTCCCAGCAATGCAGCCCAGCGAGGTGAGGCAAGGACTTACCTCCACCAAACTTGGACTGAAGAGTCACTGGACTGTGGGGGTCACTTGGACAGAGTCGCTGGATTCGAGGGACCTCGCTCGTCGTGCTGAGAGGAGACCCAAGGGACCGGTAATGCAGCTTTTTGGTGCCTGCGGTTGCAGGGGGAAGATTCCGTCGACCCACGGGAGATTTCTTCGGAGCTTCTGGTGCAGAGAGGAGGCAGGCTACCCCCACAGCATGCACAAGCAGGAAAACAGTCGAGAAGGCGGCAGGATCAGCGTTACAGAGTTGCAGTAGTCGTCTTTGCTACTATGTTGCAGGTTTGCAGGCTTCCAGCGCGGTCAGCAGTCGTTTCCTTATCAGAAGGTGAAGAGGGAGATGCAGAGGAACTCGGATGAGCTCTTGCATTCGTTATCTAAAGTTTCCCCAGAGACAGAGACCCAAAATAGCCAGAAAAGAGGGTTTGGCTACTTAGGAGAGAGGATAGGCTACTAACACCTGAAGGAGCCTATCAGCAGGAGTCTCTGACGTCTCCTGGTGGCACTGGCCACTCAGAGCAGTCCAGTGTGCCAGCAGCACCTCTGTTTCCAAGATGGCAGAGGTCTGGAGCACACTGGAGGAGCTCTGGACACCTCCCAGGGGAGGTGCAGGTCAGGGGAGTGGTCACTCCCCTTTCCTTTGTCCAGTTTCACGCCAGAGCAGGGGCTAAGGGGTCCCTGAACCGGTGTAGACTGGCTTATGCAGAATTGGGCACATCTGTGCCCAAGAAAGCATTTCCAGAGGCTGGGGGAGGCTACTCCTCCCCTGCCTTCACACCATTTTCCAAAGGGAGAGGGTGTCACACCCTCTCTCAGAGGAAGTTCTTTGTTCTGCCATCCTGGGCCAGGCCTGGCTGGAACCCAGGAGGGCAGATGCCTGTCTGAGGGGTTGGCAGCAGCAGCAGCTGCAGTGAAACCCCAGGAAGGGCAGTTTGGCAGTACCAGGGTCTGTGCTACAGACCACTGGGACCATGGGATTGTGCCAACTATGCCAGGATGGCATAGAGGGGGCAATTCCATGATCATAGACATGTTACATGGCCATATTCGGAGTTACCATGGTGAAGCTACATATAGGTAGTGACCTATATGTAGTGCACGCGTGTAATGGTGTCCCCGCACTCACAAAGTTCAGGGAATTGGCTCTGAACAATGTGGGGGCACCTTGGCTAGTGCCAGGGTGCCCTCACACTAAGTAACTTTGCACCTAACCTTTACCAGGTAAAGGTTAGACATATAGGTGACTTATAAGTTACTTAAGTGCAGTGTAAAATGGCTGTGAAATAACGTGGACGTTATTTCACTCAGGCTGCAGTGGCAGGCCTGTGTAAGAATTGTCAGAGCTCCCTATGGGTGGCAAAAGAAATGCTGCAGCCCATAGGGATCTCCTGGAACCCCAATACCCTGGGTACCTCAGTACCATATACTAGGGAATTATAAGGGTGTTCCAGTAAGCCAATGTAAATTGGTAAAAATGGTCACTAGCCTGTTAGTGACAATTTGGAAGTAATGAGAGAGCATAACCACTGAGGTTCTGGTTAGCAGAGCCTCAGTGAGACAGTTAGGCACCACACAGGGAACATATACAGGGAGTGCAGAATTATTAGGCAAATGAGTATTTTGACCACATCATCCTCTTTATGCATGTTGTCTTACTCCAAGCTGTATAGGCTCGAAAGCCTACTACCAATTAAGCATATTAGGTGATGTGCATCTCTGTAATGAGAAGGGGTGTGGTCTAATGACATCAACACCCTATATCAGGTGTGCATAATTATTAGGCAACTTCCTTTCCTTTGGCAAAATGGGTCAAAAGAAGGACTTGACAGGCTCAGAAAAGTCAAAAATAGTGAGATATCTTGCAGAGGGATGCAGCACTCTTAAAATTGCAAAGCTTCTGAAGCGTGATCATCAAACAATCAAGCGTTTCATTCAAAATAGTCAACAGGGTCGCAAGAAGCGTGTGGAAAAACCAAGGCGCAAAATAACTGCCCATGAACTGAGAAAAGTCAAGCGTGCAGCTGCCACGATGCCACGATGCCACTTGCCACCAGTTTGGCCATATTTCAGAGCTGCAACATCACTGGAGTGCCCAAAAGCACAAGGTGTGCAATACTCAGAGACATGGCCAAGGTAAGAAAGGCTGAAAGACGACCACCACTGAACAAGACACACAAGCTGAAACGTCAAGACTGGGCCAAGAAATATCTCAAGACTGATTTTTCTAAGGTTTTATGGACTGATGAAATGAGAGTGAGTCTTGATGGGCCAGATGGATGGGCCCGTGGCTGGATTGGTAAAGGGCAGAGAGCTCCAGTCCGACTCAGACGCCAGCAAGGTGGAGGTGGAGTACTGGTTTGGGCTGGTATCATCAAAGATGAGCTTGTGGGGCCTTTTCGGGTTGAGGATGGAGTCAAGCTCAACTCCCAGTCCTACTGCCAGTTCCTGGAAGACACCTTCTTCAAGCAGTGGTACAGGAAGAAGTCTGCATCCTTCAAGAAAAACATGGTTTTCATGCAGGACAATGCTCCATCACACGCGTCCAAGTACTCCACAGCGTGGCTGGCAAGAAAGGGTATAAAAGAAGGAAATCTAATGACATGGCCTCCTTGTTCACCTGATCTGAACCCCATTGAGAACCTGGGGTCCATCATCAAATGTGAGATTTACAAGGAGGGAAAACAGTACACCTCTCTGAACAGTGTCTGGGAGGCTGTGGTTGCTGCTGCACGCAATGTTGATGGTGAACAGATCAAAACACTGACAGAATCCATGGATGGCAGGCTTTTGAGTGTCCTTGCAAAGAAAGGTGGCTATATTGGTCACTGATTTGTTTTTGTTTTGTTTTTGAATGTCAGAAATGTATATTTGTGAATGTTGAGATGTTATATTGGTTTCACTGGTAATAATAAATAATTGAAATGGGTATATATTTTTTTTTGTTAAGTTGCCTAATAATTATGCACAGTAATAGTCACCTGCACACACAGATATCCCCCTAACATAGCTAAAACTAAAAACAAACTAAAAACTACTTCCAAAAATATTCAGCTTTGATATTAATGAGTTTTTTGGGTTCATTGAGAACATGGTTGTTGTTCAATAATAAAATTAATCCTCAAAAATACAACTTGCCTAATAATTCTGCACTCCCTGTACATGCACACCTATGAGCACTGGGGCCCTGTGTGACAGGGTCCCAGTGACACATACATATAGGCCACAAACCTATGAGCACTGGGGCCCTGACCAGCAGGATCCCAGTGACACATAACAACCATACTGAAAACATAGTGTTTTCACTATGAGCACTGGGGCCTGGCTATCAGGATCCCAGTGAGACAGTGAAAACAGTGACAAACACCCTGACATACACTCACAAACAGGCCAAAAATGGGGGTAACAAGGCTAGAAAGAGGCTACTTTCTCACACAACCCCCCCCCAAATGAAGGACAATAAGGCTAACCTTGGCCAGTTGAGACTTTATTGTCTAAGTGGTGATAAGTAGAGAGTAGCTCTGCAATAGACTGGTTACTCCCTTTATCATCCACTATATGGTTACTTCCCTGTGGGGATGTAAACCACCCTGTTTGAAGTTTTTTAGCTAGGCAACAATGTGAAGATGTATTTTCAGAGTTTCTATCAGTAAGTTTTAGTTTAGAGCAGTGGGAATTGTCCACTGAACCTATTTGTAGTGATGGAAATGCCAGACAGGGATGCTGTCTCAGTAAAGCCATAGCTGGGCAAAAACTTTGTCCATATGGCTGGAAGAGAGAACAGGGATGCTGTTTCTCTTGGGTTGGAGCAGGGCAGGGATGCTGTCCTATTAGCTCCACACTAGGGCAGGGATGCTGTCCTAAGTGTTGTGAGGCAGTGCTGGGTTTCTGCACTAAAGTTTCTCTGGGAGGGTTGGAGGGATGCTCCATGTTAACTAAAATGGTGCTCTTTTTCTCACCAATGTTAGTTATCCCACAGAGAGGTACTTCCACCTCAGGGAGTACAGTTTTGCCAACTGATGATTCCCTTGGAACAGGTGCCACCCCAGGAGAGGTTTCTCCCACCACAGGAATGGTATCCTGAATGGCAGGGTGGTTAGGGGATACTGTGATACCCTTTTTACCTGTTGATGGAGAGGGATCCTGAGTTTTCAGGCCTTCTCTCCTTTGCTTTTTCATTCCAGTAGAAATGAGAGGGAACAATTCCTCTGGGATGCCCAGCATGGCTGCATGGGCATAAAACTCTACATCAGCCCAACCTGAGGCCTCTAGGTCATTACCTAAGAGACAGTCTACAGGTAAGCTAGGTGATACCACCACCTGCTTAGGGCCAGTAACTCCACCCCAACTAAACTGAATTATAGCTAAGGGAAGAAACTTAGTGGAGTTATGGACATCAATAATCTTATACTGTTGTCCAATGATGTGTTGTTCAGGAGCCACAAGGTTTTCAGTCACCAAAGTGAAACTGGCACCTGTGTCCCTGTAGGCCAAGGCCTCAACACCATTTATTAAAACTGTCTGCCTGTACTTATCCATTGTAAGGGGACAAGCAGCCAGTGTGGCAAGGCCAATGCCACTAGGTGTGACAGAAACTGTTTTGGGACTGATTACATCAGTTTCCACTATGGACCCATAAGTGAACCCAACTACACCCTTTGCTTGACTGTTGCCAGCAGTCCCACCACTAGTACCACTACTGCTAGGGGCACTAGAGCTTGATGTATTAGTGGTGGTAGGCTCAGGGGGTTTACCTGGACAGGACTTATCCCCTGGCCTATGGCCTCTGTTTTTACACACAAAGCACCAAGGCTTTTTAATGTGTGCAGGTTGGGAAGAAGAGGAAGAATTTGTTTTATCCCCACCCTCTGAAGAGTGTTTAAGATTTGAAGTGGGATCTTTGGTTTTACCCTTATCCCCATGCTTATCTTGAGATTTTTCACCATCTTTCTTCTTATTGCCATCTTTGTCACCCCCTGTATGAACTTTTCTGTTCACCCTTGTTCTGACCCATTTGTCTGCCTTCTTTCCCAATTCTTGGGGAGAGGTCAGATCAGAGTCTACCAGGTACTGGTGCAACAAATCAGACACACAATTATTAAGTATATGCTCTCTCAGGATTGTGTTATACAGGCTTTCATAATCAGTAACTTTACTGCCATGTAACCACCCCTCCAAGGCCTTCACTGAATGGTCAATGAAATCAACCCAGTCTTGTGAAGACTCCTTTTTGGTCTCTCTGAACTTTATCCTGTATTGTTCAGTGATTAAGCCATAACCATCCAGGAGTGCATTCTTAAGAACTGTAAAATTATTGGCATCATTTTCTTTCACAGTAAGGAGTCTATCCCTACCCTTTCCACTAAATGATAGCCATAGGATAGCAGCCCACTGCCTTTGAGGGACATCCTGTCATCCCCCTCCTTGTAAGGGGGAACTATCTTGTGCAGATTCCTGGAATCATGCTCTTTTGCAGGATGACTATGGGGAATACTGCTGCTGCCACCATGGGTATCTAAACCCAACTTCTGTCTTTCCTTGTCTAATTCAAAAGACTGTCTATCCAAATCCAGCTGTTGCTTTTTAAGCTTCAGTCTGGTTTGTTCCACCCTCAACTTATTGAGTTCCCTCTCTAACATTCTGTCATCAGGGTTGGTGGGAGGGACATTCCTAGAAACAGAGCTATGATGGGAATGAACAGAAGGAGACCTGTCCCTTACAGAAGCCACCCTAACAGCTTGGTTAACAGAAACATTACTACCAGTATGGTGAGAATAAATGCTTTTGTTCTGATGTGAGACAACACTATTTGTATGGTGTGGCTCATCATCATTCCCAACTATGCTAGACTGTCTAGTAATGGGCAGGCTAGGAAGTTTCTTTCCTGAATCTTTTCCTGGGGGAGTCCCTGAATCAGATTGAGAACTATTAGGTACTTTTTCAACAGATGAGGCACCTATGGCCTTATCCTGTTCTCTAAGCATGTTAAGTAACAGTTCCAAGGAAGGATTCTTCCCTACACTCAAACCTCTCTCTATACAGAGACTACTTGCTCTTTTCCAGCTAAGGTTGTCATATGCAAGTTTGGACAGATCAACATTTTGGCCTGTGCCAGACATTTTTTAGAGAGAGTTAAAGTGATAGAAAAAGAGAAAAAAGTTTTCAGAACTTTTTGGAAAGACAGAAAAAACTTTTAAAACTTTTAAGAACTTTTTGAAAGTTTAGAAGTACTTTTCAGCACTTAGAAAAGAGTGAAAAGAGGAAATGCAAAACTTTTTGGCTATGTGTATATACACTGACCTTGTTTTGTATATTTTTCTCTTATGAAAAGTACAATGACAAGAGTGGTAAGTAGTCTCAAGCACTTATCCCACCACTGCACAACCAATGTAGGAGGCTGGACTGGCTTGTAGTGAGTACCAAGGGGTACTTGCACCTTGCACCAGGCCCAGTTATCCCTTATTAGTGTATAGGGTGTCTAGCAGCTTAGGCTGATAGATAATGGTAGCTTAGCAGAGCAGCTTAGGCTGAACTAGGAGACGTGTGAAGCTACTACAGTACCACTTAGTGTCATATGCACAATATCATAAGAAAACACAATACACAGTTATACTAAAAAGAAAGGTACTTTATTTTTATGACAATATGCCAAAGTATCTAAGAGTGTACCCTCAGTGAGAGGATAGGAAATATACACAAGATATATATACACAATAGCAAAAATATGCAGTATAGTCTTAGAAAACAGTGCAAACAATGTATAGTTACAATAGGATGCAATGGGGAAACATAGGGATAGGGGCAACACAAACCATATACTCCAAAAGTGGAATGCGAACCACGAATGGACCCCAAACCTATGTGACCTTGTAGAGGGTCGCTGGGACTATTAGAAAATAGTGAGAGTTAGCAAAATAACCCTCCCCAAGACCCTGAAAAGTGAGTGCAAAGTGCTCTAAAGTTCCCCTAAGGACAAAGTAGTCGTGTTAGAGGAATAATGCAGGAAAGACACAAACCAGCAATGCAACAACTGTGGATTTCCAATCTAGGGTACCTGTGGAACAAGGGGACCAAGTCCAAAAGTCACAAGCAAGTCGGAGATGGGCAGATGCCCAGGATATGCCAGCTGCGGGTGCAAAGAAGCTTCTACTGGACAGAAGAAGCTGAGGTTTCTGCAGGAACGAAAAGGGCTAGAGACTTCCCCTTTGGTGGACGGATCCCTCTTGCCGTGGAGAGTCGAGCAGAAGTGTTTTCCCGCCGAAAGAACGCCAACAAGCCTTGCTAGGTGCAAATCGTGCGTTTGGCGTTTTTGGACGCTGCTGGGGCCCAGGAGGGACCAGGAGGTCGCAAATTGGACCTGAAGAGAGAGGAGACGTCGAGCAAGACAAAGAGCCCTCACTGAAGCAGGTAGCACCCGGAGAAGTGCCAGAAACAGGCACTACGAGGATGCGTGAAACGGTGCTCGCCGAAGTTGCACAAAGGAGTCCCACGTCGCCGGAGACCAACTTAGAAAGTCGTGCAATGCAGGTTAGATTGCCGTGGACCCAGGCTTGGCTGTGCACAAAGGATTTCCGCCGGAAGTGCACAGGGGCCGGAGTATCTGCAAAGTCGCGGTTCCCAGCAATGCAGCCCAGCGAGGTGAGGCAAGGACTTACCTCCACCAAATTTGGACTGAAGAGTCACTGGACTGTGGGGGTCACTTGGACAGAGTCGCTGGATTCGAGGGACCTCGCTCGTCGTGCTGAGAGGAGACCCAAGGGACCGGTAATGCAGCTTTTTGGTGCCTGCGGTTGCAGGGGGAAGATTCCGTCGACCCACGGGAGATTTCTTCGGAGCTTCTGGTGCAGAGAGGAGGCAGGCTACCCCCACAGCATGCACAAGCAGGAAAACAGTCGAGAAGGCGGCAGGATCAGCGTTACAGAGTTGCAGTAGTCGTCTTTGCTACTATGTTGCAGGTTTGCAGGCTTCCAGCGCGGTCAGCAGTCGTTTTCTTATCAGAAGGTGAAGAGGGAGATGCAGAGGAACTCGGATGAGCTCTTGCATTCGTTATCTAAAGTTTCCCCAGAGACAGAGACCCTAAATAGCCAGAAAAGAGGGTTTGGCTACTTAGGAGAGAGGATAGGCTACTAACACCTGAAGGAGCCTATCTGGAGGAGTCTCTGACGTCACCTGGTGGCACTGGCCACTCAGAGCAGTCCAGTGTGCCAGCAGCACCTCTGTTTCCAAGATGGCAGAGGTCTGGAGCACACTGGAGGAGCTCTGGACACCTCCCAGGGGAGGTGCAGGTCAGGGGAGTGGTCACTCCCCTTTCCTTTGTCCAGTTTCGCGCCAGAGCAGGGGCTAAGGGGTCCCTGAACCGGTGTAGACTGGCTTATGCAGAATTGGGCACATCTGTGCCCAAGAAAGCATTTCCAGAGGCTGGGGGAGGCTACTCCTCCCCTGCCTTCACACCATTTTCCAAAGGGAGAGGGTGTCACACCCTCTCTCAGAGGAAGTTCTTTGTTCTGCCATCCTGGGCCAGGCCTGGCTGGACCCCAGGAGGGCAGATGCCTGTCTGAGGGGTTGGCAGCAGCAGCAGCTGCAGTGAAACCCCAGGAAGGGCAGTTTGGCAGTACCAGGGTCTGTGCTACAGACCACTGGGACCATGGGATTGTGCCAACTATGCCAGGATGGCATAGAGGGGGCAATTCCATGATCATAGACATGTTACATGGCCATATTCGGAGTTACCATGGTGAAGCTACATATAGGTAGTGACCTATCTGTAGTGCACGCGTGTAATGGTGTCCCCGCACTCACAAAGTTCAGGGAATTGGCTCTGAACAATGTGGGGGCACCTTGGCTAGTGCCAGGGTGCCCTCACACTAAGTAACTTTGCACCTAACCTTTACCAGGTAAAGGTTAGACATATAGGTGACTTATAAGTTACTTAAGTGCAGTGTAAAATGGCTGTGAAATAACGTGGACTTTATTTCACTCAGGCTGCAGTGGCAGGCCTGTGTAAGAATTGTCAGAGCTCCCTATGGGTGGCAAAAGAAATGCTGCAGCCCATAGGGATCTCCTGGAACCCCAATACCCTGGGTACCTCAGTACCATATACTAGGGAATTATAAGGGTGTTCCAGTAAGCCAATGTAAATTGGTAAAAATGGTCACTAGCCTGTTAGTGACAATTTGGAAGTAATGAGAGAGCATAACCACTGAGGTTCTGGTTAGCAGAGCCTCAGTGAGACAGTTAGGCACCACACAGGGAACATATACATGTACACCTATGAGCACTGGGGCCCTGTGTGACAGGGTCCCAGTGACACATACATATAGGCCACAAACCTATGAGCACTGGGGCCCTGACCAGCAGGATCCCAGTGACACATAACAACCATACTGAAAACATAGTGTTTTCACTATGAGCACTGGGGCCTGGCTATCAGGATCCCAGTGAGACAGTGAAAACAGTGACAAACACCCTGACATACACTCACAAACAGGCCAAAAGTGGGGGTAACAAGGCTAGAAAGAGGCTACTTTCTCACAGACTGTCACAGAGCTTTACTTCCAAACCTTTAGAGACAATGGGTTTTTCATGTGTAAATCAATCTAAAGTAAATGTTACTTAGGACAATGAGAACTACAAGATGTAGGAGTAATGTCATCCATGCTGGTAGGCATTATGGGGGTCATTCTGACCTCGGCGGTAAAAGGCGCTTACCGCTGGTCAGAAGGCCGCCACAATACCGCCGCGGCCGCGGTCAGCCGCCACGGACATTCTGACCCACAACTGCAAAACCTCCAAAAATCCGCCCTCCACTGCAGTCCGCCACATCAGTGGCCAGCGGTAAACTGGAGAAGACCAAACCTCCACCGCCACGCCAACAGAAATACGCCCATCCCATTATGACCCGCAAATCCACGCGGCGGTCATTCAACCGCGGTATTCCATTGGCGGTACACACCGCCGCGGTCAAAATACACACACCTTTACAAACCCCTACCACATTGGACAATTTGAAAGGCACACACCTGAAACACATACACACACCACTCCCACACATCCAATACCATATAAAACACACACCCACATCACCCACAAACCCCTACCAACAAAAACCAGAGACGAAGGAGAGAGAGACACATCAGAGAATAGATAGCCAGACACACAGAGGCACACCACAACATCACACACACCACATAGAAGCACAAAGCACCACACACCAACACACACATCATCACATACACCACCCCACACCTCATACACACCACCCCATGGCACCACAAAGGCACCCACACTTTTCGGACCAAGAACTCGGGTCATGGTGGAGGAAATCATAAGAGTGGAACCCCAGCTCTTCGGCTCACAGGTTCAGCACACCACCATAGCAAGGAAGGCGGAGCTCTGGCAGCGGATCGTGGACAGGGTCAACGCGGTGGGACAGCATCCCAGAAATCGAGAGGACATCCGCAAACGATGGAACGATCTACGGGGGAAGGTGCGCTCGATGGTCTCGCAACACAAAATCGCAGTGCAGAAGACTGGCGGGGGACCCCCACCCACTCCACCCGAATTCACAACATGGGAGCAAGAGGTACTAAACATCCTGCATCCTGATGGCCTCGCTGGAGTACACGGAGGAATGGACTCTGGTAAGTACAAGGCCAACCACTTCACCCCCCCCCAGCATGCTAACCCCCACCCCCACCCTCACCCCCAACCCCCAGCACACATCCTCCCTGAGAATGTCTCTCCAGCACAACCCACCCAACACCAACCCCTGCATGCCATCCCCAAACTATGGACACCCATCACCTAAGCATGACCACTGCACATACCCACCCCCCCCCCACAAAACACCCTCACAACACCTCCCCCAAGGGAATGCCAGCACTGGGGGACAAGGGCACCCATAAAACGCAAGCTAATGCACACACAGAAACAATAACCATACCCTCTTACCCCATGCAGGACCCGAACGACAACACACCGGTCAGGAGGGACCAGAAATGTCCATCCCACCCCCGGAACAGGCCCCTAGTCATGACAGCAGCTCTGTCGACCTGGACCCTGATGACCAGCCCGGACCATCGGGGACCTCTGGGCAGTCGGTTCCCCTCACCCAGACACAGGCCACTGCAGACCCAACCCCCTCTGGGAACAACAGCACAGCTCCCACCCAGCGGGCCCATGCCTCTGTCTCTAGGACAGGTCAAGCAGCGGTGTGTCTACCACTACAGGGCCCCCAGGGTAACCCACCAACCCAACAACAACAGGGACCTGGGGGCAGTGGGAGTGGGCACACCGTCCAGGGGACAGAGGCCCAGGGAAACAGGGCAACTCGGAGGGCTGCTGTGCGACAGGGGGGGAGGAGAGGCCCAGGGAACCCACTCTCCAAGAGGCCCTCACCACCATCATGGCAGCCTACCACCACTCACAAGAGACGATGGCGACGGTACTGGCCAGGTTCCAGGAGATCCAGGCACAGCAGGAGCAACGCTACATGGGGTTCAGCGACCAACTCACCAACATCTCAACCGCTATGGGGAGCATAGTCCAGGCCCTGAACCGTATAGAGGACACGTTTCGGGACCATGTGGCATCACACAGGGCCCCTGTCACTAGCCAGGAACAGGAACAGCCTACCACCTCCGCCGGCGCTAGTGGACAGGAAGCCCCACCACAACGACAGCCCACCAGAACCCCACCTCCTGCTGAACAACAACCACCCCGCAAAAGGAGCCTGAGATAAAAAAAAACGACAGAGTAGGATGTCAAGACCCCCGCCAGCATCACATACCCCCTGAAGTCCTCCCACTGTTCCACATTGCCACCCTGTCAAACCTTGAACTGCCCCTGCTCCATCCTGCCACAGGCATATGGACAATGCACCTGTGAGACTGAGAACTGGACTCTGCCATGGACATTACTCCACCCCCACCCATCACTGTTTCACTATCATGTACCAATATCTATGCACTAATAATAAATCACACATTGCACTGAAATCAATCAGGACTCAGCCTGTCTTATTTACAAATGTATGACACATTACATATCAATTACGTATTTTTAACATTGTGAATTACACATACCGAGGTAACTTAGCATTAGTCCATGGGCCAACCAAGCCGAGGTCACGCATTGGCTCATACAGCACAGAAAAGGGAAGGGAAAATCAAACATCATGTTTATAGTTCTGGGGGGAAATCGACAAAGTTGAGATGCAGGAGGCTTTCAGGAAATGTAAAATGGCATGGGTGATTATTACCTGTGTGCTACTGGAAATACTGTTCTATTACTCTGTCCCTGTTGTCTGTGTCGTCCTCTGAGTCTTCCTCCTCTTCACTCTCCGCAGGCTCCACAGCTGCTTCAACACCACCATCTGCACCATCCTCCTGCAGGAAAGGAACCTGACGTCGCAATGCCAGATTGTGAAGCATACAGCAGGCCACGATGATATGGCACACCTTCTTTGGTGAGTACATCAGGGATCCCCCTGTCATATGCAGGCACCTAAACCTGGCCTTCAGGAGGCCAAAGGTCCTTTCGATGATCCTCCTAGTTCGCCCATGGGCCTCATTGTACCGTACCTCTGCCCTGGTCCGGGGATTCCTCACTGGGGTCAGTAGCCAAGGCAGGTTGGGGTAACCAGAGTCACCTATTAGCCACACACGTTGTCTCTGTAGCTGCTCCATTACATAGGGGATGCTGCTATTTCGCATAACATACGCGTCATGCACTGACCCTGGGAACTTGGCATTTACATGGGAGATGTACTGGTCAGCCAAACAGACCACCTGGACATTCATCGAATGATAACTTTTTCTGTTTCTGTACACCTGCTCATCGTCTTTTGGGGTACCAAAGCCACATGGGTCCCATCAATGGCACCAATGATGTTGGGGATATGTCCAAGGGCATAGAAATCACCCTTCACTGTAGGCAAGTCACCCTCCTCTGGGAAAATGATGTAGCTCCGCATGAGTTTCATCAGGGCAGACAACACTCTGCTCAAAATCTTTGAAAACATAGGCTGAGACATTCCAGATGACATGGCCACTGTTGTCTGGAATGACCCACTTGCCAAAAAATGGAGGACTGACAAAACCTGCACCAGAGGGGGAATCCCTGTGGGTTGGCGGATGGGGGACATCAGGGCTGGCTCCAGCTGGGCACACAGTTCATGGATAGTGGCACGGTCAAGTCTGTATCGAAGTATTATATGGCGTTCTTCCATTGTCGACAGGTCCACCAGCGGTCGGTACACACGAGGATTCGTCCTTCTCCTCGCAAGTCCCAGCGGATGGTGCCTAGGAAGGACAACATGGAGCACAGAGTCAGGCAAACCACAGGTACGTACAGACAGCTTGCACAGTTAAAGAATGGCAATGGGTTGAAAGGCGTGTATGTGTGGCAATGCAAGGCCTAGGCCTGTGTGTCGCAGTCAAAATTAAGCCATGTAGGCCCTTGAAATGGCGGCTGCCTGACCTGTGAAGTGGGACAATGGGATGTGAGGTCAATGCGCTGGCGGGGCACACCGTGGCGGTAGGCGGTCGAAGACCGCGGCGCAAAGCCGCATTGGTTAACATTGAACCCTATGGGTTTCAGGAGCCAATGACGATGTGCGCCGGCGGCCGCGGTACGCACCGCCGCAGGCGTGACCGCCATTTCCTAGCTGATTGATCACTCGAGACCTGATCATCCACAGGAGAGGACCTATACTGCAAGTGCTGCTGTGACCTCGGTCTGGAAGTGACAATGGCTGCTGCGACTGGGGAAAGGGCCCCTGCCTTCACGTCTGAAGAGTTGGAGAAGCTCGTGGATGGGGTCCTCCCCCAGTATGCGCTACTCTACGGTCCTCCAGACCAACAAGTGAGTACACCGGGTGCACATGGAATGGGCTATGCCTGTGTGGATTGGGGTGGATGTAAGTTGGTGGGGTGGGGGGCGAATGAGGAGTGCAACGCACGACAGATGAGAGCATGTGCCATATGGCAAAGTTGGTGGGGGGGGGGCAATCACATCTAACATGCAGGTCATTGATGATTTCCTCCTTTCCACCCTGTACATGTCAAATAGGTCAGCGCCCATCAGAAGATCGAGATTTGGTGTGCCATCGCCAAGGAAGTCCGGAACTTGGGGGTCCACAACAGACGGGGCACCCACTGCCGCAAGAGGTGGGAGGACATCCGCCGCGGAACAAGGAAGACCGCAGAAACACTGCTGGGGATGGCCTCCCAACCTAGGAGGGGTGCCAGTCGCACCATGACCCCCCTGATGTCCCGGATCCTGGCGGTGGCCTACCCTGAATTGGATGGGCGCTTTAAGACATCACAGCAGACACAAGGGGGTGAGTATCAGCACATTCTCCTATCTTTCTGCGCAGTGGAGGCGTCTGGGTGGGGGAGGAGGGCTGTGGGTGACATTAGGCCAGGGCACTTTCTGTAGTGTAGTCCTCTCCCTTAGGCATGGCCCTGTGCCCCCGGCCCCCACCTCTGTAGGGTGACAAGTACAGCCATTGATGGTCCAGCATCACCCATGTGCGCGTTTGACGTCTCTTGGCCTGTTGTCCTAGTCAGTAGTACTGAGTAGTGTACCCCGAATGCGCGGCTTAGTGCATGAGGCTCCTGTGTCTGTCCTCTCCGCCAACGGTGTTGACATTGCATGCACTCAACCTGGTCTTCTTTTTTCTCCCCCCACCCTTTCTCTTCATCTTCTTGTGCATGTGTGCATTAGCATCATCAGGCGGAGGAGATTTGGCATCGGAGCACGAGGGAGCTGCAGGACACAAGGCCCCGGTGGGCCCAGGAACAGACACCGAGGGCACCAGTGATCCGGAGGGCGAGGGGAGCACCACAACGGGGACCGCTGGTGAGAGCAGCGACAGCGACACGTCCTCGGATGGGAGCTCCCTAGCGGTGGCGGCAACATCCGGGCCCCCGCCTCTACAGGTACAGCCGCCACCCAGCGCACCAGCACCGCCCTCCCAGCAGCCCCTCAGCCTACGCTCCGTGCCCACTCGCCCAGGAAGGCGCACGTCTCCTTCGCCCCAGGCACCTCGGCCCCTGCCCCTGTTGCCCCTGCTGCCCTCAGTGCGGAGCTCATTGACCTGGTGAGGATGCTCATTGTTGGGCAGATGACCCTTTTGAATGCCATCCAGGGTGTGCAAAGGGAGGTGCAACAGAGCAATGCGTACCTGGAGGGCATTCATTCGGGTCAGGCTGCCCATCAACGAGCGTTCACTGCTCTGGCCTCAGCACTGACGGCAGCCATTGTCCCTGTTTCCAGCCTCCCTCTTCTTACTGCCTCCAGCCTGTCTCTGTCTCCTGTTCCTCAGCCTATCCCATCCACACCATCAGACCAGCCTGCACACACCTCAACACCCAAGAGCAGCTCATCCAGACACAAGCACCACAGATCCCACAAACACTCACCCAAGCAACACCCAGATGCAGACATTCCAGCAGTCACAACCACCTCTGTGTCTCCCTCCTTCTCGTCTCCCTCCTCCCTCCCTGTGACGTCTACACTCACACCTGCATGCACCCCAACATCAGCCAGTGCTTCCATCACCACCTCACCCTCCAGTACAGTCCACACTCGTGCAGTCACCACCCCCACTGCCATTTACACGTCCCCTGTGTCCTCTCCCACTGTGTCTGTCACCCCCTCTTCCAAGACACACAAACGCAGGCAGACACCCACCCAACAGCCATCCACCTCACGTCAGCCTACAGCACCAGCACCTTCACCCAATGACAGCACACCTGACTCTCCTACAACCACATCCTCTTCCTCCACTCCCATCACCACTTCTCCTACCCTTTACCTTGGACCTAAAAAGCTTTTCCTGGCTAATCTTGACCTCTTTCCCTCCGATGAGCTCCCCCCTCCATCTGCAAAGAGTCCCAAGAGCACCGCAGCCACCACCAGCCCAGCTTTGAGTGTCACTGTTGTGCATGGGTTCTGGAGTCCACCCTTTGCCAGCAGTGACACATCGATCAGCAGCAAGGACACGTCCAGCCCCCCCCCCGGCAAGAGGACCCGCAAAAACAAGGGCCGCCGTGCGAGGATTGACAGGGCTGCCCCCAAGGAGCAATGTGCGGCCACTTCACCAGCCACACCATCTAGGGGAGGCAAGGGCCCGAGAGCCCCATCAAAGGAGCGGAAGGGCAGCAGGAGCGCGGAGAAGGTGGACCCCACATGTCACATCCCAGCTGGGAAGGAGGACACTAAAGAGGCCAGGAGTCCGTCCCCGAAGGGTCCAGAAACGTCACGGTCCGAGGGCGACTGAGCAGGGAGTCCAGGCCAGGTCTGGCTCCCTTGACCTGCTGGATGAGCACCGCTGAACAGGGCCCGCGGTGCAGAAGAGCACCGCTGAACAGGGCCCGCCGTGGAGAAGAGCACCGCTGAACAAGGCCCGCCGTGGAGAAGAGCACCGCTGAACAGGGCCCGCCGTGGAGAAGAGCACCGCTGAACAGGGCCCGCGGTGCAGAAGAGCACCGCTGAATAGGGCCCCGCCGTGAAGATAGGCACCGCTGAACAGGGCCCGCCGTGCAGAAGAGCACCGCTGAACAGGGCCCGCCGTGCAGAAGAGCACCGCTGAACAGGGCACCGCCGTGAAGATAGGCACCGCTGAACAGGGCCCACCGTGCAGAAGAGCACCGCTGAAGAGGGCCCCGCCGTGAAGATAGGCACCGCTGAAGAGGGTCCCGCCGTGCAGAAGAGCACCGCTGAAGAGGGCCCCGCCGTGAAGATAGGCACCGCTGAAGAGGGCCCCGCCGTGAAGATAGGCACCGCTGAAGAGTGCCCCGCCGTGAAGATAGGCACCGCTGAAGAGGGCCCCGCCGTGAAGATAGGCACCGCTGAAGAGGGCCCCGCCACCTCAAGGACTGCTCCGCTGGGCCCTTCTTCTCAAGCACCGCTCCGCTGGGCCCTTCATCTCAAGCACCGCTCCGCTGGGCCCTTCATCTCAAGCACCGCTCCGCTGGGCACCGCCGTCTCAAGCACCGCTCCGCTGGGCCCTTCATCTCAAGCACCGCTCCGCTGGGCACCGCCGTCTCAAGCACCGCTCCGCTGGGCCCTTCATCTCAAGCACCGCTCCGCTGGGCCCTTCATCTCAAGCACCGCTCCGCTGGGCACCGCCGTCTCAAGCACCGCTCCGCTGGGCCCTTCATCTCAAGCACCGCTCCGCTGGGCCCTTCATCTCAAGCACCGCTCCGCTGGGCCCTTCATCTCAAGCACCGCTCCGCTGGGCCCTTCTTCTCAAGCACCGCCCCGCTGGGCCCTTCATCTCAAGCACCGCTCCGCTGGGCACCGCCGTCTCAAGCACCGCTCCGCAGGTTGGGGTAACCAGAGTCACCTATTAGCCACACACGTTGTCTCTGTAGCTGCTCCATCACATAGGGGATGCTGCTATTTCGCATAACATACGCGTCATGCACTGACCCTGGGAACTTGGCATTTACATGGGAGATGTACTGGTCAGCCAAACAGACCACCTGGACATTCATCGAATGATAACTTTTTCTGTTTCTGTACACCTGCTCATCGTCTTTTGGGGTACCAAAGCCACATGGGTCCCATCAATGGCACCAATGATGTTGGGGATATGTCCAAGGGCATAGAAATCACCCTTCACTGTAGGCAAGTCACCCTCCTCTGGGAAAATGATGTAGCTCCGCATGAGTTTCATCAGGGCAGACAACACTCTGCTCAAAATCTTTGAAAACATAGGCTGAGACATTCCAGATGACATGGCCACTGTTGTCTGGAATGACCCACTTGCCAAAAAATGGAGGACTGACAAAACCTGCACCAGAGGGGGAATCCCTGTGGGTTGGCGGATGGGGGACATCAGGGCTGGCTCCAGCTGGGCACACAGTTCATGGATAGTGGCACGGTCAAGTCTGTATCGAAGTATTATATGGCGTTCTTCCATTGTCGACAGGTCCACCAGCGGTCGGTACACACGAGGATTCGTCCTTCTCCTCGCAAGTCCCAGCGGATGGTGCCTAGGAAGGACAACATGGAGCACAGAGTCAGGCAAACCACAGGTACGTACAGACAGCTTGCACAGTTAAAGAATGGCAATGGGTTGAAAGGCGTGTATGTGTGGCAATGCAAGGCCTAGGCCTGTGTGTCGCAGTCAAAATTAAGCCATGTAGGCCCTTGAAATGGCGGCTGCCTGACCTGTGAAGTGGGACAATGGGATGTGAGGTCAATGCGCTGGCGGGGCACACCGTGGCGGTAGGCGGTCGAAGACCGCGGCGCAAAGCCGCATTGGTTAACATTGAACCCTATGGGTTTCAGGAGCCAATGACGATGTGCGCCGGCGGCCGCGGTACGCACCGCCGCAGGCGTGACCGCCATTTCCTAGCTGATTGATCACTCGAGACCTGATCATCCACAGGAGAGGACCTATACTGCAAGTGCTGCTGTGACCTCGGTCTGGAAGTGACAATGGCTGCTGCGACTGGGGAAAGGGCCCCTGCCTTCACGTCTGAAGAGTTGGAGAAGCTCGTGGATGGGGTCCTCCCCCAGTATGCGCTACTCTACGGTCCTCCAGACCAACAAGTGAGTACACCGGGTGCACATGGAATGGGCTATGCCTGTGTGGATTGGGGTGGATGTAAGTTGGTGGGGTGGGGGGCGAATGAGGAGTGCAACGCACGACAGATGAGAGCATGTGCCATATGGCAAAGTTGGTGGGGGGGGGCAATCACATCTAACATGCAGGTCATTGATGATTTCCTCCTTTCCACCCTGTACATGTCAAATAGGTCAGCGCCCATCAGAAGATCGAGATTTGGTGTGCCATCGCCAAGGAAGTCCGGAACTTGGGGGTCCACAACAGACGGGGCACCCACTGCCGCAAGAGGTGGGAGGACATCCGCCGCGGAACAAGGAAGACCGCAGAAACACTGCTGGGGATGGCCTCCCAACCTAGGAGGGGTGCCAGTCGCACCATGACCCCCCTGATGTCCCGGATCCTGGCGGTGGCCTACCCTGAATTGGATGGGCGCTTTAAGACATCACAGCAGACACAAGGGGGTGAGTATCAGCACATTCTCCTATCTTTCTGCGCAGTGGAGGCGTCTGGGTGGGGGAGGAGGGCTGTGGGTGACATTAGGCCAGGGCGCTTTCTGTAGTGTAGTCCTCTCCCTTAGGCATGGCCCTGTGCCCCCGGCCCCCACCTCTGTA